>NC_091473.1:243652792-243957236 GCF_036971445.1 Narcine bancroftii
AAAGAAATTTCTCTGCATTTCTGTACTAAGTAGAACATTCTTGAAGTTGTGCCATCTTGTCTTAGACTCTCCCACCATAAAAAAAAACAACCTGTCTGCATCTACTCTGCCTATGCCTTTCAACATTCAACAAGTTTCAATGAGATCCCCCTCATTCTCCTAAATTGCAATGAGTGGAGTCCAAGAGCAGTCTAAAACGTTCCTCATATGATAACTTTTTCATTCCCGGCTAGTACCGACTTGGAAGGGGTACAGAGATGATTCACTAGGATGTTGCCAGAATTGGAGGAGTTGAGTTTATGGGGTGATGTTCGATAGGCTATCCAACCTTGAGGGGAGAAGGTTGAGGGGTGATTTTATAGAGTTTTACAAAATAATAAGTGGAATGGATAAAGAGAATGCTCAATAATCTTTTTCCCAGGGTGGGCGATTCTAGAACTGGAGGGCTTAAGGTGAAGGGGGAAAGATTCAGGAGGGACCTGAGAGGCATTTTATTATTCCTTCAGAGGGAGGTTCATTATCTGGAATGAGCTGGCAGAGGATACTGTGGAAGTGAGCACAATATCAATATTCCAAAGACATTTACACAGATTTGGGGTTAGAAGGGGCATGGAAGGATATGGACCAAATGCAGGAAAATGGGAACACTGTGTGACCTGCTGTGTTTCTCCAGCCCTTTTGTGTATTGACAAATCAGACAAATGGGATTAGCCCAGAATGCCAGCATGATTGGCATGGATGCATTGGGCCAAAAGGTCTGTAGTATCCTGATTGACTCGCTGACTGTGCTGGGACAAGATGCAGTCCTGAAGCCAGCATCTCAGCATTGAGCAGCTGCAGCACTTTCTCCAGCCTGTCCCAATACCAACCCTCTCCTCACTGGGGTTTGAGGGAGGGGGTGGGGGTGGAGGAGGGGGTGGTTTACCACTGGAGGAGAAAGGGAAGTGACTTACCCTGTGGTTCCTGGCACAGCAGCACGCAGCCTGAGGATATGTCTTTGCTAACATGAGTGTCCAGACTGCAAGACCAAGAGTGCCGTAACGAATTAGGTAGCGCCAACTTGAACACCAGTGTAAATGTGAAGAAATAACTTCTGAAGGAATGACTGTACTTCTCAAAACCCGGGGTGGATCCCTTACAAAATACGGAGCAGATTCTGCAATTAAAAAAATATAGGCTTCCAATACAAGACAGAAACAATTGCTTTCCAAGTTTTATAGAGTAGAGCACGTTCTTTATTCTCAATGAAATGCTGAAACTTGAAGATATCAAGAAAGACACACGAACGCTGCAGTCACCAGGATCTGGTTGAACTCAATGGGTCAGCGCAGAGATGGTTAGTCGCTGTCTCGGGTCAGGACTTTTATCAAGGGTAACAGCAACTTGCATTTATATAGAACTTTCGGCAGTAAAATATCCCAAGGTGTTCTGAGAAAAGAATGAGAGACATCCAACACGCTGGTCACAACCTCTTCTCACTGCTCCTTCACACAGAAGGGTCAAAAGCCTGAAGATCAGCTCCTTCAGGTTCAAGACCAGCTATCATCCAACAGGTATCAGGCTCTTAAATCTCCCCATCGACCCTGATCCTGATCATAGACGACTACAGAGCCATCAAAAGACCTGTCTGCACTGCAGAACTATCAGTTTTTCTCTTTTGCACTAATTGCAACTAAATATTATCTATCTTTTTTTTCCTCTCTCCTGGTATACTGTTGGTATATAATTTATATTATTCTAGTTGGTGTATCCTATATATCTGTTTATCTGCAGCAAGTAAATATTATGGTGTATCTGTACATTGTATTCGTGTGCAATAAACTATCTATTATATCTCTCCCTCTCCCTGTCTCTCGCTCTTACCATCTCCCTCTCTATCTCTCCCTCTCCCTCTCCCCCTCCCTCTCTAACTCTCTCTCTCCCCATCTCTCTCTCTCTCCCCGTCTTCTCTCTATCTCTCCCTCTCCCTCTCTAACTCTCTATCTCTCCCCGTCTCCCTCTCTATCTCTCCCTCTCTATCTCTCCCTCTCCCTCTCTCCCTCTCTCTCTCTCTCCCCGTCTCCCTCTCTATCTCTCCCTCTCCCTCCCTCTCCCTCTCTCCCTCTCCCTCTCCCTCTCTAACTCTCTCTCCCCGTCTCCCTCTCTATCTCTCCCTCTCCCTCTCTCCCTCTCCCTCTCTAACTCTCTCTCTCTCTCTCTCTCGCTCTCTCCCCCCCGTCTCCCTCTCTATCTCTCCCTCTCTCTCTCTCTCTCTCTCTCTCCTCTCTCTCTCAATATCAAGATTCAATTTATTGTCATATTACACTGGTTGACTTTTGCCTGTTGTAAGGCTGACAGGTTCACCATCCACAGAAATCGCCTGAAGCGCCTCTCAAAGTCAGAGAAAGAGAAGCAAAGAGAGTCCCCTCAAAGTCACCATGTGTCCATGGATTCGCCTCCAGTGCTCCTGCAACCTCTGCAGCCACAGAGAGGCTAGCCCAAACCATTGCCAACTCGGGCTCCAGATCCGAACCGCTGACGCAATTAGGAACCCTTCAGCGCTTTCGCCACCCCTTGCTTCCCGGTCTGCTACCTTGGACCCCTTCAGCCAGTTTCGAGCCAGTCTCCAGCAGTCCGCAGCCCGGCACGAGTCTCCCCCCCGCCCCCACCTCCGACAACAGTCTTCAGCAGCCCACAGCCTCCATGGGTTCCTCATCTCGAGCCCGCTGCATTTATGGGTCATTCAACCTCAGAGACCCTCACTGGTCCGCTGCTGTGGTCACTGTCCAATGGGTCGTCTCCTCTGCTTCTCCCTTTTTCTGGTGCCCTGGGCCAATCTTCCACTCCCATGGAGTCTGCAACCCCTTGTAGCTGCTGCCAAACAGAGATGCCATCATCTTGGGCACAGACCCTGCGGTCGTGGCTTTTTAAATAAAACTACTATCGGCTCCTTTAACAACCGTTCAAACCCTGTGCAGAGCTCTCCCTATATCAATATATACTTTACGGCAACAAACTATGTTGATGACATCAGATATCCAGAAACTTGTGGAGCAGGTAAGCTTTAGGGAAAAGGGAGCAAGGCAGAGGGACTTTCTGAGCAAGTCCCCAGGGGTGGTGGATAAATCTCATGTGTTGTCAAGAAGAGGGGAAAAATGAGCCCCATCCCAGTGTAAGAGACCTCGAGAGGGGTGTAATTTTGGAAGCATCTCTCTCAGATCATGTGAGAGGTTTTTACTGCTGCCTGGGCAGCTCCCAAAATGAAGCTTTTCAATGTATCTCCAGAAAATGAGATGTTGGGCGAGGGACTGCTGAGGCACTGGCGAGAATTACCTCTGTGACTGGAGCGGAGAAAGGAAATGACTTTGCTATTGCATCTGAAGAATGGCATCTCAAACACTTCAGAAATTCAGCACTCCTTCAATAATCAAATCCCTGGAGAGGGATTTAAACCCACAAGGTTCTGATTCAGAGACAAAAGGACTACTGCCTGAGCCACAGGACTGAAAGCACACCCGTCTGCTTTTCAGCTACAGACGGAGGGGGAAAAAATCCAATTTATCCCTTTGTTACTTCAAGGAGAAAGTGGCAGATGCCCTTGATGTCCAAGATGGAGTAGAGAAGAAGGTGCAGCCAAAAACCTGGATGAAAGGGTGCATTCGGTGTCAGGAGTAAAACACCAATGTCTGCAAACACCGTGGTTGGTTGAAATAAAAACACAAATGATGGAGAAACTCAGTAGGTCAAACAGTGTACTTTATAGAGCAAAGATACATAACCAATGTTTCAGGCTTGAGTCGTGTGTGTGTGTGTGTGTGTGTGTGTGTGTGTGTGTGTGTGTGTGTGCGCGCGTGTGTGTGTCTGTGTGTGTGTCTGTGTGTGTGTGTGTGTGTGTGTGTGTGTGAGTGTGTGTGTGTGTGTGTGTGTGTGTGTGCGCGCGTGTGTGTGTCTGTGTGTGTGTCTGTGTGTGTGTGTGTGTGTGTGTGTGTGTGTGTGTGTGTGTGTGTGTGTGTGTGTGTGTGTGTGTGTGATACATAACCAACGTTTTTAGGCTTGAGCCCTTCCTTCATCTAAAATATACAAGGGTGCAGTGCTAAATTTTTAGTTGCCAGAGCTCATCATAAAGGAGGTGGCTGGAATAGCCCCCTGAGGTGCCAGTGCTGCACCCCTGGAGATACCTAGCAAAGATAAAGATATATAACCAATGTTTGAGGCTTGAGTCCTTCGTCAAGGTATGAGCAAAATATGGGCAGGCGCTCAGACCAAATGGTGAGGTGGAGGGGCAGGGGGAGAAGCACAACGATGGATATGGTGTATTTTCATCAATGGGTAAGTGAACAAAAGCAAAAGCAGGTGCCATGACTGTAGTTAAAACATAAAAATGCCTGAAGGACTCATTGCCTTGAAGAAGGGCTCAGGTCCATAATTTGGTTCCATATCTTTACCCCTTATGGACGCTGTGTGACCTGTTGGGTACCTCTCCCTGTTGGGTGACCTGTTTCACTGAACAGAAGTTACCATACCCTGTTATACAATCAGGTGCCATGGTGTGGCGCTGTTACTCCATTGAGGGACTGCTGCTCTACTCCCATGTATATGTAGGTTTGGGAGTATTTGGACTGGAGGTTGAATTTGGGTGTTGGTCAAGAAACCATTTCTAATCCACTCCCTTCTGCATTTAACCTCAGAGTGCTGGGGGGCATGTAAATAAAACTCCATGGGAGATGCATTTTATCAATTGCAATTATATTCCACACTCAATTTCAACAATTTTAACAGCCTAGTCTTCAGCTGAGGCTCGAACTAACACATGGGAACCAGTTCTCATGCTGATCAGAGTTGCCTAGCACAAATATTTTCTCCAGCATCATACACTAGAAGAAATGCCTTTAAGGAGAGGGGGAATCAGGTTTCAGGCAAGTGTGCGGACAATTTTTTATACACCAGAAGAGTGGTAGGTGCCTGGAACAGGGTCCAGGGGCAGTGGTGGAAGCAAATGCAGTGGTAGTGTTTAAGAGGCTTCTCGACAGATACAGGAGTGTGCCATGAATGGAGAGATGTCTAAAAACATGGGGATGTTGTAGGAAACTCAGCCGGTCTCAATGCATCTATAGTAGGTAAAGATATATTACCAACGTTTTGGGTCTGAACCCTTCTTCAAGGTATAAGTAAGGGGCGGGCTGATGACAAGCAGCTGGTGACCCAACTTCCCATGCCTGTCAGCCCCCCTCCCTGCTGCCTGACAGCCCCCCTACCCGCTGCCTCTGCCCCCCAGCGCAGGATGTCAGGGCTGGAGCGGCTAAGCCCTGACGTCCCACGCCGGCTTCCCCAGCCCTGAAGTCCCATGCCGGCCACCTCAGCCCTGTAGTCCCGTGCCGGCCACTCTAGCCCCGTCCCGAAGTCACGAAGGGACAGGAGCCAGAGTGTACTCCAAGGCGCCTTTCCTGCAACTGTCCCTTTCAGGTGGACAGTGCAGCACTTTCAGGGCTGCCACCTGAACGACCATTCCACAAGTCTGCATCTGCTTCTGCAGGCGCATTCTTGGTGGACAATGCACCTGAAAAGAGACGGTGTCTATATTAAAGGCTGGGGGGAAATTGATGTGACAGGAACACATCTCAGGTTTGTTTTGCCTGTCATCGTGGAATTTTCTTTCAATGTATTTGTACTGAGTGATTATCTTCGGAGGTTTTTAAACCTGATTCAGCATTTCTGCTTCCCCCTCTCCCTCTCCCCTCCCCCCCCCCCCACCCCCATCGACGTGATCTACTGGGATCATTATTTGAAGAGGGTGTGCAAAATCATCAAGACCCCTACCACCCTGCCTACAGCATCTTTCAGCTTCTCCTGCCAAGAAAGAAATACAGGAGTATCAGAGCCTAAACCACCAGGCTGAGAAAGAGCTTCTTCCCACAGGCAGTGAGAATGCTGAACGACTGAATGAACAGCTCAGACTAACCTTCTGACACTCCACTGTTTATCTATTAAACAATATTTATTTATTTCTACATGAGTATGATCAACATGGCTTTGTGTGTGGTAAGTCATGTTTAACAAATCTTATAGATTTTTTTTCGAGGAGGTTACCAGTAAAGTTGATGAAGGAAAGGCTGTGAATGTTGCCTACATGGCCTTTAATAAAGCCTTCAATAAGGTTCCACATGGGAAGTTATTCATGAAAGTTCTGTTGCTCGGTATTCATGGTGAGGTAGATTAATGGGCTCAATATTGGCGATATAGGAGAAGACAGAGAATGAGGTGGACCGTGCAGAGCATTCTGACTGGTTACATCACCGCAGGTGGCAATGCACAGGTCACACACAGGTTACTGAGTTATGAACTTGGGTATTTGTCTTCACTCTGTTAAGGACATCTTTAAGAGGCGGTCCTCAAGAAAGCAGCCCTCTATCACCAAGTATCCTCCACCATTCAGGTTATGCCCTTTTCTCACTGCTACCATCAGGAAGGAGATGTAGGAGCCTGAAGACACACATCCAATGATACTATAACAGCTCCTTCCCCTCCGCCATCAGATTCCCAAATGACCCGACATATACTTTCTCACATTTTTTTCTTTTTGTCGCACTAACTATTTATTTTTAAGTATATTTATGGAACCATAATTTATAGCAATTTTGCAATGCACAATACTACTGCTGCAAAACAATAAACATCATGATGTGTCCATGACAATAAACCTGATTCCGATTCTGTTGGAGCTCACGGGACATGCTTTAAGAATAGCTGTCCAATGTGCTGGAGAAACTCAGCAGGTCACCCAGCACCACGTGACTGCATTTCCAGGACCCCCCATTTGCCCCCCCACAAGGATTTAATGTAACGACAGTACATTTTCTGCTGCTCTCTCACTTCCTATAGATGCTGCATGGTCTGCTAATTTTCTCCAACACTACAATCGCAGCTTCTACAAATTTTCCTGTCAAGCTGGAGGTTTTCTGTTTCGGGCTGGATCTGTCCCTGATGAAGAGTTCGAATCTGAAGTGTTGACAATTCTTTTTCTTCCATCGACCTGCTGAGAGCCTCCAGTAGGATGTGTTTTACTATCCTCAACCCCCTTGATGCATTTCAAAAGATTAAACGAAGGCAGAATAGATGGTTAATGGCAGGACAGTTAACAGTCCGGAAGGGTCTACACCAGCTGTGCCTGTCCCTACAAATATTGAATATATCTAAATCAGAATGATCAGATGTTGTATTGCAACAGGAACCTTTGTGCATGCAACCTGGACATGTACCAAGGTGAGGCCATTCTTGGTGGAAATGGGCCAAGCCCTGGAAAAAAAAATCATAAGTAAAGAATTCCCACAGGACCCAGAGCTGTTCCTGTTGGGAAACATAATGGACATAAGACTTACGATGAACCTGTCCAAATCTCAAATCCAATTCATAATGATTGCATTGGCAATGGCCAGGAAGTGCATAGCAGTTACGTGCAAGTCTGACTCCCACCTGAGCACAGTGCACTGGAATACAGAAATGCAAAGCTGGGTTTCCCCTGGAGAAAATTACTTACAACTTAAGGAAAAAGTATAACACTTTCTTGAAAATTTGGCAACCATACCTAAATCCATAGGAGTACAATTATAGTGTGGACCATCATGCCCCGCCGCCCTACCTTCCCTGTTTACCCCTCAAATGGCGCGGGGTGGTTGGGGGTGGGGGGGTTCCATACCATCCCAACCAGGAAAACTCAAGAAAAAAAAAACCGTAACGTGACAAACCCATAAACTCCTGATGTATGTTTCATTCCTTTGCTGTGAAATGTAGAGGGTGTAAAGGGGCGGGGGGTGGGGGGGTGGGGGGGAGAGGAGGGAAGAGGACAGAAAAAACTTGCTCCACAGAAAATATTGTTCAGAATTGATAATTGTAAATTGTAATCAATATTGATAACTTTTTGAGTTTAAGTTTGGAAAATCATAAATAAAATATTGGAAAAAACAGTGTGGAAGGGTCCAAATCCAAGATTGCCATATTGATAGGGTAGTTAAGAAGGTTTATAGTATTCTGGCCTTCATTAATCGGTAGATTGAATTCAAGAGCCATAATTAATGTTACTGCTCTATAAAATTATGGTTAGACCACACTTGGAATATTGTGTTTAGTTCTGGTCACATCATTAAAGAAGGATGTGGAAGCCATGGAGAGGGTGCAGAGGAGATTTACCAGGATGTTGCCTGGATTGGAGAATGAGGCAAGGAAAACAGAGTTTGGGCTTTCCTCTTTGGAATGAAGAAGAATGAGGGGTGACTTAATAGAGGTGTACAAGATTATGGGAGGCATAGATAGGGTGGTCAGCCAGCACCTTTTTCCTAGGGTGAGAGTAGCAAAAACCTGATGACATCTGAAGAAGTGAAGGGAGGAAACTGAGGGAGACATCAGGAGTAAGCTTTTTTTTAAACACCAAGAATAGTGGGTGCATGGAATGCACTGACATGGGTAGTGGTGGAGGCTAGTACAAAAGGAATATTTAAAAGAGTCATAGACAGGCACATGGATTCAAGAAAAATGGAGGATTGTGGATGTGAGGAAGGGAAGGTTGACTTTGTTTAGTAGGTTTATATAGGTTGGCTCAACATCATGGCCAAAAGGCGAGTAATGTGCTGTGATGTTCTATGTTCTCTCATGAGGAGAAGCAATCTGTTGAACAGGTGGATGGAAAACATTTTCTTGAGTGTGACTACATGGGAAAGGCAGTGCAAAAAGTTTATTGTCACATCTTTTAGGATGCAGTGATAGAAGTTGTTTTGCAAGCAAACCAGTTAGACATCTCATGCATAGTACAAAAGAAAAACAGCACCAATGTGCAAAGCTAAGGAGAGATAAGTTGGCCCAGAGCAAAGGCCGCATGATTTTACTATTTTAAGGTTTGATCAGTAGTCTGATAATGGTGGGAATGAAAATTTTCCTTGAATCAGGTTGTACGTGGATCTTCTTTCAGACTGGCGGAGAATAAAGGCAGTGTGACCAGGATGGGGTGAGTCTGTTAATGTGTTAGATGCTTTACAAAGGAGTTATAGACATTGTCAATGGAGTGGACTGGGGGTACATGTGATGGCCTGAGACACACTCATAACCCTCTGCAGTTTCTTGAGGTCTTGGGCAGAGCATTTCCTGTAGGGATGCATCCTGACAGGAAGCTTTCAATGGGGCACCTGTAGAGGATTTCAAATTTCTTTGGGCTTTGAGGAAGCCGCTTTCTTGACCATTAGATTTACGCAGTGCACCAGTAGAAGTCATTGGATATAGTTACACCTTGGAACATAAAGCTCTCCACCTCACCATCATTTGATGTAGACTGGGAAATAAGGTCCAATATTTTTCCAGAGACCATAGCCAGATTCTTGAACATTGAGGGAGAGATTGCAGTCCTGGTACCAAGCCATTGCATTACTACACCTCCAACACCATCAAGTTATATATTTTTTGGATTTGAATTCAACTCAACTGGATCAATGAACTCCATAGGACTGAGAAAGACCAGTCGACCACACTGTTCCTTGTTGGAATACATCACATTATGTAAACACATCTTTCTGCTCCTTTTCTCCAATGCTCATCCAACCTCCCCTTAAATACACTTCTGTTCTTCACCACAGCCTCTCTATTGAGGAGCATTTTTTCCCAATTCTAATCACCCCCTACATTTTCCATCCTGACTAAACTCAAACTTAATTCAAGTCATCCGATTTTACAAGTACAACCGGAAAAAACAGCACTCTCCGGTCATCAATGCAAAACACATAGACTCATCTAGACTTAACACACATGCAGACAAAATTCAAGATTCAATTTATTGTCATGTAATTAAAACAGTGCCATATTACATGAAATTGCCTTTTGCCTGCTGTAAGGCAGACAGATTTGCCATTGACAGAAATTGCCTGAAGCGCCCCCTTCAGTCAGAGAAAGAGAAGCAAAAGAGAGTATCCTCCAGAGTCACTGTGTCTGTGGATTTGCCTTCAGCGCTGCCACACCCCTGTAATCACACAGAGTCTAATCCAAACCATCAGCAACCCGAGCTCCAGATCCAAACCTCCGATACCATTAGGAACTCTTCAGTGCCCTCAGCACCCTTTCGCATCCCGATTCCGATACCTGGTACCCCTTCAGCCAGTCTTGAGCCAGTCTCTAGCAGTCCACAGCCTGGTGTGTGTTCCTTTGCGGCCTCCAGCTGCCACAGCCTGCATGGGTCCTTCATCTGCAGAACCCCTCACTGCAGGACAGGTATTCATATAAACAAATAAGTAAATAAATATTATTTTGTAAATATGAGAATCTTGGATGGTTAGTGTGAGCAGTTCCTTTCTTCATTAAGCATTTGCACTGCCTGTGGGAAGAAGCTGTACCTCAGCCTGGTGGTGCTTGCTCTGATCCTCCTGTATCAGTTTCCTGATGGGAGCAGCTGAAAGATGCTGTGTACAGGGTGGAAGATCTCCTCAATAATTCTGGGCACCCTCTTCAGACAAAAATTCTGGTAGATCACATCCATGGAGGGGACGGAGACCCTCATGATCTCCTCTGCAACACTTATGGTCTTGTAGATTGACCTCGAATCCATTTCTCTGCAGCAATCTGTGATGCAACTGGCCAGGACGCTCTTGACAGAGCTCCTGTAGAAGGTTGACATCATGGTGGTTGGTAGTCTTGCCCGCCTCAGTCTGACAAGTGAGGAGATGTGTGACCAAGATAGGTCACTTGTTAAGTGGACGCAAGGAACCTGATGCTCTCCATTCTCTCTTCAAGCCATTATCTTTCACTCTCCACCCGTGTATTCACAGACACTTGGTCTTTCAACACTTCGGTAATAGAATTCTCATACTTATTCATTTATCTCTTCACAGATTTTCTGTGGCTCTCTCCCTTCTCCATTCTGATTCCCTTCTCCATTCTGACTCCCTTCTGAGATCTCTCCAAATTTGACTTCTTGCATCTTTCATACTTTCTCTGCTGCATTATTGACAATTGTCCTTCAATTTCCAAATATCTTAAATACTAAAATTCCCACCTTAAATACCTTAAGACCTACAAAATCACCATTTTGTTAACTTGAGATTGCTCAGAATTTGATAACGCTCCCATAAAACACCTTGACAAGTTTAACAGAGTTAATAGCACTCGACATGGGACAACGAATATATTGCTGGATCAATAATTATTTGCCTGTCAATTTATGAAGCAATTGTTTCAGTTGCTTTAATCAGAGATTTTTGTGTTTTTACTTCATGATTAGTGAAGTAAGGGGAGGTTGAAATTTGGGCATGGTATTGCTTTGGAGTGTACTTACATTTCTAGGGATGGGATGGAGGGGGAAGATGATGAGATGATCAGTATTTGGAGGGGATACCTGGGTTAATTACCATCATTGTTTGCTGGCAGCTCAGACCATTGCTGAGACCATACTTCAGAAATTCTCAGTAACAGGACAATTTTATTTGCTACAATTTCAAGTATTTGCAATGGGGTAGGAGTCCCAGAAGTGATGTCAAAATGTGACGGGGCAGGGGTGTGTCTCATTAATGATTCTCGTATTTCTAGGGTGTTGTTACGAGACCAGCGGACCCCAAAACCCAGCAGCAATAGATATTCACCGTCAAATGGTTACTTAAACAAAAGTTGCTTTTAATTATCTTTAAACATGAAAATAGAATCACACTTTAACTTATCACTATTGACTTAACTAACCTAACTTAATCACCTTCTAATTCGAAGCGCATGTGTATGTAATGTGTGTGTAAGTTCAGAAAAGTTATTTGATTCACAGTCCAATCTCACTTCTTATTCCTCCAAGTTCACTGAATGCAGGCAATTCTTATACTGTACAATGAATTTAACATTTATGAAGTTCACCAGACTTTGGTGCTTGAAACGTAAATGGTTACTGCTCAGGAAGGTTCTTGGTTTTCAGAGAGATTTGTTGTTCCTTTTTAATCAGCCACTTCAGTATCTTGCTGACGAAACATACCCCTCCTTAGGGACCTCCAGAATAATAACCTCTTTCTTTCAGGTCACCACAGAGTTCCTTCTTGTTTCACTTATTCCAAGAGAAACATTAGACAGCCAGTCCTCTCCTCTTGCATGAACCGCAAGGGCTTTGACCAGGCCATCTTCCAAATGGGGCTTTCCACAAGCTTGACAGCTTGTCCTGTTCCAGTCCCAGCTGTTGCTGCTGACTGTACCAGTGTAGAACGGATCTCTGTGTCTCCCTCCCTCTCTCTCTCTCTCTCAGAGAAAAAGCCTGTTTGACTCCCTCTGCTTGCAAAACCAATGACCCTCTTAGAACAGCAAGTTCCCCAACACATTGTCTGCAGCTCTGACAACCTCTTTCATCTGTTGTCTTTTTGTAAACAACAATCCATTAGTGAAGTGTGATAGTACAGATCTATCACCAATGTACATAGTGTATATAGTTACTGTATCTAGACTGTGCTTACAGCGATTGGCTGAGAGCTAAGCCACACCTATTGTTTGGGCCTTAAAGGGTTGTGTCCCTAGCCAGGTCGGATCATTCCGGACTGGTCGGCCACCTGTGAAGAGCTCCGGTCTTTTGCTAATAAAAGCCTTGGTTTGGATCAACAAGTCTTTGGTTCTTTCGACGAGCTCTACAATTTTATTAGCAAAAGACCGGAGCTCTTCACAGGTGGCCGACCAGTCCGGAATGATCCGACCTGGCTAGGGACACAACCCTTTAAGGCCCAAACAATAGGTGTGGCTTAGCTCTCAGCCAATCGCTGTAAGCACAGTCTAGATACAGTAACTATATACACTATGTACATTGGTGATAGATCTGTACTATCACATTCACCCCTTCTTGGGAACCACTGTACCGGCATGGCTCACCGTCCCTGGCCCCGTCCTTTTGCGACGCCACGTCCGGCACTCAAAGAACGACCCCTTGGTCGACCGAGTGACTCTACTCCACGCGAACCCACATTACGCATACGTGGAGTTCCCAGACGGGCGGGAGGACACTGTTTCGGTGCGGGACCTAGCTCAGGACGCGGTAGACCCAGCAAACCCCCCAACTCCTTATGCTCCAGGCCCCGTGCCGCAACAGAAGGACCAACAGCACCCCAATGACTCGGGCCACCCTGCCGACAAAACGACTGGGGAATTGAGTGACGGAGCAGTCGCACCCGATGAGCCCGCTGGTGACACCACTCCAGCGACCCCAATCCCGGCACCACAGCGGTCACGCCGGATGGTCAGACCCCCTGACCGCTACAGTCCTTGACCTACCCCTTCCTTTTCATTCTCTCCCTCGTTTTTGTTTTTTTTTTCTCCCGGGTCAATTCTCCAAGAAGGGGTGAATGTGATAGTACAGATCTATCACCAATGTACATAGTGTATATAGTTACTGTATCTAGACTGTGCTTACAGCGATTGGCTGAGAGCTAAGCCACACCTATTGTTTGGGCCTTAAAGGGTTGTGTCCCTAGCCAGGTCGGATCATTCCGGACTGGTCGGCCACCTGTGAAGAGCTCCGGTCTTTTGCTAATAAAAGCCTTGGTTTGGATCAACAAGTCTTTGGTTCTTTCGACGAGCTCTACATGAAGTATCTTGAGCACTCTCCAAATGTCTAGCATTAGCTGAGCTCCAGTATTTCAAATAAGATCTGTTTTAAAATGTTTGTATGTGACCTACACGAACAAACCTTTCCCAATTTATCTCCCAAAAACATATTTCTATACTCTGTCACAGTGTTGAGTTGGAGATTACATAGCAGAACTGTGAGGTATTTTGTGGGATGGCATGGTTAGTGGAACAATGATCAGGACGGGGATTTGCATCCCACGCTGTCTGTAAGGAGTTTGTATGTTCTGCCCGTGTCTGTGTGGGCTTTTCCTGGGGTCTCTGGTTTCCTCTCACCATTTGAAATGTAATGGAGTCCCAGAAGTGAATCCCAGAAGGTTAATTTGGTGTAAATTGGGTGGCATGGACTTGTGGGCTGAAATGGCCTACTATCGTGATGTATGTCTAAAATTTAAGGGTGGCACAGTTAGTGCAATGACTTTACAGCACCAGTAATCAGAACGAGGGTTCAAATCCCATGCTTTCTGTAAAGAGTTTGTATGTTGTCCTCTTGTCTGTGTGGGTTTTCCCCAGGGGTTCCGTTTTCCTCTCACTGTTTGAAATTAACGTAGTTTAATTGGGTGACACAGACTCATGGGCTGAAATCGCCTGTTACCATGCTGTAAGCATATATATTAAAAAAATTTTTTCGGGGATCTTGCCAGGATGTGAAGAACTGAGTTACAGTGAAAGGTTAAGCAGGTTAGGACTTTATTCTCACATATTATTCCGTGGCATCAGAAGAATGAGTTTGATCGAGGCATACAGAATTATGAAGGATATCAACAGAGTAAATGCAAGGAGGCTTCTTCCACTGATGTTAGATGAGGTAAAAAACTAGAGGACGTGAACTAAGGATGAACGAGGAATAGTTTAAAAGGAACATTAGAGGTAAGTTCTTCATGCAGAGAGTGTGAAATGAGCTACCAGCTGTATTGGTAAATACAGGCTCAATATTATGAGCAAAATACGAAAGCAGACACTGTGATTGACGTAAAAACATGACGCTGGGGTAACTCAGCAGGTCCAATGGCGTTCTTCATGTAGCAAAGATAACTATACATAACCAAAGATGACCATGAGCAAAATGGTGGGGGAGGGGCAGGAGAAGGAGCACAGGAGTAAATAGAGAGGGAGGGCACCAGCAAACGGGGAAAGGGGGTGGCGAGCCAGAGGGAATGAGACAAGGGAGATGGGGAGCAGAAACCAGAGAAGTCAATGCTAATGCCATCTAGTTGGAGAGTGGCCGGACTCTCCAACATGAGAGTCCGCAGACACCAGGAGTGAAATAAAATAGTTGACATCAGAGAAAAAAATTGGACAGGTACATGACTGGAAAGGGTACGAAATGAAATAGGCTGGGTGGGTGCGTAGAGGTCAGTGGGACAGCAGAGAATTGGGCCAGCAGAGAATGAGTTTGGGACCGCAGAGAATGAGTTTGGGACCGCAGAGAATGAGTTTGGGATAGCAGAGAATTGGGACCGCAGAGAATGAGTTTGGGACCGCAGAGAATGAGTTTAGGACCGCAGAGAATGAGTTTGGGACCGCAGAGAATGAGTTTGGGAACGCAGAGAATGAGTTTAGGATAGCAGAGAATGAGTTTGGGACCGCAGAGAATGAGTTTAGGACAGCAGAGAATGAGTTTGGGACCGCAGAGAATGAGTTTAGGACCGCAGAGAATGAGTTTGGGACCGCAGAGAATGAGTTTAGGACCGCAGAGAATGAGTTTAGGATAGCAGAGAATGAGTTTGGGACCGCAGAGAATGAGTTTAGGATAGCAGAGAATGAGTTTGGGATAGCAGAGAATTGGGACCGCAGAGAATGAGTTTGGGACCGCAGAGAATGAGTTTAGGATAGCAGAGAATGAGTTTGGGACCGCAGAGAATGAGTTTAGGACCGCAGAGAATGAGTTTGGGACCGCAGAGAATGAGTTTAGGACCGCAGAGAATGAGTTTAGGATAGCAGAGAATGAGTTTGGGACCGCAGAGAATGAGTTTAGGACCGCAGAGAATGAGTTTAGGATAGCAGAGAATGAGTTTGGGATAGCAGAGAATTGGGACCGCAGAGAATGAGTTTGGGACCGCAGAGAATGAGTTTAGGATAGCAGAGAATGAGTTTGGGACCGCAGAGAATGAGTTTAGGATAGCAGAGAATGAGTTTGGGATAGCAGAGAATTGGGACCGCAGAGAATGAATTTGGGACCGCAGAGAATGAGTTTAGGATAGCAGAGAATGAGTTTGGGACCGCAGAGAATGAGTTTAGGACAGCAGAGAATGAGTTTGGGACCGCAGAGAATGAGTTTAGGACCGCAGAGAATGAGTTTGGGACCGCAGAGAATGAGTTTGGGACCGCAGAGAATGAGTTTAGGACCGCAGAGAATGAGTTTAGGATAGCAGAGAATGAGTTTGGGACCGCAGAGAATGAGTTTAGGATAGCAGAGAATGAGTTTGGGATAGCAGAGAATTGGGACCGCAGAGAATGAGTTTGGGACCGCAGAGAATGAGTTTAGGATAGCAGAGAATGAGTTTGGGACCGCAGAGAATGAGTTTAGGACCGCAGAGAATGAGTTTGGGACCGCAGAGAATGAGTTTAGGACCGCAGAGAATGAGTTTAGGACCGCAGAGAATGAGTTTAGGATAGCAGAGAATGAGTTTGGGACCGCAGAGAATGAGTTTAGGACCGCAGAGAATGAGTTTAGGATAGCAAAGAATGAGTTTGGGATAGCAGAGAATTGGGACCGCAGAGAATGAGTTTGGGACCGCAGAGAATGAGTTTAGGACCGCAGAGAATGAGTTTAGGATAGCAGAGAATTGGGACAGCAGAGAATTGGGACAGCAGAGAATTGGGACAGCAGAGAATTGGGACAGCAGAGAATTGGGACAGCAGAGAATGAGTTCGGCACAGACTAGAAGGGCCTGTTTCTGTGCTGCAGTGTTCTCTCATTCCAATATTGAAAGAATCCCCTCCTTTTCACACGCCCGCTTCTGCCTGGTATTTGAACGCGTGAGCGGCGATCAGGTCCCGCCCGGAGGCAGGAGCAGCCACGAGTCACATGCGTCTCTGGCTTTGGGCTCGTCGGATGGTACAGCTGAGTGCTCTCATGTTTCGCTGAAGCCCTTCCTCCCCGCCTCCCCCCCCCCCCCCCCCCCCCCCCCAACCCCTCCTCGCCGTCCGTCCGGGAGCACCGATCAAGTTGATGACCGAGGAGTGTCGGAATGGAAGCGGTCCCGGCTCAGGTCTGGAGATGTCCCCAGCAAGTTTGAAAAGTCTCCTTTCCTTCAATCCCCAAACTTTTGTCTGCACGTTTTAAAAAGTTTACGCCTCTCTCTCTTTTTCTTCCCCTTCTTCCCTGTAATTTCAGAAGCTCCCTGAATTTAAACTCGACCTTCGTCCTCTCAAAGAGCCGCTCGGATTCATCAAAGTCCTGGAATGGGTGGGTGTTGCAGGAGTTTCATTCTCCCCGCTGGTGCCGGTGGATTTTTTTTCCTGAAAGGAGTGTTATTCGGTGCCGCTCTGAAGCCGGCTCGAGTCGAAAGGCTGACGGGAGAGGCGTTTATGCTTGAACTTGGGGGCGGAGGGGGGGGGGGAGGGGGGGGGAGGGGGGAGGGGGGGGGAGGGGGGGGGAGGGGGGGGGAGGGGGGGGGAGGGGGGGGGGAGGGGGGGGGGGAGAGGGAGAGAGGGAGGGGGAGGGGGAGGGGGGAGGGAGGGGGGGAGGGGGGGGAGGGGGGGAGGGGGGGGGGAGGGGGGGAGGGGGGGGGGAGGTGGGGGGGAGGGGGGGAGGGGGGGGGGAGGGGGGGGGGGAGGGGGGGGGGAGGGGGGGGGGGAGGTGGGGGGGAGGGGGGGAGGGGGGGGGGAGGGGGGGGGGGAGGGGGGGGGGAGGGGGGGGGGGAGGGGGGGGGGAGGGGGGGGGAGGGGGGAGGGGGGGAGGGGGAGGGGGAGGGGGGGGGAGGGGGGGAGGGGGAGAGGGAGAGAGGGAGGGGGGGGGGAGGGGGAGGGGGAGGGGGGGGGGAGGGGGAGGGGGAGGGGGAGGGGGGGAGGGGGAGGGGGAGGGGGAGGGGGGGAGGGAGAGAGGGAGGGGGGGGGGAGGGGGAGGGAGGTGGGCAGATGTGTCATCTTCCTACGGGTATGCGCGGCACTGAACCCGGCCGGGATTGTTGGGGGTGCGGGGGGGTGGTGGTTGGACTGAGGGTCTCGCAGGATTCCTGGAAGGGAACCCGACCAAAAGGCAGTTGATACTTGGGACAGGGTTGGGACGCTCCTGTCTTTAATTTTCTATGGATACTGCGTGACCCGCGGTGTTTCTCCAGCACTGCATTTAATTAAAAAAAAATCTCCCAATATCAAATTGCTGGCTTCGTAGAGCAATGTAGGTTCAGCATTGTTGACTTGGCGTGTGCTGCTTTATTGCTTCGGAGAGGTTAGAAAGCGCATTTGCTTTGAGCCAGGATTAGAATGCATATATTTTGAAAGCAGAAATTGAACTACCAGAGGTGGGAAAAGGTTTAAATCAGGCTGCTGTAAGGGGTTGGAGTGGATTCTGATTGATGTTGTGTGTAAAAGGAGTCTCCAAGTATGAATGGGTGTTGGATGAGATTTTTATTCATTCGATGGGCTGGGAATGGGATGGTCCAGGATTTTGACCCAGCGACGAAGTACGGGCAATATTTCCAAGTCAGGATGGATGGCTTGTGGTTGGAGAGGGCAACTTCTTGAAGGTGGTGCTCCTGCGCCTTTACCGCATTAGCCTTCCAGCTGGCAGAGGAGGTGGGTTTGAAAGGTGACGGTGCAGCATATCGATGGTGGGGTGATGTAAAACCACAATGGTACTCACCATGTCAAACTGTCCTTTATATAGCCAAGATTTAAAAAAAAAACATTATTTGGGCTTGAGCCCTTCATCAAGATTTATGTGGTGGGGTGAGTGGGTGTGGATGGGGAGTCAGTCAGGCAGTTGAGCTAGTGTGCACTCATCCAGGCAAGCAAAGAGTATTTCATCAAACACCTGTCTCCAGCCTTGTGAATGTGGATTGGCTTTGGAAGGTTATTAGCCTCAACCAGTTTATGGAGAATGGAAGATTAGCCATTAGTGCATTGGAATAGTCCAGTTGAGAACTGAGAACATGGAGATCTACAGCACAGGCCCTACTCCAGCAATTGCCTAGAATTTTGCAACTGCAGACCCTCCATTTTTCTCAGTTCCACACACCTATCCTATAGTATCTTGGAAGATCCTGTTGTACCAGCCTCCATCACTGTTGCTAGCAGCTCAATCCATGCATCCACCATGCCGTGTGTGAAAAACTGACTACTTACTCCGGAGTACCTTAGAACTATGTCCCCTTGCTTCGGTTTCCTCCCACTCTTCCGAATCTACTGGGGGTGTAGGGTAATTGGGCGGCACAAGCTCATTGTCCGAAAGGGCTTGTTACCATGCTGTAGGTCCAAATTAAACCTTAACTTGTGACAGACATCGCTTTGTGAGCCTGAGTTGACGGATCAGGTCCTAATCCAGGACAGGGGTGCTGCACTGTACCATATTTTGTCAGCCTGTTTGAGTGAGAGGCCCTTCCCCCAAGGCCTTGAAGCCACATAAGACTGGGACCCAACCTCTCCATCAGCAGATGGTATGCTGTCTAACATGCTGCTGGAACTTTCTGCAGTGTTTTCTTCCCCATGTGTGAAGCTGGAATTTAAATTTAGTTTGTGGAGTGCCTGTGTGAGATTCACACCAGTGGGTTGTGCACTGGTTGATGGCTGTAGCTGCAGCTTTCAATTTTGTTACTATTATTAGCCACTGGAGTGGGCTTTGCAAAATAATCAGTACTTGATTGCACTGTATACAAATTAACCCTATATTGTCTGGAAAATTTAAAAAAACAATGCTGAAGAAACTCAACAGGACAAATGGTGTACTTTATGTAGCAAAGATAAAGATTCATAACCAACGTTTCAGGCCTGAGCCCTTCATTAACTTGTGAGCAAAATGCACTGTTTGACCTGCTGAGTGTCTCCAGCATTGTTTTTTTAAACTTCAGTCACTGTTTACAGATTTTTGTTTAACTGTCTGGAGTTTAGGCTTGCACAAAGGATTTAATTTCCCACTTGTCTTGATCTTGGAAGAGCCATTGCAGGATATGAACAGGTTTCTCACTCTCGTTCTGACACACCGCTGTTGTCCAGTAAACACTTTGAGTGATAACATGCATAAGCTGTTTAAAAACAAATCCTTCATTTTGTAGAAGAGTTTTGTGACATACCGAATATTGTTGTAATGACAAAACCTGCCTGATAGCTGGTTATAACTAGTTGCCCTGGCACTGTTCCCTTGCAAAGAGCAAACATGTTGGGTGTTTTGGTGGTTTCAATGCTGAGTTTTGGGCTAATCAACATTATAGTATCATAAATAAAAAAGTAAAATAAAAACAGGAAAAGCTAGAAAAATCCAGATCAAGCAATATGTTGGGAAAGAGAAACAGTTAACTTTTCAGCTCAAACTTTTTTGTCAAAACCTCAATTCAGGGAGAGCTCCAGACCTGAGTGTTTTTTTTTTACCATTGTGCCTGCTTTAAGCAATTCTAGCTTTCATTTGTATCAGTGGTTTTCAAACTTTTTCTTTCGAGGTAATCCATTAGTAATCACAGAGCACCTATGGCATATGTGAGTGGAAAGAAAAAGTTTGAAAACCACTGATTTATCTTGGGAATATCACACTTGAAGAGTTCTGTACTCCATATTATTAAATGGATAACAGATGCACGAAGATGTAACAAAAGGTTTGCAAGGTTGACCCTGTAACAGAGAGCAGAATCAGAATTTAGTGTCATGAACGTGTCACGAAATTCGTTGTTTTGCAGCAGCGTCACGGTGTAAACGTTTCTAGAAACCACCTTACAAAATAAAGAACAGTGCAGGAAAAAAGTCAAAGTGACACTGCGTCTGTGATGCATTGTTCATTCAGGAATCTCATGGCAGAGGGGAAGAAATTGTCCTTGTGCAGCTGAGCGCTCCTCTTCAGGCTCCTGAACCTTTTTCCCCAGTGGTAACAGAGTGAAGAGGCCATGGCCTGGGAAGTAGAGGTCCTTGAGGATAGGGGCTGCTTCCTTTAAACACTGCCTCTTGTAGATGTACTCAATGGAATGAAGACTGGTGCCGTTGACAGGCTGAGTTAACCACTCTGGAGTTTTTTTTTCTTGGCCCTCAGTACCAGACGGTGATGCAACCACCCAGAATGTTCGCCACAGTACATCTGTAGATGTTTTCAAGGCTCTTTGGTGATGTACTAAATCTCCTCAAACTCCTCACAAAGTATAGTCACTGGTGAGCCTTCTTCGTGATTGCATCAATGTGACAGTTCCAGGGCAGATTCTTGGAGATGTTGACTCCCAGGGATTTGAAGTTCTTGACCATCTCCTGACCCCCTCGACGAGGATTGGTTTGCGTTCTCCTGATTTCCTCCTGAAGTCCACAGTCATCTCTTTGGTTTTGCTAACATTGAATGCAAGATGGTTATTGTGACACCACTCAACGAGCTGATCTACCTCCCTCCTGTTCACTTCCTCATTGCCGTCTCTAATTCTGCTGATAACCATACAAAAATTTGTAGATAGCATTGGAATTGTGCCTGACCACTCTGTCATGGGTGTAGAGTGAGTGAGATTAAATGGCTGAGGTGTGATAAATTGTTAAAATCAAGAAGGATTCTATATTATCTGACCCTAAAAAAGCCCCCCCCCCCCACACTATTAAAGCATATAATTACAATGTGGAATAAAATTAATGGTTAAATTGGGGATGGAGGTTGGGGGGGGGGGGAGAGAGGGGGTCTTTCACCCCTGGTTCAAAATGTGCTAATTTCATTAACGATTGATGATAAAATCCTGGACACTTAGTCCCAGAGGGGTCAAATGTATTGAGGATTGTTATGAGGAGGGATAATTTATGACGTTTGAGGAAATTAGGAATAAATATGGAGTTTCAAATACATTAAAAAAAAATGCTATCTTCAGTTAAGATCTTATTTAAGGGACAAATTAGGTCCAGCACCAACTTTACTATTAGTGAAGTGAAATAGAGACTCTGGTTTGAAAAGGGTGCACAAAAAAATTTACTTCAAAACTGTATTCCTTACTTCAGATGGGAACCCTTAAACAAGGGCTTGATAAATCAAGGCAAAGATGGGAATCGGGTTTGGGTATAGATATTGATCCATTTTGCTGGTCTGACAGGATAGCAAGATTAACCTGATCAATGTAAGATACAACTTCTCGCATCAGCTATACCTTACTCCACAAATGTTACATAAATCAAGATCGGAAATATCAGACCAAGAAATAGGTATGTTCTTGGATTCAACTTGGTCAGGCTCTAAAGTGAGGCATTTCTAAGAAGATTTGGGTAATCTCAAATAAAAATTATTGGAATTTGATGCCCTCAGGCACCTGAATTATTTTTATTGGGGAATTTAGAAGACATAAGACCTAAAATGAGGCTGGCAAAATATCAGTTAAAATTCATTAAGGTCACTTTAGCAGTGGCCAGAAAATGTATAGCAGCTACTTGGAAATCTGATTCCCAACTAGGTTTAGTTCGCTTGAAGATAGAAATGTATCGTTGTATTTCCCGTGGAGAATATCACCTCTAACCTCGGAAACAGGTGTGATGTATTTTCAAGGATATGGAATTCATACCTAAATTCTTAATGATTTCCCCCTTCCTGTCTCTTCCACCGCCTCCCCCAACCCCAGTGCTCGCAGCGCCGTGGACCATAGATAAGTGAGGTTATTGGTCCCTTGATGGGAGTGGGGTTTATCCCAGGTGAAGCCAATCTTCTTTTTTCTCTTTTTCTTCTTGTTTCTTGGGGGTGGTAAGGTTCCTCTTATTTTGTTCTTCTTTCTCTCTATTGTCTTTTTCTCTTTGGTTCAACATGGACATTGAATTTGCATTTTTGTAGTATTGTTGTAATTTTTCTTTCTAATAATTGAATCACATGTTGACTCTTTTTCTCACTTTAACATTGACATGCGATCAACATTTGTATTGATGTTTTTCTTTTTGATTATTCTTAGTTTTGACTGCATGTTGATTGAAAATTCTCAAAATAAAATATTCCAAAATAAAAGTTAAGAAGGTTTGCTGTGGAGCAACTATTAATGTTCTACTTGTGCAGAAATCTAAAATTCTTGGACATGCAAATACTTTACAAAGGAAAAGAACTTGGCAATGCAGGGTCATGAGGCGAGAACTCTTTGCTGTCAGGAGTCATTGTGGGGAAAAATAAGACTTGTGCATTTTGGATGCATATGTTGATAGTTTTGGACATGACCCTACAGCTCAGAAACTGGTCCACCCTGCCAGCCATCTTGTATACTGATTCCATTAACCAGTTCTTGATCTGTAACCTTCCATGCATTGGTGACTCTAGTGCTCTTCCCCATAATTTGGAATGGGAAGAGGGGGTTGTGTGGAGTGTAATATAGGCTTTGGTTGAATTACCCATTTCTGCCTGGTTTGTTTTCTGTTCTTTTGTCTCTGCAGATTTTTGCTATATTTGCATTTGGAACATGTGGTGGTTATTCAGGAGAGAGTGTGGCTTCTGTTAAATGTATACGTGGCAAGGAGGAGTTGATCTCTGTCCACTTCCATTATCCCTTCAGGTAGGTATCATTGTATCTGGTGTAATCTGATCAGCTATGGGAAGGAATACCATTTTCCCAACCCTGGCCTCTGTGGAGCTTTGCACTGGTAGTCAATTGCTTCATCTGGTTTGCTCTGCCATGATTAAAGTTTCCATTTACAATGACCCTCCAAAATCTCCACCAACTCTTTCACAGCACACAAAGCTCCCAAAACCCTGTTTATGGCATCATCACCATTCTGCTCCCGTGCTCAGCTTCTCCCAAGACTTGAGTAAAATATGAAGGTCTGCAAACTCTGTGATTTTAATAAAAACACAATGCTTGACAAGCTCAACAGATCAAACAGTAGCAAAGATAAACATTCATAACCAATGTTTTGGGATTCAGATTTATTGTTAGAGTGCATACTTGACATCACAAACAACCCTGAGATGCAACCTTTAGCTCTTCATCAAGGTATTAGCAAAATGTAGGCAGGTGCCTGAACAAAGGGAAGGGAGAGGGGGGAGGGTTTCTCTTAAAATGATTCGTTGCAGGGATATTCATAAAGTATCACTATATGCAGATGTTTTATTGTTATGTATTTCCAATCCTGAAAATTCTATTCCTGCAGTTTTATCTTTATTAGCCCAATTTAGTAATTTTTCAGGATATAAACTGAACTTAAATAAAAGTGAATTATTCCCTTTTAATGGATGGGTTCCTATTTATGATAGTTTGCCTTTTAAAATAGCTAGAGACCATTTTATATATTTAGGGATTAAGATTACTAAAAAACATAAAGATTTGTTTAGGACTAATTTTTTCCCTCTATTGGACCTGATCGGTAGTTTACTTACCAATTGGTCACCATTATCCCTATCCATGATAGGCTGAATTAATGCTATTAAGATGATGATCTTACCTAAATTTTTATATATATTCCAAGCTATACCTATTTTTGTTCCTAAATCTTTTTTTTGATAAGGTCGATTCTAAATTGTCCTCGTATATCTGGCAAAACAAGAATCCTAGATTGGGGAAAAAATATTTACAGAAATCTAAACTAGAGGGAGGGTTGGCATTACCCATCTTTAGAATTTATTACTGGGCAATTAATATTAGTTACTTAAGGTATTGGTTGAATTATTCAGAATTATCTCTAAATCCCCATTGGGAAAATTTAGAAATTAAACCGATACAAAATTTTTCAATTAGCTCTATTTTGGGAGCTGCTCTCCCTTTTACTCTTACTAAATTATATAAACAAATTGATAATCCAATGGCTAAACATACACTACGTATATGGTTTCAATTCCGGAGATTTTTTGGCCTAACTCATTTTATCTTGGAAACTCCTATTGTACTAAATTTCCTTTTTCGTCCCTCTCTAATTGATTTATTTACTCTGGAAAGTTAAAGGTATAACATGCTTTTCGGATTTATTCTTGGATAACTCTTTCATGTCATTTGAACAATTATCCATGAAATATGATTTACCTCGATCTCATTTCTTTCGATATTTGCAGATTAGGAGTTTCTTAGTTTCGACTTTACCCTCTTTTCCCAATCGGGAGACTACGACTGTTTTAGAGGATATACTATATTCAAAATTCCCTCCAAAAGGTGTGATATCTAAATTATATAATATAATTACAAAAATAAATTCTGGGACTTTTGAAAAGTTTAAAAATGATTGGGAAAGAGAACTCAATCTTCATATTTCGAATGAAAATTGGAATAAAATTCTGCGACTGGTAAACTCTTCTCTATGTGCAAAACATTCACTAATACAGTTTAAAGTTGTTCATAGAGCTCATATGTCTAAAGATAAACTCCATCGCTTTTATTCTCATATCGATCCTATATGTGATAAATGTCAATTGGAAATAGCTTCCATTACACATATGTTTTGGTCCTGTCCCTCTTTACAGAATTATTGGAAGGAAATTTTTTCCATTATATCTACTGTTTTGAATATTGATTTACAACCACATCCCATTACTGCAATTTTTGGATTACCTATGATAGATTTGACTTATTTATTTCTTCCTGCGGATCATATGATTGCTTTTCTTACACTAATGGCTAGAAGATCTATACTATTCAATTGGAAAGAGGTTAATCCTCCCACTGTTTTCCAATGGTTTACCCAAACTATACTATGTTTAAATTTAGAGAAAATTAGAAACTCTGTCTATGAATCCCCTTCTAAGTTTGAGTTAACCTGGCGACCATTTATTCAATATTTTCATTTGTGGTGAGAAACATGCTGATTCTTTACTTTTTAGGTGCTTCGCTAAGCACCTTTGCTCCGTCCGCGACGGGGACTCGCGTTGCTCCGTCCGCGACGGGGACTCGCGTTGCTCCGTCCGCGACGGGGACTCGCGTTGCTCCGTCCGCGACGGGGACTCGCGTTGCTCCGTCCGCGACGGGGACTCGCGTTGCTCCGTCCGCGACGGGGACTCGCGTTGCTCCGTCCGCGACGGGGACTCGCGTTGCTCCGTCCGCGACGGGGACTCGCGTTGCTCCGTCCGCGACGGGGACTCGCGTTGCTCCGTCCGCGACGGGGACTCGCGTTGCTCCGTCCGCGACGGGGACTCGCGTTGCTCCGTCCGCGACGGGGACTCGCGTTGCTCCGTCCGCGACGGGGACTCGCGTTGCTCCGTCCGCGACGGGGACTCGCGTTGCTCCGTCCGCGACGGGGACTCGCGTTGCTCCGTCCGCGACGGGGACTCGCGTTGCTCCGTCCGCGACGGGGACTCGCGTTGCTCCGTCCGCGACGGGGACTCGCGTTGCTCCGTCCGCGACGGGGACTCGCGTTGCTCCGTCCGCGACGGGGACTCGCGTTGCTCCGTCCGCGACGGGGACTCGCGTTGCTCCGTCCGCGACGGGGACTCGCGTTGCTCCGTCCGCGACGGGGACTCGCGTTGCTCCGTCCGCGACGGGGACTCGCGTTGCTCCGTCCGCGACGGGGACTCGCGTTGCTCCGTCCGCGACGGGGACTCGCGTTGCTCCGTCCGCGACGGGGACTCGCGTTGCTCCGTCCGCGACGGGGACTCGCGTTGCTCCGTCCGCGACGGGGACTCGCGTTGCTCCGTCCGCGACGGGGACTCGCGTTGCTCCGTCCGCGACGGGGACTCGCGTTGCTCCGTCCGCGACGGGGACTCGCGTTGCTCCGTCCGCGACGGGGACTCGCGTTGCTCCGTCCGCGACGGGGACTCGCGTTGCTCCGTCCGCGACGGGGACTCGCGTTGCTCCGTCCGCGACGGGGACTCGCGTTGCTCCGTCCGCGACGGGGACTCGCGTTGCTCCGTCCGCGACGGGGACTCGCGTTGCTCCGTCCGCGACGGGGACTCGCGTTGCTCCGTCCGCGACGGGGACTCGCGTTGCTCCGTCCGCGACGGGGACTCGCGTTGCTCCGTCCGCGACGGGGACTCGCGTTGCTCCGTCCGCGACGGGGACTCGCGTTGCTCCGTCCGCGACGGGGACTCGCGTTGCTCCGTCCGCGACGGGGACTCGCGTTGCTCCGTCCGCGACGGGGACTCGCGTTGCTCCGTCCGCGACGGGGACTCGCGTTGCTCCGTCCGCGACGGGGACTCGCGTTGCTCCGTCCGCGACGGGGACTCGCGTTGCTCCGTCCGCGACGGGGACTCGCGTTGCTCCGTCCGCGACGGGGACTCGCGTTGCTCCGTCCGCGACGGGGACTCGCGTTGCTCCGTCCGCGACGGGGACTCGCGTTGCTCCGTCCGCGACGGGGACTCGCGTTGCTCCGTCCGCGACGGGGACTCGCGTTGCTCCGTCCGCGACGGGGACTCGCGTTGCTCCGTCCGCGACGGGGACTCGCGTTGCTCCGTCCGCGACGGGGACTCGCGTTGCTCCGTCCGCGACGGGGACTCGCGTTGCTCCGTCCGCGACGGGGACTCGCGTTGCTCCGTCCGCGACGGGGACTCGCGTTGCTCCGTCCGCGTGTGGTGAACGGTATGGTCCTGGGAACTATGGTCTCCTTACTTGAGAAAATGGTACAGAGGAAGTTCACCGGGTTGATTCCACGGATGAGGGGGTTCGCCTATGAGGAGATATTGAGGCATCAGCGACTATACTCTCTGAAATTTAGAAGAATGAGAGGGGATCTTATAGAAACATAAAATTATGAAAGATATTGATAAGATGGAGGTAAGAAAGTTGTTTCATTTGGTGGGAGAGACATGAACTAGGAGGAGGAACTGCTTTTCCCAGAGGGTGGTGAATCTGGAATTTGCTGCCCATCGAAGCTGTGGAGATGTTGGATAGATGTTTAGAGGAACGGAATTAAGGGATGTGGGGAAAAGGCAGGTAGGTGGAGACAAGCCTATCATCAGATCAGCCATGATCTCATTGATGCAGGCTCAATGGGCTGAATGGCCCACAGCTACTTGTATTTCTTATGTTCTTGTGTGTTATAGAACAAATAGTCAGGATACAAGTATATAGTTCTTCGAATGTGGTGACACATGTAGTCTGGATGGTGAACAAAGTGTTTGGTCCAATTGCCTTCATTAGGGCATCGAATACAGGATTTAGAAAGGTAATGATGCCATTGCAAGATACTGGTAAGACTATGATGGAGTATTATGTGCTGTTGTGGTCACCCAGTTATCCAAAATATCATTTAGGATAGAAAGGGTACAGAAAGGATCCACAAGAATATTACTGGAAATGGTTAGGTGTGAATTATAACAATAAGCTAGAAATTTGCTCTGTGGAGTGCAGGAGACAAAGTGGGAGGAGACCTAATTGAGGATTTGGAACTTGGTAATTTTGCAGCTGGTAAAACTTGCCCTGTGGCCACACTTTGTATCCCAACTGCATACCTATGATATTCCCGATCCTGGCTCTAGCTACACGTGGCCCACACTCCCAGTAATACATTGATGGCCTCTCTGATCCATGGACAATGAGGTCTTGTTGTACAAATGACTGAGCCATTGGGATTTATGAACATTCGGGTCCAGAATTATTTGAGTCTAGCAGTATTTGGTCACTTCCAATCCAGGTTAAAGGGGGAAAAAGACCCTTGCAAGTGAAGCCTCTTATTTCTGATATTTGAGAAATTCTGATACTTGAATTTCGACCTAAAATGTAAGTTTTGAGCGATGCTCTTTGCAAGATGACCCTCCCCCCCCCTCCAAAAAAGGGCACACTGCTAACCAGTGGATGCTGTTGAAGCAAATCACAATATTTTAACTCCAACTTACCCTGTAAAGGTTTTAATTTTATTGGCATATTTTAAAATAAACCACCATTGCCTCCTGTAACAGGCTATTTAAAGCCTGCACAGAGCTGACGGCAGTCAGGCTGGGCAGATGGACCCCACAGGCGAGTGCTGAGACTTCATTGATTAACGAACAGGACATGTGCAAGATTGTGTGGGAAGATAGAAGAGGTGTTGAGACTTCACTGTCAAGGTGTGGATTTTAGACCTGGCAAACAACACGACCAAATTTTTGAGGTGACACGAGTTTCGAGGATCATCCTAAATGTCAGCATCTATGGTACTTTCTCTAACCACTTGTCTTGCGTTGTAGGTTAAACAGAGTTTCTTACCAAGCACTCACCTGTAATAATGTGACTGTTTATAACACCGTGTATCTGAATGGAGACTTCTCCTCATCTGCGGAATTCTTTGTGACGATTGGAGTGTTTACATTCCTATACTGCATGGCAGCTCTGTTGCTGTATGTAGGATATCAGAATTTCTATCTGCAGAACAAGTATGTGCCTCTTGCTGTAAGTACCATTGTTTAATGCAACCATCTCTACACTAATTTGTAAGCATGCTATTGCACCTTAACAATCTCTGAGCGTGCGCTTCTCTGATATAGTCCACTGACCTGAAATCAATAGCCACTTGTACAAAAGAGCATTACTTTTTATTTCTAAAGTTCTTTGAAATCTTTGAATTATCAATTAAATTTTGCATTTGAGAAAAATATGGAAAATGACCTCTTTTCTAGTTGTTGTAAAATGAGCACCAGCTGACTGCAGGGAGCAATCTCTTTACCTGCAGGAAGACCACCTAAGGGGCTGACTCCACCTGGCTGGCTGAATATAAACCTGAGCGAGTCACATGGGGAGCCACCAAGGCATGAACTGGTGTTCAGACTTTTACTGGAATAAAGCCTGTTGTACAGTCTCTTCTGAGTTTATGCTTGCTCGCTGCTACCTCAGCAGAGCACACTAGTCACGGGGATCTGTAAGAAATGGGATAGATCTATATTTGGAATCATTCCTTATGAAAACACATGGAGTTGTAAAATTCTGGGTGGTGTATTCAAGCTAAAGTTATTAAGCACTCTCTTTTAGTAAGGTCAGTTCGGTTACAACGCTGTTATAGCATCAGTGATTGGGACTCTGGTTCAAATCTTGCACTGTCTGTAAGGAGTTTATACGTTTTCCTCACATCTGCGTGGGTTTCCTC
The DNA here is from genome assembly GCF_036971445.1 of Narcine bancroftii. NCBI lineage: Eukaryota > Metazoa > Chordata > Chondrichthyes > Torpediniformes > Narcinidae > Narcine > Narcine bancroftii. The sequence continues at coordinate 243,682,436 of NC_091473.1, forward strand.
CAGGTGTTCCGGTTTTCTCATCGTCAAAATTTACCAGGGTGCAAGTCAATAAGGTGTAATTGGGGCAGCACGGGCTCATGGGCCAAAAGATCTTGTTACCGTGCTGTATGTACGTCTAATATTGGATCACAGAGGGGGAGACAGAGTTTGGGATACTCGAGAATCTTCAAAACCAGAGATGCCTGAGAGACTGCAGGTGCTAAATTCTACAGCAACACCCAATCTGCTAAAGGAACTCAGCAGTCCATATAACCATTTACGGAGCGGAAACAGGCCATGTTGGCCTTTCAAGTCCGCACCGGTTCACTGATTTTGTGCGCCCTCTTCAGGCATTGGTCCCGGTAGATCTTCATTCAATAATGATGGACGAATTCAATGCAGATGGAATCAGTAACTATCTCGAGCAGCATCATTGAGAGATAATGAATTGTCAGTGTTTTGGTGATGAATGGTTCTGGCTTGAAATGTTGACAGGTTTTTTTTCCCCTCCCACTGCTGCTGAACTTCTGAGTTCTTCCAGCAGATCGTCGCCTTAGAAACTGACCTTGCATTTGTCTGCAAGTCAATCCATGTGGTTTTGTTCTCGGTACAAATTTTAACAGTACATTTAAAGTGCTCTTGTGTGAATTTCATTATTTATTGCACTTAATGACTTGGAAGTAAACTAGACATATAACCATCTCGAACAGGGCTTATCTTTGGCTGCAAATAGATTTCAGGTAAGTCTGGACATGTTTTATATTTGTCCAATTTGAATTTGATGAAGCCTTGTGGCTTTGCGGGGGAAAACTTGCTTTTAGTACTGTTGGAATCAAATCAGACCTCCAATCTATTGGTATGGCAACCAATGGTATCTGCCCACTGATCAGAACAGGGTTGAAGTTTCACCTCTACACCCTAGGCTCAGCAGAATTAGGTGATTGAAGACTGTGAACAAAAATCAATCTCTCTCATAAGTTTGTTTTATGAAATAGGAGGAGAGTTATTTATTTGCTTCTGAGCATCTACTGATCTTGCTCATCTGGGTTAACTTCAGTCCCCTCTACCATTGCACCATTTTGAAGTGTTAACCCCTTGAGGGTGTATGCCAGAATTGAGGTTTGCACTTGATGTCAATCATTCCTTCCTGCTTTGAACATGCGAGGCTTAACGTGGGTAAGGATAGTCCTGCACTCCTGCAGATGACTGTCTGGGAAATATAATTTTTAAATTTAGACATGCAGCACGGTAATGGGCCCTTCTAGCCCATGCTGCTTAATACCCCAATTAATCTACTTTTTTTTTGGAGGGTGGGAGGAAACCCACAGGGAGAACAATACAAATTCCTTACAAGCAGTGCTGGATGCGAGCCTGATCCTGCAATAGGGTTGTGCCAACTGTGCTGCCTTCTGTTTACGGAATTCAGAAGTTTGTGGATCAGGTTTAAGGTGTGTTAAAATTAATTGTAGTGGAAGAATAAGAAAACAATGCATTAAATAGAGATTTTGTTTGAAATCTTTCATCCTTGAATTTAATCTACATTGATCTGGAAGCAGAATGGAAAGGCAAAGAGTTGATGATGAAGCCTTTGGCTTCATCCAGTATTTGGGTAGCTGATCCAATACAAAATGGAGAAGAGGTTTTATGGGAATGGTGATGCTTTGGTGGTAACTGGGGGAGGTTATAAGATGTAAGAAATTAACTAGGGCTCGATGAGGGGCTTTAAACACTGATGATTGTGTCTTGTGTCGTGGAAGTGACTTCTTTCTGCCCCCCTTTTCATTGTATTCATTCCAATTATTGTTGAACCAATTCTCGAGTGAGTCAGTTATGACACCTGAAGCAGAAAGAATAGAATGAACTGGGTTTGAGTTTTAATGCAGATGGAAGAAAGGAAACTGAATTGGTACATTAGTGGACTGCTGTTCTGTAAAGAATTAGAGTTCTTAAATATAGCGGAGTCGAGGGATATGGGGAGAAGGCAGGAGTGGGGTACTGATTGTAGATGGTCAGCCATGATCACAGTGAATGGTGGTGCTGGCTCGAAGGGCTGAACCGCCTACTCCTGCACCTACTGTCTATCATTTATTTTCCGTAATAACAATGGAAGGATTTCTATCTTTCAGGATTTTATTGTGACTGTTTCCTTCGCGTTCTTATGGCTAGTCTCCTCCTCTGCATGGGCACAAGGACTGACTGACGTTAAGCGTGCTACAAATCCAACTGCTCTCATCAGCAATGTGGATGCCTGCCAGAGGCAGGATGTTGTCTGCACTCCAGGTGCTTTGCCCCCTATGGGTCGTCTTAATGCATCTGTGGTAAGTGTTGGCTATGCAAAGATAGTACTGTGAAGTCAAAGGGTTGGTCTGAGCTGTTGTTCTGCTTGGGAAGGATAGATTTATTGGGTTCCTTTCACTGGATTAAAATCTCAATGAAGCTTCACAGTCAATATATCCCTTGAGGCGCTTTTGCCTCGCACGGTCAAATTGTGCTTGGCAATGTCCCACAAAAACAATGTCGTAGATTTTGGCCAAGTTCTTGAATTGTGTCATTTGCTCTTTTATTTCTACCAAGAGGTCAGTCTAATATTTCATTTGCAGGATGACTTTTCCAGCAAAGCCCTGGCCATTCATTGTTACACTATCTTTATTGGGATTTGAACCCACCCTACCTTTCAAATAAGCGTTATCCATCGACCTATACCTGGTGGCATCTTCCGATATTTCTCCCTACAAAGGCAGAAAGATTATTAATAGTGAAGATCGTATATACGGTTCGAAGCAACTTCTTTTATCTTGGAGTATGAAAAGGACAATTGTGGTGAGACCTATTTTGCACCTCTGCCACATGTTCCAGTTTGTGCTCGGCACCAGTGGAAAACAAAAATATCTTTAAGGCTTTCAGGAGTCTTTCCTCTCCCTAGAAAGGGGTTTTAGCAGTAGCAGTGGTGACCATCTTGAGGGCACATCCTTCAGGTGGTTACAACCACATTGTATTAAAATCACATAGAAATTCCTTGAAGAGGGGCCTGGCCTGAAACCTGGGTAATATATCTTTACCTCCAATGGACACTGCGAGACTGGCTGAGTTCCTCTAGCATTTCTATTTGTGTTTTTAACAACACTGCAGACTTTTGTGTTTCACAATCACGTTGTAGCCATTAAGCAAGGATAGTTTTGTATCAATGAACCAAAATGTCAAAACGTACAAAAATGATAATAAACATGAAAATCTGCGAAAGCTGTGATTGTCATCTTAAACAAAAATACAGAAATGCTGGAGAAACTCAACAGTTCTTGCAGCGTCTATCAGAGGTAAAAAAAAAAAGCATAATTGATGTTTCGGGTCTTGAAATATGAAATGTCAGTTATATATCTTTACCTCCTATGGACCTATTAAGTTCCTCCAGCAATTCTGTTTTTAAACTTTTGGTGCAAAAATGATGACTTGGTTTACTTTATCTTCAACTGATTCGTTCAAGGGATTTTAAGAGCATCTCTTGCTTATCTATAAATTCTGTTGATTAAAGCTTTGGCTTACAGATCCAAGATGTTTGCAAATTGGACATTAATTCTTTCCCTCTCCACAGATATTTGGCTTCATGAACTTGATCTTGTGGTCGGGTAACAGCTGGTTCACATTCAAGGAAACGTCTTGGCACAAGCCAGAAAATCCACCGGTTGAAGATGCACAAGGCAGCAAAGTACAATACTAATTTTGTCATCTTCCTCCACCCCAATCCATGCCTCGCCCCAGAAGCCATCTTGTACAAATGCCTTAGGTTAGTGACAGACAACCTTCCAACCACCGAACCTTTTCAGGGAGGAATGGCTGCTACGTGGCAGAGAGGAAGTCACTTTGAACCATGCCTAAACAGTTTTGCGACTCAACCATCCCACAATCTTATTTCTGTCTCTATCCTCAGCGGAAAAGCTATTCCTCAACTTTAAAGTTTATGTTTTTACTTCTGATATCTTGCTTATAGAAAACACTCATGATTGGGTGATGCCAGTTTATGCTGCTCATGGTATCTATTTGCTTGTTCTACACAGTTATAACTTGTGAAACAAGAACATGTGTTCCAATGTTAATAAGAAAGTTTTGGGATATGTTCAAGGTCTTGGGGCTCAACTATTGCTCCCCAGTACAGTTTCATGTTTTAAAAAAAAAATTAAAAGAATTGACCAAGTGCACTGCCTTTCTCATCTCCTTCCTGACAATCCTTTTACTTAGTAACCTTTACTAATACTGTCCTTCATGAAATGTGAATGCCATGGGATCACTGCTCAGTAACACTACATAACTACTGCATCTCTTCCCACTTTCAGAAAGTCTTTCTCGGTTTGATTTTATTGCAGAGATCTTGCTTGGGAGGAGCTTGCACCTTGATGTGTTCCATATTTGTGTGTTCATATGTTTTTGCTTAACTTGGCTGTGCGGTGAGTGTAGTTTGGTGGGGTAAGGGCCTGGTCTTTTTGTATTATCCATGGGCTTTGGAGTTTTCGTCCTTGTCGATCACTGAAAACCAAGCCCCATCATGTTGAGACAAATCTTAATGCCAAACCAGCACAGATAAAGTCGCACAAAATCCAAACAATTTTTTTGTTGACTTGATGTGATTGGTCTTTCTTTCCCATTTGCGTACCATCATCTTTATCCCCACTTCAATGCTTTCCTCTATCCCGATCTTAGTATCAGCTCCAAGGATGGCTGGGATGAGAACATGAGTCACTACAACCTGCCATTGTGAATTGCTCACACTGAACCATACCATCTTCCTAGTTTATAGTCACGTGTTCTGTGAGTATTAGCTTAGCAGTTGAAATATTCCCTTGCACACTTTAGAAAATGTATAAATTTCTGTCAGGTGTAAATTTTTGTCCCAGTTCCCAAAATAAAAGCATGGATTTTGCACAATCTAATCTGGGTTATTGTCAGAAAAGGAACTGATGGGTGATGAAGTGTAAGGAAATTAAGGGAAAGCTTTGTACTGAGTTATTAGCTTCTGTGGTTGAGAAACTAATAGCACCTTTGAAGAACAGGGTCTCCTACTGTTACAGGAAAACCTTGGGGGTATCAAGGGGTTGCTAGTATGGTTGGGAATATCTGGTGCTGAGCATTAATTTGGGAATGCATGCATTGGGAGTGGGATGAGGGCAAAGACCAAAACCGGGACTGGCATGTGCTGTAGTGGGTTGAAGGAAGTGCCTGTATGAAGGCTTGGGTGCTATTAACATTTAAGATATTTGGCTGCTTATCTTTGTATTTTGCTTCCACGCACACTTTGCGATCTACAAGTACCTGTTCTGCAAAACGGCCGCGTTTACAAAACATTGTAAGATTTTGGAAACTAATCCAGGCTGAAGGAAAGGGCACAGCCTTGCAAAATGCGTGAAGTGCCTTGTGTTCCTGCCAATCAGGCAGCTTCCTGTGATATCTGTAAATTGACAGCATTTGAGGAAAATGTAGCCTTGCAAAGGATTTGTTTTGTGATTGAAATAAAACTTAAATGTTGGCTCCGGTGTGTTTCTGTCCTTTTGCGAGAGGAAGTTTGTACAACTCAACTCTGCCAAGCCTAGGTTGAGTTCATGATGTTGCTGTCAACAGTTCCTTGTGCTATCTTCCCTTCTTCTCTCCCCCACCACCCAACTTTCCATTCCTGACCTAATTTAGCAGATTAGCCTTAAAGTCTGGTGGCAATGCTAGAATGGTTGATAAAGATTTTAGAGTATGGCTCCATTCTCTTGAAATCAGAACATGAGTGAACTGAATGAAGTTTGTATAGTTAAGGAGATGGTTGGTACAATAGGTGTACAAGTCTTGGGGGGGGGGGGGGAGGGTAATGCCCAAGGGAATTACTTTGAGGGTGGGGAGGGGGGATCCAAACCAAAAATGTGATCAAGATGGTCTGCCCATAAACAGCCATCAGATTGTAATTGGAGCCTTGGTGCTATGGATGATGGTTTGTGCCATTACATCTTATCCTGCCGATGGATTTGAAGTATGTTATGGAAATGGTGTTGGCAGGACCTCTCTAATACTTTGTTCCTTCTGTAGATTTCAGTGCACAGGAAGGGAAGAATCACTGCTAGCCAATGGACCATGAGCTGTCAGGTTTGATATCTTGATTTTCTTCAGGTGCCCAAAGATTGCTTTGAGTGTTGCCTCTTAACATTGTTGTGGCTTCTAAGATATGGGAACCATTTTGTTTTGGGTTTGTTGATGATCTTTATTATTAAAGGTCCTGTTGTACAAGGTGGTCAGACTAGCTGAGGACCTTTTATTGGTATTAAGTGTAAAGCATGCTCTCTTTTGTAAATGAGTTGACAACCTGTTCTTTACCAAGGTTGTGCATTTCCAAACACTACTCCAGCCAGTGACTGAGAAAGCGATCTTGGTCCTGCATCGGATAGAGCAAAGGTAAAAATGTGGAGGTCAAAAGGACTAAGCAGTTGCAGCTGACTCTTTAATTTAATCCATTATCTCAAGATGGAACGATTCCACAATCATTTGGAAACAGCTCTTTGGGCACCAGGAGGAAACCAGGAGTTTCAGTGAGACCTCTCTATTTACCCTTTAAAATTGATATTATGAGTTTCCTGGTAACTCTCCCTGTTCCCAGTGCGAATTTGTGACCAATTCCTGTCTACCTAGTTTTAGGACTGGAAGGATATTGTGCGCTTCCAAATCCAGAATAGCCATTTTGAATTGTCTGGTGCAGTGGTTCTCAACCATTTTTTCCCACTCACATACCACATTAAGTAATCCCTTCGTAAGGGATTAGGCAATAGGTGCAGAACTAGGCCATTCACTGTGATCATGGCTGACCATCCACAATCGGTACCCAGTCCCTGCCTTCTCATATCACTTGACTCCACTATCTTTAAGAGCTTCATCTAACTCTTTCTTGAAAGCCTCCAGAGAATTGTCCTCCACTGGCTTCTGAGGCAGAGTTCCACAACTCTGGGTGAAAAAAGTTCTTTCTCAACTCTGTGCTAAATGACCTACTCATTTTTCTTGAACTGTGGCCTCTGGTTCTGGACTCCCCCAACATTAGAAACATGTTTCCTGCCTCTAGTATGCCCAATCCTTTAATCCTGTGTGTTTCAATCAGATCCCCCTCATCCTAAATTCCAGTGTATACAAGCGTAGTCGCTCCAATCTTTCAACGTATGACAGTCCTGCCATCCTGGGAATTAACCTTGTGAACCTCTGCTGCACTTCCTCAATAGCAAGAATGTCCTTCCTAAAATTTGGAGACCAAAACTACACACGATACTCCAGGTGTGGTCTCACCAGGGCCCTATACAACTGCAGAAGGACCTCTTTGCTCCTATACCCCACTCCCCTTGTTATGAAGGCCATTAGGCTTCTTCACTGCCTGCATGCTTATTTTCAGTGACTGATGAACACCTTGATCTCGTACTTCTCCTTTTCCTGACACCACCATTCAGATAGTAATCTGCCTTCCTGTTTCTTGCCACCAAAGTGGATAACACATTTATCTACATTAAACTTCATCTGCCCATTCACCCAACCTGTTCAAATCACCCTACATTCTCATAACATCCTCCTCCCATTTTGCACTGCCACCCAACTTTGTGTCATTTGCTAATGTTACTATTAATCCCTTCAACTAAATCATTAATGTATATTGTAAATAGTTGCAGTACCAGTACCGAGCCTTGCACTAGCCACTATCTGCCATTCTGAAAGGGACCGACTGGTTAATCCCTACTGTTTCCTGGCTGCCAACCAATTTTCTATTCATGTTAGTACCCTTCCCCCAATACCATGTACTCTAATTTTGCCCACCAATCTCATTTTTAATTGTTCCTGTATCACTATTTACACTGGACAACGAAGATTTTACTTTCTGAACGCTTTCAGGTATATTTTATGGATTTTGGGCTACTCATCACAAAAATCACCTTAGAGTTCCTATTACCATTTTTGTAATATAAAAATATAATATAACCTATTTTTGTGATTTCCTGTCATTTTAACATGCTTCAAGCAGACAAAACCATGAATTGCAACATGTCATTGAAAATTCATTTTCTGCATTCTCACTTGGACGCCTTCCCTGCCCGTCAATGATGAAGTCGATGACAAACACGGTGAAAGGTTTCGCTAGGACATTGCGACCATAGAAAACCAGTATCGGGGAAATGGAATCCATCAATGTTGGACGCTGACACGGGAATGCAAACGAAAGTCAGCGACAAAACATTTTTAGGTCAGTTGAACTAACTAACGCAATGTGTCAGCGTAATTATGCGATTAAAAGTTGATGTTTCTCCAACTTCCTAGTTGAATAGCAAATCTGAAATGATCTGTGTGTTCAGCTTGAAGTTGTCTATCATTCCCATATTTTTGTTCAGGAAGCAAATCTTTGAGAGGTTGGGGGTGGGGGGGGGGGAAGAGAGAGAAGAGAGAGAGAGAGAGAGAGAGAGAGAGAGAGAGAGAGAGAGAGAGAAGTTCTCAGCGCCAGTTTTTATTAATGGTGCTTTGCTCTTGAAATGGCTGTTCCACAACTTCATAACACCAAGGTGAAAACATTACATCGACATTGCATACAAGGGCATACAAGCCCAGATTAGAACATTAATGGATGATCTCATTGTTTAAGATCAATGGATTTGATGAAGTTAATAGCTTCTATTTCAACAGAAGGGAAGATATGATGTCAAAATTGATTCTTCAACCAATGGGAGTAGAAATCTCTTAGCTTCTCCTGTTCCAAACAATTAGGCAGGAGTTTAATGCAATTTACATTAGAAAGGTGTTATAAAAATTAAAGATCTAAAGATGGTAGAAATCTGAAATTAAAATTGAAAGGCAATAATTTAAGTTCTCTGAAAGATGCTGTCCTTGATAATACAATACCAGCACTTCCCATTTCTGCCCTTCTGTGCAGAAATCTCTCAAAGCTGTCTCTCTGACAATCCAACATTCTCTAGACAGTTCCTTAGATACTTTATCTTGTAGTAATTTTGTTCTGACTGTGTACAGTCCCTCTGGCTATTGCATTATTGCAGTGTTGTCCATCTGCAGTGCTCTCCAGTGTTTTCTGTTTGCCATTACAACACTCCATAGATTACACAGGACTTTTTTTTCCCCCAAAAAGATTTTTACCCTGAAAAGAAAATTGGGGATTATGACGGACAACTTCAAACTGAACGCACAGATAATTTCAGATTTGCTGCATCACATAGGAAGTTGGAGAACCCCTGTCCTGATAACTGGTGCTGGTGTTAACCATTGCCGCCCTATCATTAACATTTATGCCTGATACGCTTCCAGTGTAAGCCCAGTATTTTCTTAATGCCTAGAAATTAATGACCTTTGGTTTGAATATATTCAATGATGGAGCATCCACTCTCCTGTGGGGTAGAAAGTATCAAAATATGAAATTTCTTCTCTGCATCCTTGAAAGCTTCTTCTGTTGTCGTAAACTCCACAGTTGCAGGAAATAATCGACCCCCGAATTTAGCTAGCCGAACCTGTCACAAATTCTACATGCTTCAAAGAGTGATTTTTTTTTAATGTGGTCCCAGACTTCTTGCAAACCAGGTCCAGTCTATAACAAATGCATCCTTTGGTCAGGAGGCCAAAGTGTAAGAAATATTTTGGATGCAGACTCTGAGACCCTGTGATACCCCACCAGTCTTAAATTATCGCTTCTTGTCTGGTAATCAACTCTCAATCCATGTCAATGCATTAACAGTAATTCCTGGTGCTCTCATCTTGTTGCTCAAGTTTCTTGAATGTCTTCTGAAATCCAAATGCACCACATCTCTTTTTTTGTCCTCTTCACTGCCTCTGTTAGTCCTATCCTCAAAAAGATGTTCTTTTCACAAATCCATGATGGTTTTCCTCAGTTCTTTTAAGATTTACAAGGTATGCTGTTATAAAATCATTTATAGATTACAGCACTTTGCTTACTGCTGATGTCAGACTCTCAGGGCTGTATTTATCTTTTTCTGTCCATCCATAAATAATAGGTCATATTTGTTATGCTACAATCCAGCAGATCAATTCCACAATTTATAGAATTCGGGAAGATTACAATCTGAAGCTCTGGAACGTAAATCACTGGGTGCTTGGGAATGATTAGCGTTCATGCTCACCAACATCTCCAGGACTTTTACTCTTTCATTACTTCATTCTTCATTTTCTAATGTCTGTTGGGATTTGTAGTCATCCATGAAGACAGTCACAAAGTAATTGTTTCATAACTATCATTTCCATTTTTCTTTATTAAAATCTGGTCCTGTTTGTAAGGACTCCTATTGCACTCATCAATCTTATGGGCTTTTTTGACCTATAAAAAAAACCTAACAGTCTGTTTATTTCCTACCAGGCTTTCTTTTCAATATCTTGGTAATTTTGTGAGTTCTAAAATGATCTTGGACTCTTCACTATTTTGAATGTTTCTTATCTAATTCACAGATGAATCGAGTTTCCTTTTGTACCAAAGGAATATATATTGCAACAAAGGATTATTTCTTGAAATGCTAACAATTACTGACACACAGTTCAAAGTATTTCTCTAGTCAACCTGCATGAGTTCCTGCTGGGTGCTCCTGTTTCCTTCCACCCTCCAAAAAGGTTAATTGGTGTATTTGGGTGGGACAGGGTTGTGGGCTGGAAGGGGCTGTTACTAAGTTGTAACTCTCAATGACAAAATTAACAACAGCCAACTCTCCCTTGTTTAGACAGAAGATTTCACATTGAGCTACATCACTTTCAAACCCAAAACTGGTCTGTAATAGGCCAGCACTTCTCAATACTCTTCCCAACAGTGCAGCACTCAGGCAATAATGATCCTGTGGCAATGCAGCCCTACTTCAGTAATTCAATGGGAGTGACTGTTTGGATTTTGCTCAAAGCATGAGATGTGGTTTTACATTTTGATCCACTGACAATGTAGTCACTCTGATGAAAAGGTGAATTTAAGTCAGAAAGATTCAGAACAGAAATTGACAGGATTTATATTTTTCTGCTGAAATGTCCTGTGGTGAAATCTTGGGCCTTGGACTTGGAATGCACCTTGTTACCGTTTCCTGGTTTCGAGCTACTGAGGCGAATTGTGCATCCAACCGATTTCTCTGCATCTCACTCGCCCACTCTTATGGTACTGCCATAATATCATGCGTCAGTTTTGTTTTTATAAAGTACGTGTTCAGCTGCAGCAACTAAGAATTTTTGGTGCATGTGCTCGTTCTTCAATATATATGATTATCATCCCTGCCCTCTCCCACAATCAGGTATTTTTATCAACCATCAGTTATTGCCCATCTCTTCCCCACCCAAGGACAGCTGGAAATGAAACCCAGATCCATGCCTTTGTTAATTGTAATGATCTTTCCAACAGCATAATTAACTGATCCAGATTCTATATTTAAGATTTATTGTCAGTATGTACACATCATGTACCTTGAAGTTCTTTTTCCTGCAGAATCACCACTTACTGAAAGAGCAAAAAAAAGCTGTACACAGTAAAGAAAGAAATATAAACAAATTGGCCATGCAATACAGAGAATCTGAAGAAAAAAAAACAATAGTCCTTCAAAGTTGTACAGGGAAGAGCTACTGTCAACCACTTCTAGAGCTTGTAAAGAAAGCACACCTGAAGCCTTTGATACCCATGGAGCGAATGTTGGAGATGGAAATCAGGTCTGGCAGCATCTACGGAAAGAGAAAGAGAGAATGTTTCAGGTCACTGACATATTTAATTGATTTCCAACAACTAAAGTTTTAAAAATTTGACCCTTCCATTGATGCTACTCGCCCTGTTGAGTTCCTGGAAATAGGTTTTATGCTAATTATGGACTTGATTAACAAAAGTGTTAACAGAAAAATTGCATTTAAGAGTAGTTAAATTTCATATAATTGACAGCAGACTGGAGCCACTAGTTGGCCTGAATTTCCCACCTCGCTGATAACACGAGGCAGCTAAGTTTTTCAAAAGGTTTTCTTCCTTTTTAAAAAAAAAATTGGGGATCATCAAAGATGTCCTCAAGCTGAACACGAAGATAATTTCAGAATTGCTGTATCGTGCGGGAATTTGAGGAAACCTTAACTTTTATGGAACTTGGTATGTCTAATTGCATATTGGTGTTGATATACTTGCATTATTTCTCAAAATGTTTTGCCGCTGATTTTCATTTGCACTCGGCATCTGATGCCTCTTGTGTCCGTGTCCAACACTAGTCGGCTAACGTCGATGCATTCCTGTTGCCCCGATACAACTTTTCCATGGTCACAATGTCCTTGTGAAACCTTTCACCATGTTCATCACCAAGATCAGCCGGGAAGACGTCTAAATACGAATGCAGAAAATTAATTTTCAATGACTTGGTTGTACTTCGTGGTTTTGTATGCTTGAAGTAGACTTAAAATAAGTTATCTTTTTTCAAAACAAAAAGTATGAGATAGGAAAATTTTATGGTAATTTAAAATCCATAAAATACACCCAAAAGCAAAATTTTAGTGGGCCAGTGTAATTAAGAATGAGAGCATAAAATTTGAAACCATTCAGTGGACATCAGGGCTAATGTCAGACCTGAGAAAGTTGATTAGTAGTTTTGGCCATGGGCGCTAGTGGGTGTAGAGACACCTTCCCAGCCATGACTGGCAGACCAGGTGTGTCGCCCTTGCCCGTCCGTGTCCCTGTCGCATTCACTCCCGTCGCTTCGGAATACGCCCTATAGCGGCCTCCGGCCACCTCAAGCCCCTAGTGGCTGGGTGAGGCCTCTGCAGCTTCCGAGGAAACCCCGCCCCTGGCACGCTGGCGCCGAGAACGCAGCGTGCCGGGAGCGCGCGCGGTGATGGCGGCTCGGGAGCGCGCAGTGTGTGATGATGGCGGCCTCGGAGCGCAGGCTCCCGAGTCCCGAGGCGTTCGTGGGCCAGTCTTGGAGCAGTTGGATCGAGCGGGCTGAGGCGCTGCAGCTGTCGGACGGTAAGTGGGTTCTGGAGCGGGGGGGGGGGGAGGCCGTTGTCGGCCTCCGGGGCCTTTCACGGCTCGAATTAGTGCACCTGGAGACGATTTAAACGGACAGACTGTGACCGGCCTCCTCCCGCACACAGACGGCAGCCGCTGGGTCCTAGCGCCCCGCCGTTGAGAAGTGACATCTGGGCTTCCGCTGGGTCCTAAAGCCATACTCAAAGTGGTGTTATTGAAGCCAGCGGGTAACACTGAGTCACAAAGTTGAGGAATGAAGTGTCTCTCCATAAAATCCAGGTTGACTCTTGGAGGAAATGTTGTTCGTGGGGAGATATTGTACTTTTCGTCCTCTTTTTCAGATGGAGGTTTAAACAAAAGATCCAAGGGCTGATATTTTGAACAACGTTGGAGCAATTCATCATTCAAAGTAGTAAAACACGAAAGTCTGCAGGCACCAGTAAAAACAATGCCGGATAAATTCAGCAGGTCAAACAATGTACTTTATATTAGCAAAGCTGAAGTTACATAACCCAAGTTTCGGCTTGAGCCCTTCAGGTATCTTGATGAAGGGCTCAAGCCCGAAATATTTGTTATGCATCTTTACCTTTGCTATATAAAGGACACTGTTTGACCTGCTGAGTTTCTGCATCATTCAAAGTAATCGAGCGACTAGGCAAAATGAGCTGTTATGTAACTTGGCAAGAGATAGAATGGCAAATGATTTAATTAGTGAACTACAAGGTGCAGCGGAGGTCTAAAGCGCCTTGAGGGTCTTGCACATGGAGCATTGAAATGTCATGAAGAGGTGCGGAAAAATCGCTAAAAAGCCCAGTGGAATTCTAACCTTTATACATGCAGGACTGGAGTACAAATTGAAGTTAATGCTGTCTGCAATCTCTTTTGACTCAAAGTTATCTGATACAGTGTAGGCCCTAATGGGGTACATTGCACAATTAGCAGCAAACTTTAGGGACAAAATATTTGAAATCCATGTCAAACATTTATTAGAGTATCTTGGATTTCAAGGATACTGGTTAGTGGGTGATTTGATTGAACTTTTCAAGATTTTAATTGCAATATAAATGAGATTGATATTATTTCTGATTGGTTAGCAAGACCAGATTTTGTGTAATACTTGGTGTCAGATGTTTCAGGAATAATATGAAGCTGATAGAAATGTGGAACTTTTTTCACAACAAATATAAAATCATCCATTAAACTCTGATTCTTTGATATGGGAGTCAGTCCACAGTTCAACCATGATCATATTGGTTTGCAGAATAGATTTGTGGGTGTAAGTAGTCTTCTCTTACTCTTTTGGCTTCTTCCTCATGTCTTGCTGAATATTTATTTTGCACGCTGTGTCACCAAACCAAAACATCATCTTGCTCACGATGTTAGGAGTTTGCTGTTGGCTTCCCAATATCTTTCACCACAATAGATGGCTAAACTTTAAAAGTACTTACTTGCTATCAAGTACTTTAGGACATCCCATGACCATTTATTATTATTTATTTATAACATGTAACTCTGATGTGTGGTATTAGTTGCTACTCCTGTTTTACTGTTAACGGAAACAGGCCACCACTGTCTGAGTGAAGATGTTCCCCCTCATGCTACTTCTAAACTTTTGCCTCCTAACTCTTAACCTCTTGTTTGAACTTCACCTGCCCTCAAGCGAAAGAGTCTATTCACATCTACTCTATCTAATCCCTCACATAATTTTTAAATACCTCTAACATTGATGAGTACAGATTTGTCCTCATAACACTGAGGTATTGTTCTGGTAGCTACAGGCAAACTCCCACACTGTACCTCAAAGGATTGTATTTATTGGAAGGGATGAATTAAAGCTGTGGTTCCCAACCTTTTTGACAAAAAGCCCCACTTATTCACACATACTAAAATACTTGCATTCCCATGAATGGTACTGACTGCTCCTTTTTAAAGGAGTTTGGGCTGACCAATGATCGCTGACTATTCAATAGCTGGGAGAGCTAGAGTTACAAGTATATTGGTATTTATTTTAATTTGTGAAGTTTCAAACTGGATTATCTCAATATTATTAAACCTTTACAGATGTCCAAAGATTCTTGGCATCTCACCCCAGGAAGGTTGGATACCTCAGGCATGGAGCCACCGAATTAAGGAATTTAAATGTTATACCTGAACATTTTCTCTTGTGTACCAACCTCATTCTCTAACTAACCCAGTGCCAGAATGAACTCGCTTGTCAGTGACTCTTTATTACATTCAGGGTGAATTGTACAAACTGAAAGGAGAAGTGCAGGATTTCCACCAGCTGTTGAAATGGTGGGGTTGGCTTGGGTTGATCCCAGCTGATTTTCCCCGAAGCCAACAGACTGCACAGTTTGGCATGTATGAAGCATCCTATTTGGATTGGCTCCAGGAAGCAACTGAGTGCAGCAGGTGTTGATTTTGCTGCTGTGTTTAATTTGT
The DNA here is from genome assembly GCF_036971445.1 of Narcine bancroftii. Taxonomy (NCBI): domain Eukaryota; kingdom Metazoa; phylum Chordata; class Chondrichthyes; order Torpediniformes; family Narcinidae; genus Narcine; species Narcine bancroftii. The sequence goes on from NC_091473.1 coordinate 243,697,827, forward strand.
CATGTTTTCCTCATGATGAGTATATGCAGATATCTCTCGACCTGTGGTCGGACATTCATATTGACTCTTATTGCTGCAGTCAACCACTTGGAATATTTTGCGCAGGCTGGTCACCCTGTGATAGGAAGGATGTCATTAAGATGGAAAGGGTGCAAAAAAGATTCAGGAGAACGTTACCGGGACTGGAAGGCTGAAGGTATGAGGCTGTGGTGTAACCTTGCTAAAGTCATGAGGGGTGATACTTCTAAACTTTTGCCTCCTAACTCTTAACCTATTGTTTGAACTTCACCTGCCCTCCCACAGAATAGAAGAGTCTACTGGAGGGCATAGGTGAGAGGAAAACAAATTAGAAGAGCTTGAGAGTGTTGCATATAAGGATTGAGCTGCTAGAGGAAGTGATAGAGGCAAGTGCACTTATGACATTTAAGAAAGATTTGGAAAGGCACATGTATAGGGAGGGTTTAGAAAGATGTGTGCCAAATGCAGGCAAATGAGACTGGCTCAGCTAAGTAAGTTGGCTAGCATAGACAAGTTAACTTGAAGGGCCTTTTCCCCCTGCTGTACAGCTCTATGACTGTGTGTACAAACGCATGGCTTAGATTATTTAGCGCTTCCATGATTTATTTCTAAATTGGAAGCATTCTCGCCTCAGCTATTCCAGAGACTTGAGCTTGCAAAATAGGTAGATATCTACCGAATTTTGACTTTAATTAAGATGCTTGCCTTATTTTTGCTCATACCTTGAAGAAGGGCTCAGGCCTGATATGTCAGTAGTATATCTTTACCTCCTACAGATGCAGCGAGACTGGCTGAGTTCTTCCAGCTTTTCTCTGTGGCAAGGTATTTCATCTTTTCACTCCCTGCCTTTAAAGCTGGCTTTCACTTGGAGCAGATCTCCCAGAAGCTCTGTGAAGCTCAGCTTAGCTCATTGTTTGCCTGAATGTAACTGCCAGGCTCTGCTCCAAGACTGATGTGAAACCCAAGCTCACCAGTACTTGAGATTATATGTTTTTGATCGTCTCTGGCATCTTTGATTTCTTAAAAAAATAAACAAAAACAATTTAAAATTCTAAAAGAAAATGCTTCAATGCAGTAAAGGAAATTAATTACCATTAGCTCAAGTGGGGGGGGGGGGGGGTAAAGAATTTTGCTTGATCTCTCTGCAACCATTTCTTCATGTTGAAATTAACATGACTCCATGTTCAGTGACAGAGACAGGTGTACTGGTTTTCCCAATCAGCTAAGTCGAAGTGTCAGACTCCTGTCTTCGTCGGGGGTCCTGAACTTTTGCCCAGTTAAGTTGCTAAAGGTTGGGGTTGTGAGCAAGCCAACCAGATTTTGAGTGTACGATTCACCCTGATGATTTGGTGTTAACTAATTGAATTTGACAGAGCAAAGTGTTATCCCCTGATGTGGAGAAAGGCCGAGTGTAAGATTAAAGAATTGAGCAAGTACCCAGGGACCAGAAGGTGCATTTGTAACAGTCTGACCATCCAAGTAGCCCCAATTACACGTGAACTTCCACAGAATATTTTACAGATTAACATTTGGCATCAGGACTCTTAGTTTAAAGAGTGGGCAGCAGAAATGCAGACCAAATGATTGCTGCCCGATTATTATCCTGTCATCCCACTGAAGAGTGAGATTTTTAAAAAAAACAAACTCCGCACCTCAGGCAGCATCTGTGGAGGCAGGGATGGTTGATGTTTCTGGTCGAGCTTCTGAATCAGGATCTAAAGTGAAAGTAGGCTGAATGTTTGAGGGACTAGGATGGGTTCTGTCTAACTGGGTTAAATAACCTCACTGTCAAACGTCACAAGTGGGCCGGAAGACCTATTATTATGATGTATGTCTAAATTCCATGTTCTCATGGACTGGGGTGGTTGGCTACTGGTTCAGCCTTTGGAAGTAGCAAAGCTCTTGAGATCAGATTTCATTTCTGTAGCAACTTTCACATTCCAGGCTATCCCAAACCATTTACAGCAAGGGGGCAGAGCTCATTTTTGGGCTCTGCCTCCCCCCTCCTCCTCCTCGCTCTTCCCCTTTGGACTCTGCTCAAAGTTAATGGGCCCCTTCCCTGTGAAGTGGTCAAGTTTAGTGCAGGACTGTATTGAGAACAGTTCTCCTTCAATGGACCTCGACTCCCTGGCAGTCTGGATTTGTTGGTCAAGTTCTTGATCTGGAACTGAACTATTAACCTGATGACTCAGAGACAAACGTACTAGCATTGAGCCACACTCAGATAGAGTAGCACAAATCCTTCTTTCTCAGGGATTGTGATTTCATTTGTAATATCTGGATATTCGAGTGCTGAGTTTGTTGATTTTGAACCTAGATCTTCCATATTTCCTGATTCTGGAATGTTGTGTGCAACTCTGGTCACTGCATCGAGACGTGGCACATTTTTGAGAAAAAAAGTTTCGTAACATAGATTTGCTTTTCCTGGGGTTTAAGGTTGAGGGTTTGTTTATTAATATATTGAAACTGTTTAAGGTATTGGATTAGGTGGACCCAAAGATGTTACTACTTTTTAAATGAGCATTTTGGACATAATATTAAAATTAAAGATGGAATGTTCAGATTAAATTGGAAACACTTTTACAGGAGAATGTTACCGAAAGTTTGAACTCTTTCCCCCTAAAGGCATGTGTCTGCTAGTTGTCAACTAACGGTTTTGAGAGTGAACTCATTACAGGTTGAATACCCTATTCTGAATATCTGAAACAATCCAAAATCCGAAACTATTTTCGTCTACGGTCCCATAAGGTTATATGTAATATATAATAGTTTAGAAATCCCGATTGGAGAACGGGACATGGCAGATGTAAGTAGTGCATTATTGAGTACAGATTTTTCAATATATATCTACTTCAGTTAATTTGTGCATATGTTAATATTTGTATTGTAACGTGAATGCATGTATCTTTAAGTCTGAGTGAAGGAGTGCACATTTTTTCAATGGTGTTCGAAAATCCGAAACACACTTCTGCTTCGAAGCATTTCGGATAAGGAGTACTCAACCTGTAGTTTGTTTTCGAGTTGGGAAACTGAGGGTTAAGGACCAGCTAAGTACACTTAAGGTGGGACACATGGAAGATCTCAGTACCTGAGTGTCCAGTTTAATTCTAACCAGACATTGTGTGTTGGTGCATTAGGAGATGGGTCCTCCTCCCTTCGCAGGAGGCCGATGAGATAGCAGTGTTTATGGAACTGAACACTGGTGATAGTTGACTTCTTGGATAACAAACTTGGAGACGTGGGGGAGGCGGGTGGGGGTGTTGGTTGGATTCCCGAAGCTATATTTCTAAGGAAGAAACACTTCTTTTGGGTGATGACTTATCCCAAATCACTTAATGAACTGTGTCAGTTTATTTGAGTAACCCTCCTTTTATAAATAGGATGGGGAAGTACAAGAAATAATGCTTGCAGTCACTTCAGTGATGTATTTATTTTTAGGGCTCTTTCAACAACTTTGGTATGTTTGAAAAATGTCTATTTCTGTTTAAAATGTTTGCAATTTGAGATGGATATTTTCTTTGCAAACTAGTAGTGGGCATGCAGTCAGCAGTTCAAAAGTAGTCAGTATGTGATTTTTTTAAAATGCTGATGGTGAGAAGTCTAATCTAGTCATCGGACTGATGGGTAAATTAATGACCGATGACCTCGATTAATTCATACCTTGAAGAAGGGCTCAGGCCCAAAACATCGGTTATATTAGCTTTACCTTTCTATGATGCTGCAAGACCTGCTGAGCCCCTCTCACATTTCTGTGTTTTTACTGCAATCATGGCATCTGCAAACTTTTGTGTTTCACTCCATTCATTGGAGCGCCTTCATCCCTAATGTCGAAGTACTCGAGATGGCAGAGGCCGACAGCATCGAATCCACGCTGCTGAAGATCCAGCTGCGCTGGGTGGGTCACGTCTCCAGAATGGAGGACCACCGCCTTCCCAAGATCGTGTTCTATGGCGAGCTCTCCACTGGCCACCGTGACAGAGGTGCACCAAAGAAGAGGTACAAGGACTGCCTAAAAAAATCTCTTGGAGCCTGCCACATTGACCACCGCCAGTGGGCTGATATCGCCTCAAACCGTGCATCTTGGCGCCTCACAGTTCGGCGGGCAGCAACCTCCTTTGAAGAAGACCGCAGAGCCCACCTCACTGACAAAAGACAAAGGAGGAAAAACCCAACCCCAACCAACCAATTTTCCCCTGCAACCGCTGCAACTGTGTTTGCCTGTCCCGCATCGGACTTGTCAGCCACAAACGAGCCTGCGGCTGATGTGGACATTTACCCCCTTCCATAAATCTTCGTCCGCGAAGCCAAGCCAAAGAAAAGAATAGTCTGGACACCCAAATATTCGAATTGGATGCTGCAGCCGTGGAATTTAAATTCAGTTGATAATTTGGAATTTAAAAAAATCTTCTTAATGATGGCCATAGAACTACTGAAGCAAATCAAAATTGCTGGAGTGATTCGGTGGGTCAGGCAGCACCTGTGGGGACAGAGGGACAGTTGTTGTTTCAGGTCAACGGTACAGCAGGATTGAGAGTGAGAGGGGAACCAGCCAGTATAAAGGAACGAGGGAGGAGGCAAGCATTGGCAGGTGATAGGTGAACCCAGGTAAGTAGTGGGATGATGGATAGGTGGAGTCAGAGAGAAGAGTGGAGGTATTGACAGAAGCTGGAAGGTAATAGGTTGAAATGCTGATAATTCTGGAACCTGATGAAGAATGTGAAAATGGAACAAATAAGGGAGGGATGATGAACTGATAGAACCAATTGAAAGAAAGGCTGGAGAAGGGGGTTAGAAAGAAGCGGGGTGGGGTGAGAGTACCTGTGTGGACCAGAAGGAGAGAGAAGGGAACATGGGTGGGTTTCCTGAAATTGGAAAATTCATTGCTCATGCCATTGGGTTGCAGATTGCCCATCTGAAAGGTTCTCCTTCTTCAGGAAACCTGGTTTCCTGTCAAATGGTTGATGGCATCCCTGCCATTTCCTATACTTCTAGTGACCACATCCTGCCAGACACAACAGAGGTAGAATCCCCTTAGTCCATACCTTTTGCCCTATCAACCTCCCATCCAGCACATCGCTCTCTGTCAGTTCAGTAAAGTACTGTGTGTTCCCACCAATAGTCATATCTTCGCCTCCCATCCCCCTTCTGCTTTCTTTCTTTTCCTGGTTTGCTGATCCCTCTCCACCTCTCTGCTCCCATCTGCTGGCTTTTTGCCCTACAACATTTTAGTGTAGCGGTTAATTCATCACTGTTACAGCACCTATGACCAGGGTTCGAATTCAGCACTACCTAAAAGGAGTTTGTACATCCTCCCCGAGTCTGTATGGGCTTCCTCCAGGTGCTTTGGTTTCCTCCTACTGTTCAAAAATAAACAAGGGTTATAGGTGAATTGGGTGGCACAGATTCGTGGGTCAGAAGGGCCTGTTACCCTGCTGTATGTCTCAATATAGGTGGTGTAATGTCTTTCCCTCCCCACCATCCCGGGACCTAACCATCATCCAGGGACCTAAACGAGAACTAAGGGGACACAGCCTCAAGATTCAGGGGAGTAGATTTAAGATGGAGATGAGGAAAAACTGTTTTTCCCAGAGAGTAGTGAATCTGCGGAATTTTCTACGCAGGGAAGCAGTTGAGGTTACTCATTAAACATATTTAAGGTTCAGTTAGATAGATTTTTATATAAAAATGCAATTAAGCGATATGGGGGAAAAGGCAGGTAGGTGGAGTTGAGTTAATGATGAGATCAGCCATGATCTTATTGGATGGCCTACCCCTGCTCCTATTTCTTGTGTAAACAGCCCATCCAGGCAATGAAGACATTCATATGTACCTCCTCTAACCTTGTCAATTGTAGTCGGTGCTCACATCGTGGCCTGCTCTATGTCAGCAAAACCAATGCAGACTAGACAACATTTTGCCAAGCATTTATCCATGTTGAGCTCCCTTCCTGTTCCCAAACTGACATGCCTGTGGTCTGCCTTTTCCACTTCCGCAGTAAGGTCAAGTGCAAACCAGAAGAATAGTACCTCGTACTCCGCTTGGGTATGGGACAACCCAATGGTATGAGCATTGAATTTTCCAGTTTCAGGTAACCTGCATCCCCTATATTTGTTTCTCTCCTTTTGATCCACAGCTTGCACCCCACTTCTTTCCAACCCCAGACCCTGTTACACATCTTTTTTCCCCTCCTACTTGGTTCAATATGCCCTTCACCTACATACTTAATTCACTGGATCTCCCATCGGTTCCATCTACCCACCATCCCTCCTTTATCTGGTTTCACTTATCACCTTGCTGATTGGCATGTAGGATCTTCAGCTCTTTGTTCCCTTATCAACCTTCCAGCCTGTACCCCCATCCTTCCAGTCTCTACCACTCCCCCTCCTCCTCCCACCAGCTATTTTGCCCAACATCCCCCTCCTCTCCTGGTCCCACCTATCATCTGCCAGTTCCTGCCTCACCCCTCCCCTTCACCTCCTTGTACAAGCTATCTCCCCTTGGCCCCGTCAGTCTGGATGCAGATTCTCAACTTGAAACATGGACACCCTCCTGCCTCCTTAGATGCTGCCTGACCTGCTGAGTTCCTCCAGCATTTTTTTTATTTGCTCCAGATTCCAGTATGTGTAATCTCTTGTGTCTACAAAATGACTGATTTCTTGTAAAAACCCATCTAGTTCCTTGATGATTTTCAGGAGTGGAAATCTGCCATTCTTGCCTGATTTGGCCAAGATGTAACTCTGGACTGGTGTTCCTTGAAATTAACAAACCATTGTATTTCAGGTTAAATATTAAATGCTGGTCATGCAGGTGACCAATGAAGGCATTGCCAATGTTTATTGCAAAATGAATAAATATATTAAAAAAAACTCAAGGAGGAAGTCCTGAGGTAGCAATGAATATATTGAAAAATTCACCAGCAGGTTCAAATGATATCAATAAGATAATGTTGTCACCAAATGTATTGATGCAGATGCTCTGTGCTAGCAGGTGGTTCAGTGATAGTAGGCTCACTGATGCATCACAAGGTCATGGGCTCAAGACATCAATTTGTCTTTCACTGCGGTGATGAGTTCAACCCCAGCATTCACCTATTAACATTTCACAACTCTGTCACCCTAGATTTCACGGTGCACATATAGACTTGTTTGCAGAAGTAAAGCTCAGGGAATGAAGGAAGCAATGGCAGGATAGGTATGAAATTGACTGAGAGATGGTAATAGCAAACAGTTGGTTTTCGGACGGGAGATACAGACTGAAGTCTACGGTGGTGTTCCCCAGGGCCTATAATTAGGCCGAGTGCCTTTTTGCTATTTAGTAATGATCTCGACTGGTAATGATAGAAATGGATGAAAGTGACAAGAAAATCAGTAGGCTTTGAATAAACAGACAAAAATTGACTTTGAATTAGATTAAATTAATGCAGAGCAGTGATACATTATTTGGGGAGAAGATGCACCATAAACTGAATTATAGTTTTCAAAGGGTTGCCGAAACTGTGAGATCTGTGGGTGCATGATCAATTGAGAAGGCTGTTTTAGAGATAACACTATCTCCATTTTATAGAGTACAAAACCAAGGAAATTATAAATCATTTTAGAAATGAACAGTTGAGCCTCGGATAATGTATTGCGTATTGCCGGGATCTGGAACACGCTGACTGTGAAAGTTGATTCAAAGGTGATATTCAAAAGGAGAATTAAACATTTATTTACATATATAAAGAAAACATTGCTAGGCTTTGGGAATATGGCAGGGAGTAGGAGATGAATTAGATGATCTACCAGAATGCTGAATGGACAGTTTGATTCCCTTGGTTTCCCAAAAAATCTGTCGGCTCAAATCCTGAAATAAGGAAGAGGGGATATGGACCAAGGTGAGTTTAGCATGGTGGCCACATCATTGCCTTTCATGTCAGTACAGAAAGAAGCTCATTTAATTTGCTTTTTGATCGCTTCAAGCATTGTGACTGTTTCAACGTATATTTTCAGGCACAGAATCGGAGGACTGTGGCAAGGATGTGAGAAAGAAAATTGAGACAATGCGACTGATTAGAGAAGGTAATGGACCAGAAGAGTCGGGGTATGGATGGGGATTGATATGAAGCTGATCAAAAGGAATTGACAAAAAAAGGATTCCCCTATTCTCAACTTTCTTTATAGCACACATGTCAAACTCTGGCCCGCGGGAATTATATTTGGCCCGCAAGATCATATTAAATGTGTATTAGATTTGGCCCGCTGGCCGCCGCGCCAGTATAGCGCATGCACACTGAAGGTGAAAATGAAGACGCCAGAGGTGTGGAGGGATCTCAGAGTCCCAAATCCCAGGGATCGGAGCGCCGCACTCAGCCCGCCCGGCTCCCGGACACACAGACGCGGCTGGAGTTGGGGACCATCCTCGCTGGGTTTGCGCTTCAGCGGTGACGCCAGACCGAACGTCTCATTGGCGGTGCCTTCCCCCTCGCTCCGTGCGCGGCGGACCCTGCCTCCCGCTCCTTTTGTTGGAGACGAGCCCAGCGCCGTGAGATCGCAGTTTAATCCCTCTCCAACCATGGGAGGGGGGTGGGAGCAACGCGCTCTTCTCAGCCAATTCCTCCACCGCCCCGGACGCCGGCGTTTCAACGGGGGATTCGGGTGCCTTCGTCAGGCGACCGACCTGTTGGTCCAAGACAAGGGGAGAGCGTACAAACTCCATACAGACAGCACCTGAACTCGGGTGAACGTGGAGCTGCGACCCCACATTCCACATCAGGACTGTGTGTAAGATTGGGAGCAGTGAGACGGAAGCTTATTTTGTTCCTGTGATTTAAGCCTTTCTTGGTTTGGGGGAGGGGGGGTCCTTCTCTGACCACTTGCCTAACAATTAACCTAATCAGATGTGGAGTTACCACAATACAACAGTTCTCAACCTTTTTCTTTCCACTCACGTCCCTGTGCCATTGGTGCTCTGTGATTAGTAAGGGATTGCTTAAGGTGGTCTGTGGGTGGAAAGAAAAAGTTTGAAGACCACTGCTTTAATCATCCCTCATTGACTCGTCATGTGCACGGTTTCAGAGCTCCAAAGAAATGGGCCAATGACAATGACAATGAAAGAGTTTATCCAAAACTATTATTAAGCATTTATTTTAATAAGAAAAAGTTTAACATTACATATGTTGAAAGAAGAGAAAACATGCAGATGTTGTTGAAAATTTTCAATAAATATTTAGTTCGGCCCTCGACTTAGTCCAAGTTTTTAATTTTGGCCCTCCGTGAATTTGAGTTTGACATCCCTGCTTTATAGTATCTATGAGTACAGGTTATTTTCACCTCTATTTCAGATATGCCAATCTTTGGTCATTGCCCTGCCTATGATGAGTTCTTTCTTGTGGTGTGTAACCAGTGTGGACAAGTCGTTAAACCTCAGGCATTTCAGATGCACTGTGGTAAGTAACTAAGCATTTTTATATCTTTTTAGACAAGTGAAGTATTTCTTGAGTCTGATAGTCCACAGGCACATTTTGTTAAAGCATATGGTTTCAGCTCTCACCATCACTAAATGGTCGGCATAGTCAGCGTAACACTATTACAATGTGACCTGGATTCAAATCCGGTGCTGTCTGTAAGAAATTTGTACGTTCTCCTTGTGACCTGCATGGGTGCTCCGGTTTCCTCCCACCTTCAAAATGTATGGGGGTGGTAGGTTAATTGGGGTATTTTGGAGGCACGGGCCCGTGGGCTGGAAGGGCCAGTTACAGTGCTCTATGTCTAAATTTAAAAACAGGGTTGGGAATAGTTAGTTCAGTCTGATCATGAGCCATGGGTGGATGGGCACAGAGGCAATATAGAAACTCTTCCAAATGTTAAGTTTTTGTTTGCTCCCCAATTGGATAAGCTGGGACATTTTTTCACTGGGATGTAGGAGGCTGAGTGGTAACCTTGTCGACTTCATAAAATTACGAGGAGCACAGATAAAGTGAATGGCTACGGTCTCTTTCCCAGGGTAAGAAGGTCTAAAACTAAGGAGGATAGCTTTGCTATGAGGGGAAATACTTGAAAGGGACCTGAGGGGATTTTTTTTTCATTCAGAGTGATGGGTAGATGGAACGAGCTGCCAGAGAATGTGTTAGAGGTGGTTACAATGTTTAAGACACATTCAGCCAGGAACGTGATAGAAAAGAGCCAAATTTAGGCAAATGGGAGAAGCTCAAGAAGGCAACTTTGGACCAAAGAGTTTCCCTCTGGTCTGTATAACTGACTTTTTATGCTATCATGGAACAGCTGTTGCAGGGTAATTCTGGGACACCCTGGTCTTCCCCACACAGTTTTGGACTGATACTCCTACCAAGTAAGGCCTTTCATTTGTGTTGCCTCATTTGTACATGTTGCAGCACTGCCACCTCTATCAGCCCTCCATCATAGCACTCCAATGTCACTACTCCTCTTCAGCCTCAGCAGGGCCTGCCATTACTGACCATCCCAGTCACATTAGGCATCCTCTCTAAGTGAACACCTTGGAATGAAATACGGGATGCACCAAATTTTTGACGAAGGATACTTGTACCAACCATTCAATTGCACCTGCAGTTGTCATTGATACCTTGCTGTGTGCTCAGCTATAATTTAATCAGTTGGGTGAATTTCTAGGCTATGCCGTTGTTGCTTTTAAAATAATTCACTTGGTAGGGTAGTTCAGCAGAGAATTATATTGAGTGACTGTGGTCATATACAGCCTCAAGCAAAGTAAATATGTGGTTTCCTTCTCAAAAAGCATTAGTGAATTGACTGGGTTTTACCATGTTCCCACAACTCAGGTCTCACTTTTCCTGCAAGTTTAGACACGTATTTCACAATCTCAGGATATTCTAAACTTTTTAAAAAATTGGCAGCAACATGTATTTGAAGTGTGGGTACTTCAGTAAATGTAAGAACAGCAACAGTAATATTGTGTACACTCAACTCCCATAAACAACAAAGTGATAAGACTGATTTAGTGATTACAAAGTTGTAATATAATGATGACAGTTGAAGGATTGATCTCAGCCATGATACTGATGAGATCTCTGGCTTCTGTTCAGATTAGTTCCAACTAAGACTTAAGTAACATAAAATGCCAATTCTGATCACCTCGCGCTCCTGCAGAACTGTGCTAGGGAGCATAAATATGTTCTCAAGGGAGTTTTAATTTCTGGACCTCTGATTCAAGGGAGAGAGCTACTCACTGTAACTAGGGAAAATACGAATTCTAAATTGGCCCTTGGTGATATTTGTTCGATGCCTCTAATTCAATTAACTCAATAAATTGGATTCCTTGCAGAGAGAAGACACGGGTCCCTAAACAAACTGTCAGCACGGAAAGCTCAACCCTTGACTTCCCCAAACGTCATCCTGCAGAAATCAAGATGCAACAGTGTTCAAACTGCAGTTACCTCCAATCACGGCACCCGATCCTCCAAAGAGAAGTTGCACAGCCCTGGTAATAAGGTGCTACAGTTAGACGTGCCTTCAAAGAGACCAAAAGAAAATTTGTGGTAAGTTCATTTTCTTTTTGACCGTGATCCAGTTGGGGAAAAAGCAAGACTTTCAGTGTCACGTCAATGTGGCTCATAATTATTGCATTCTAATCGTGGTCAGAGAGTTGGGATTTTTCTCCTAAAAGCAATCAAGGTTAAGAGTAGATTTAATTCAAGTGATGAGAAGCATGAACAAAGACATAAGGGAAACTGATTCCAGTGGCAGGAGCCAGATTACATGGTAAATGCTAGGAGAAATCGGTTGTTCAGGCAGCCACCTGTGGAAAGAGAACTACATTCAGGCTGATTCAGGTTCATCAGAAAAAGCAAGAAAACATCCCTTATTTTAAATTGCAGAGGAAGTTGAAGACAAAACAATGCAAGAAACAAAACAAGAAACTGAGTGACACAGATGTGGCAAGGCATGTTAACTGTAGCTGATCTGTCTGGAGGAGATGTAAACAGAGGGAAATGAATGAGAACATAAGGAAGAAACAAAGTGCTGGAACACAGCAAAATTGAGAAATTTGAAAGCAAAGGGAACATTGGAAAAGTCTGGTGGGTCGAATGACCTTCTGTGAAGGTGAAAGCTAACTTAGCTTTATAGGCTGATGATCTTGTATCAACGCTATCCATTTAAAATTTATTAAATTTGGACATACAACACAGTAACAGGCCATTTCAGCCCACGAGTCTATGTCACCCAATTTATTCCCGATTAACGTACACCCCTGGTACGTTTTGAACGGTGGGAGGAAACCGCAGCCCCTGGAGAAAACCCACGCATACACGAGGGGAATGTACAAATTCCTTACAGACAGCACAGGATTTGAATCCCGGTCCAGTCCCGATCTCTGGTGCTGTAACGGTATTGTGCAAACCACTATGCCAACTGTGCCACCCGGGTTTCTGATACAAACTGGAAAGGCTGGTTATCTGAAATTGTTAGTCAGTGTGCACCCTCAGATGTTGTTCCCAAAGCTCTTCTGGCCTTTGTTGGAACAATAATGAGACTAAAGACGGGGAGACAAGAATGTCACTTTAAAAGAAAATAAAGATTAATAGATAACTGGAAGCTCAGAGTCACCATGGTAGATTGACTAGAGATATATGTAGATGTGGACCAGGGTAGAGAACCAGCCAAATTTTAGTGGAATGGGGTTCAGTATGTCCTTTCAAAAGACAGGTATATGAAGTAAAATAAATGGTAATGCGATGGTGGGGTGTGGGGGGAAGCAAGAGGTAAGATTATTTCCATCAGTACTATGTACATCGTGTAATGTGTATGACAATAAACTCATTATCATTCTTTGGATGTTTGTTTCTAATGGTCAGCCTGTGCATATTGGAGCAGATAGTGTTGTTGGATTCCAGTGATTATGGCAAGTAACAATTGTTTGTGACTCTTACCTCCTGAAAGCATTTGGCAGATAAAGCTGAACTTGTCCCGGAGGGTCTGAACATTACCCATGCCAGAGGGAAGCGGTACATTGACCTTTTGTGCAAGATTATGAGAGCGGAAGTAAACATGTTTTACTGAAATTGTATTGGCCCTGGTGAGACTATGCCCAAAATATTGTATACGGATTTGGTTTCCCTACCCAAGGAAGAATATAGTTGAAACAGAGGCTATATTGAAAAAAAATCACCAGATTGGTTCATGGTGTGTGATTCTCCCATAAGGACAGATCAAACAGATTTGGCGAATGCGTTCTCGGGTTTTGAAGTATGAGAAGTAATCTCATTGATAAATCTGAGATTCTCATGGAGTTCCACGGAAGATACATACATGATGTTACTGTAGGTTAGATGTTTAAAGCCAGGGGTCATAACCTATGCCTTTCAAGTCAAAATTGAAAAGACATTCTTCACCAGAAGTCTTTGGATTTTCCCAGTTCAAGAGGGCTGCCGAGTCTCCATAGCTGAGTATATTCAAAACAAAGATAACTGGATTTCTGGACATTAAAGGAAATGGGATTAGTACAGAAAAATGGTGCTGATGTAAAGACCAAGTGCAACTTTAATGCCAGAGCAGGCATGAAAGGCACAACATTGTAATTCAGTGTATATTTCTCTATGGATGCAATAAGCAGTGAGAGCCAACCACTTATTTGATCACCAGTGCTATTGTACTTAAGCCTGATCCTTTCTTTGCATTATTCTCTTGTAGATGAACCCTTCAGTTGCATGTGTCAGTTTAAAACATGTCTTTACCCAGTGAGCTGCATGTTTAAAGAAAGTCCCCTCCCTCCAGGTTTTCTCTTGGAAAATGAACAAGAGAAGATATTGAACTTGGGGAAGGTGGGCTTTATCTGGGTAACAAGCCGATGAACACTTGCCATTAGAGGTTTAGGCGAAAGCATGTTTAAATTGAACTGGATATCTGAATTTTATTGATTGACTTCCACTGCTCTTCCTTTCAGCTTGTTTGTTCCTGTGGTGAACCTGGAAAAGATCCCATCTCTTGGAAAGACAGAGAGTTCTTGCATCAAAGTGGCTGCCAAGACTCCTGCAGTTTCCCCCTCCTCTCCTCAATCTGTCTTGCCACCTGAGAAACCTAACCTGCCCCCCATCCTTGATTCTGTGACAAAGACGGGGGCAGTGGATGCAAACCCAAAAGTGACTGACCTCTCACACCCAGGACCGGTAATTCAGAATGGTAAAGATGAGAGGTCCCTTGTGGTGGAAGAACCATCATTCAGTAACAGGAGAAACAACCATAAAGTCCACAGGAGAGTAATGGGTGAGTTTGAAGTTGAATTCCTGTGCTCCTCTCTTTCAAAGCCAAAAATGTCACGAATGGACATGCAGGAGAAATGGGAAGTTGGATACTAATTTATTGGTAGTATTTGGAATTAGCTTGAACTTGTACTTTGTTCTCTGATTTTAAGATCAAGTTCATTGACCTCTGCTTTATGGTGGAGAAGTATACCATTTCCTGCCCTCACAGATATTGCTGTTTATGCCCAGAATAATTTGATGTAGTGTAGAAGCTTTATTCCTTCTTTAATTCATTTTAATCTGCCCTTATTATTTAATGTAGCAATATAGAAAGAGCATTTCTCTATTTAAATTAGGGGAACCTCCTTAGAATGTTTCAGTTGTTGAGGGGTGGGCTGTACTCTCTATCATTCCAATCACATCTCACTGTAAGTAATCCCCATGCTATTGGTGCTCTGTGATTAGTAAGGGATGGGTTAAGGTGGGAGGTGAGTGGGAAGGGAAAGTTGAGAATCACTGCTCTGGACCCAATTGTTACTGAAGTATTTTGCTTGAGGAAAAATTGTCATTGGCCCATTTCCTTTGGAGTTATGAAACCGTGCACATAACGAGTCAATGAGGTACGATTAAAACAGTGGTTTTCAAACTTTTTCTTTCCATCCACATATCACCTCAAGCAATCCCTTACTAATCACAGAGCACCTATGGGATAGGGAATACTTAAAAGTGGTACATGAGTGGAAAGAAAAAGGTTGAGAACCTCTGCTCTAGATGAAACCACTGCAGTTCCTAGCAAAGAAGTGTTTGATGCTCAGATGTTCCATATCTATTCAATGTTGTTAATATATTAATAGAAATGCTCTACCTAGCTTGGAACCTTTTGGTTGGACAGTGTAGAAAGAGTTTTAACCTTGTGCTATGACTGTATGAGAGAGTTATTTTGTCATGTATAAGTACATGTACAGATCCACCAACATTTGTACTTGCTGCAGCCATACCCAGATCAGATCAGATACCATTTTTTGTCACATAATAAAACAGAAATGTAATATTACACAAAATTGTCTTTAGTCTGCCATAAGGTAGACAAAGATTTGCCATTAGCATCTCCCGGCACCCCTTATCGTCTGAGAAAGAGAAAGGCTCCAATTCAGTTCAAACCGTCGGCAACCTGAGCCCAGATCCAAATTGCTGACACGATTAGCGGCCAGGGCCCTTCAGGAGCCCTCAGCACCCCTCGGCCTGTGTGTGTTCCTTGCCCACAAATTGCCAACTGGTTGCAGCCTGCGTGTGTCCTTCAGCTGCTGAGCTCCTGGTTAGTCTGCCACCGTAGTCACCGTCCTTTAGGACATCTCCCCTGCTTCCCCTTCTCAGCGGGGGGTGGGTGTGTGTACTTCCCCTCTCTGGTACCCTGCGCCAGTCCAGTGCTCCCTCGGAGTCTGCAATCCCTCAAGGCTGCTGCCATCTTGGGCCCAGACACCATGGTCACAGGATTTTAAATAAAATGTCATTGGCTCCATTAACGGGCTGTTTAAAGCCTGTACAGAGCCATCGGCAGTACAAAAATACACCAACAATTATGGCATCAATTAATTTGCCATGGGACAGAAAAAGAAGTGATAAATATAAAAGGATAAATAAATATTTATAAGCTGTGCCTGTACAATCTTCTCAAGACAAGAAAGTGTCTTTCCTCAAAACATAATTTGTGTAACAAGAGAAAGGTAACGCAAGTGGTAAGAGAAACTGAGAAAGGTAACAGCTGCATTATTTTCACTTAATGCAAACTCTTTAACAAATGCCACTCAAAAAATGATGACAGCTATTTGCCAGAACCTTTCTTTAAAGTACCTTCTTACAAAAGAAAGTAAAATATTGAGAATCTCTCTACTGTTGAACAATTCTTCCTTGCGGACAGATCAGTGGCAAGGTGGGCGCATTCATCAGTCTGAAGTCTACTGGGGGTGACCCACACACTAGAAGTCTGACATTTGTGGAACTCTGACTTCAGCTTCTAAAGCAGAAATGGGATGTTGGAAGTGGTTCCAACACTAACTTTAAGATGAAATGATGAGTAGGTCTGGTCCCATTGCCCTGATTGCCAATAGCAATCTCTCTTAGAAACTACTTAATTGTCGCGGGCACACAGGATTGGGCTTGGTTAAGATGCCACATTCCTCCACTTGTTGAATAGCTTGAGAAAACGTTGCTGTTTGACTACCCATGGTCCTGGGTAGTCATGGTACTGGGAAGTGGGCTGTTCCTGCAGACCCATCCTCTACTGAAGAGTTGAGACATTCTGAACGTTATGCAACAGTGGAGAGCTGAGCCTTGCTCTGATGAACACATACACCTGCAAATGTTGATGGAGGTGATAAGACTTTGAGTCAGCAAGGAGAGAGGAGACTAAGAATTATCTTGCAGTTTCATTTGTCTCAGTCTTCCTTTCCTTAAAACCTTTTTAATATGATTGTCATTTTGTTTGATAACTACTTCTGTGAAAGGTCTTTGAATGTTTTACTACATTAAAGGAGCCTTGTAAATTCAAACTTTCAATACAGCATTCAGTTCCACATCATTGGACTTTTTGAAGATTTCCCTATTTTTATTTCTTCTGTTATTCCACTCATTGAAACCTCCTGTTGTATCAGTTTATTTCACATTACAAAAATAAAATGTTCTAGGAAAGGGTCTTAGGCTTAACCTGATCCTCTCTTATAACAAAAGAGTTGTATTTAAGTGTTTCTGCAGGGCAAAATTAAGACTCGATGTACCTCGGGGACTTTTAACAGGAAACATCTGTCATACCGCATAACCTCTACTTAATCTCTCAACAGAGAAAGAAAGTGACCTCAATAAGCACTGTGGAGTCATGGATCCAGAGACCAAGAAGCATTGCACACGTTCATTAACTTGTAAGGTAACTTTTACCCCACCCCACCCCCTCCCCGCGGCCCCTAATCTTTATTTTAGATTTGTTTCTTTTTCCCTGAAGGCAAAATTTCAGGACTGCTCATTTGCAGAATTTATAATGCCCAGGCATACAGATTTAAGTCTAGAAGTAAAACAAACAAAATTTGATTCTTAAACATTACAGTAACTTTTTGTTTAGGGGTTTGTGCAGTAGATAATGAAGACAAGAAAAACTTTCTTGACTTTATAGCTAACTTTTGGTGTGTGCAATCTGGTCCCTAAGGGTTTGAAGAGGAATTTTCCAAAGTATTTTTTCCCCCTTTATTGGCCCTGGGCTTTATTACCTCAGGAGATGACATGGGAGGGAGGCAGTGTTAGTCAATGTTCCAGTTATTGTAAGGTAAGACAGATTTAATGACGCAGCTGGTCTTTTCCTGCCTTTGGGCTTCCAATATTTTTTTCTGTCACATCAGGCAGGAGCGATGGAGGTGACTCATTCTGCAATCCAGAAGGGATTAAAATCTGACTGGTTCAGTTCCTAAATGTTAGAAATATGCTGAATCAGCAAACCAAGCTGTGCTTGTATGCTTTAATGCTACAAGCCATGTAACTAACTGCATATTGTTTGATGCGCTGTTTCCCCAAACCTGCAATGTTCCCTCAGGACTGCTTAATTAATGCAACATGCCCTTCCAAGGCTCCAGATCTCAGGGTGGTACTCCCTGTGTGGCTTTTCAGCCAGTGCATACTCCCTTGAGGTTGCCTTTCTAACTCAGCAGTGTTCTCTTGGTGACATCTGTTGGTGCAGCACTCACTCTGGACTGCCTATCCAATGAAATCATCCTCCCCACACTACGTCTTTATTTTATAATTTTTTATTTAACACTTCACCGTGAACCACGTCAGTAACAATATATACAGATATTCAGTATTTATATGTACACAGTGACATTTTCATTTTTTTTCCATACACCGTGTCTTTGACAGGGCATTGCTGCTCCAGGACTACTCTATGAGATGGACACTATCTCCACTGATTGATATTGGTCCTGATATTGGCATTGCAATGATTTCCTAAGATCCTTGTGCTTGTTTGTGAAATCTCACATGGCATCACTACAGTAAAACTGCTTGTATCTGGGACCAATGGGGATTGGTAGATGCCTGGATAAGTGTATTTTCCGGTTGCTTGACACTAACAATTGCCTAATTAATATACCTGCATTAAGAATATACAGTTTGAAAAACAAAAATACTGTACTTACAAACTTCATTTGCATGAATATATAAATATTAAAGCATTTCACTTTATTTTCAGTCATATTCTTTGAAAACACAGCTGTCGCTGCATCTGCAGGTTCCTCCCCCTCCACAAAGCGGCTTGAAAGATGAACAATAACATTATAGATAATTATTCCCTCCCTCCCCCAAGTTTACAAATAAAGCCTCTGACTGGGGCAATTCTCACTAAGCAGGGATAAAGAGACATTTTAAGAGAGTCACATCAACGGCGAGCAGCATCAACCAGCTCTTCATCCCGGGCGACACCATTGCTGTTTCACACAACTTTATTCAAACAGCTGCTATGAGCAAAGCACGACCAAGGCCCCCCGCTGGCTGAAAATTTGCTCTCTTCTTCACCAAAGGTTTATGTGTTACCTTAGGGAACATTTACTTTTACAATTTTAAACATGCATATTTTTTACTTGTTATTTTATTTTATTCTTATTTATTTTAATTTTTAAAATTTATTTTCTCAATTTTTTTTAAACCAGTTGCTTTAAGCTGTCAATTGCTTGAATTCCAGATACCAGGGGTTTTACTGTATTTCCTATCCCTGTTACTTCCACCATTTCTTCATATTTCCAGAATTCCTGTACTTCTTCCTTTCAATTTCTTTTGCACAATCTCACATCATTTCATCAGTGACAGGCAATTTCTTCATCTGGCAAAAGCCATGAGCTCTGGAATTTCCTCTTGAAAGTTCTGAGCCTCATTACCTTTCTTTTGCAATTTGCTGGCAAATATTTTTCCCTGTGAAGAACCTTGCTGTGTTTGTCTCTGCAAATATTAATGCACATTGTTTCCTTTCTCTCCCTCGCCACTGCGGCCAGCTAATGGTAAACCTGTCACCTTTCATCCCACATTAGATGCACTCGCTGACTCAGAGAAGGAACGTGCTTGGGCGACGGCTGGCATTCGACGAGTTGCTGGCAGAGCATCGGGCGAGCTTGAAGAACAAAGAAGGTGGAAAGGAGAGAAAGCAACAGGCCAAAGAGGCAGCGCCACTTTCACCTGCGCAGGAGGCGGACACTGGAGGCTGGGGTCCACTAATGGCAGGAGACTCCCTGAACCACACAAAGCCTGTCTGCTGTCTTGGCTCCAGGTATTATCCACATTTCTCGCACTGAAAAATACTACCACCATTTTTGTAAGAAAAGTTAGAGAGTTATGGGTGAGGTTGGGAAGGGTTCGATTGTTGTGCATTAGGTCAGCACAACATCATGTGCTGTAAAATTCTATGTTCTTGGAATGTAGTTGGTGTAGCTTTTTGATGGAGTAGTGGTAGAATTGTGAAAGTAGGGTTGGGGAGTTTAACCACAGGAGGCACAACCTAAAATGAGGGAAAAGCTGATCAAAAGTGAAATCAGAAAATGTTTTTTGCAGCAACTTGGCGAAAATCTAGAACCCTCTTGAAATCTGGGTGTAAGGAGTTAATAGCAGTTTTTATTATTGATTTCGGGGGGGGGGGGGGAGTGGATAAATGGGTTGAGATGCAAGTCGACGTGTTCTTGTTCACTGACAGGCGGTAAAGACTTTCTGTTCCTTTCTCCTGAGGGAATGAAATTTCGGTCCCATGTTTATTGAACATGACTGACTGCTTGGATCCAGATATCGTTTCTGGTGTTAGATCATAGTGACGTTCTAACACAATCCTTAGCAATTCAGGGGTATCTCACTCAGGCTTACTGCACCATACTGCAAGGTGTGTACTCAAACATTGCAGCAGATATTCTCAAATCTACACTGTCAAATCAGCCCTGCTGTCCCAGGCCCCAGAGGTAGAAAGTCATTTTCTGGCCTCACGGTCTCTCTGCTGATACAACATCACATTTGAAGGAATTGGAATGTGTGCTGCTTTCTGGATATTAAAAGCTTCTCTCACCCTCTGATAGCATCCTTATGAACCCCCACTAGACAGAGGACAAGCAAGATTCAACCTCTTTACTGTGGTTCTGGGATTGTATACAGGCCAGACACTGCAAGGTCAAGTGATTTCCTTCTCTAAAAGACACTTGTGAAAGATGTTTTTTTGTATCAATCCAGCAATTTCATGGTTATCCTCATTGGTATTCCTTCAAAATTAACTTCTACCATATAGATTAAGACTTTAGATCATATGGTAGAATTTAAACTCTTGTTGAGATATCATTAGTCAAGGCATCTGGATTGAAGTTAAATAATTCATCCTGCCTTTCCCTGTATGCTGCTGGATTTTTTAACCATTGGAATCAGTACCAATGGAGAAGTGCCTGCGAGTCTGTTGTGTAAATAAGTCTCAAGAAGGAAATTTGGGAGTTGCTGTGTTTTATAGCTGAGTTAATGGGGGTTCATGGAGTTATAAAGCAGGGAAGGGGGCAAAAAAGCCCATTACATATGTTGAACATAGAACAATAGAACACTAAAGCACAGAAACAGGCCCCTTCTAGTCTGTGCCAAACCTTTTTTTTTGCCTAGTCCAACTGACCTGCACCCGCTCCATAGCCCTCCATACCTCTCCCATCCATGTACCTGTCCAAGTTCTTCTTAAATGTTAAAATTGAGTCTGCATTCACCACCTCAGCTGGCAGCACGTTCCACACTCCCACTACTCTCTTTGTGAAGAAGTTCTCCCTCACTTTCCCCCAAACTTTTTCCCTTTCACTCTTAACCCTTGTCCTTTGGTTTGTATCTCATCTACCCTCAATGCAAAAAGCCTATCTACATTTACTCTGTCTCTCCCCCTCATAATTTTAAATACCTATATCAAATCTCCTCCCATTCTTCTATGCTCCAGGGAATAAAGTCCTAACCTGTTTAACCCTCCCCTGTATCTCAGTTCCTCAAGTCCGGACAACATGCTAGTAAATCTTCTCTGCACTTTTTCTGTCTTATTGATAACTTTCCTGTAGTTAGGTTTATCCTTCCAAAATGCCACACCTCGCACTTGCCTGCATTAAATTCCATCTTCCATTTTTCATCCCATTTTTCCAGCTGGTCCAGATCCCTCTGAAAGCTTTAAAAACCTTCTCTGCTGTCCATAATGCCTTCAATCTTAGTGTCTTCTGCTAACTTGCTGATCCAATTTACCACATTATTATCCAGATCAGTGATACAGATGACAAACAACAATAGTCCCAGCACAGATCCCTGAGGCACACCACTAGTCATAGGCCTCCAATCTGAGAAGCAATCATCCACTATTACTCTGGTTTCTCCCGTCTAGCAATTGTCAAATCCAGTTCACTACCTCACCATTAATATCTGGCATCTGAACTTTCCTAATTAACCTCCCATGTGGGACATTGTCAAAGGCCTTACTAAAGTCCATGTAGACAACATCCATTGCCTTTCTTTCATCAACTTTCTTGGTAACCTCCTCAAAAGAGCTCTGGGCAGGTTTGACCTATCGTCCCAATGGCATGGCGCGACAGGTTTTTGACTCCATCCACAGGCTGGCACATCCATCAATCAGGACCACGATCCAGTTGGTGGCCAGCAAGTAAGCATGGTATGGGTTGCAGAAACAAGTCAGCAGTAGGGCCAAGACGTGAACGCAGTGCCAAACAGCCAAGAATCAGCGGCACACCAAGGTCCTCCCGTAGCCTTTCAAGCCAACGGAACAAAGGTTTGACCACATGTGGTCATAGTGGGACCCTTACGAGTCTCCACTACCTGTTCACGGTGGTCGACCGTTTCACCTGGTGGCCAGAAGCAATCCCCCTGGCCGACACATCCACCAGGTCCTGCGCCAAGGTACTCGTCTCGTCCTGGATAGCAAGGTTTGGACTACCATGCCACATAACCTCCAACAGAGACATACAATTTACCACCAGCCTGTGGACCGATGTTGCTATCCTGTGGGGCACTCAGCATTCCACCCGCAGTCTAACGGGCTGGTTGAGCGCTTCCACAGCCACCTCAAGGCCATCTTTATGATCAGACTCAAGAGCCCCAACTGGGTGGATGAACTGCCATGGGCACTGCTGTGGATTCGTACAACCCCGAAGGAAGATCTCCTCACATCCTCCGCTGAGCTCATCTATAGACCATAAGTAATGGTCCCTGGGGATTTCGTCCTACCGGCCAGAGGACAACAGACGGATACAACCACCTTCCTAGACAGACTACAGGAAAAGGTCGGTAACCTGGCTCCGATCCCACCCTCCAGACACGGGCAAGCTAAGTTCAACATCCCTAAAGAACTCTAAGACCGTGAGTTTGTGTTCATGTGCAGAGGGCCACACTGTTCACCGCTACAGAAGCCCTATGAAGGCCCCTTCCGAGTCACCTGGAACAATGGGGCCACCTTCGAACTGGACATCCGGGGAAAACCAGAGGTCTTCATTGCAGACAGGCTCAAACCAGCACACATGGACCTGACACAACCCGTGGAGACACCAGCACCTCGACGCAGAGGCAGACCACCAAAGACATTATGGGACTGCATCCAAGGTCACTATGAACTGTAGCAACGGTGCTGGGGGGGGGGGGGATGGGGGAGGAAGGGGAGTCGTGTGGCGGCCCGCCACTGCGGAGATTAGGCTGGCACATCACGCGGAGGTAAACAGCAGCATAACACACTGTTACACGTTCCTTAACACAGCGAACCGGTACGGTTGAAAGCTGGAGCAGTACAAGACCAGCAGCCCTAAAATGGCACAAGCTGCCCAGCTAACAGATCAATAACAGGCTGGAGAAGTAGGTTATTCACATGTAAGAATGTTCCCACCCACTATTGTTATTCATGTAACTGATGTCAGCCAATCAAACAAACGGCGGGAACTCCAACTGTATAAAAGGAGCCTTTCCAGCCTCAATAAATCTCAAAGCTTAACCTCCCATATTGCAAGTGTGTGTGTTTCTTTGTAGCAGTCGGCTACACCATCCTGTTGCTGTGGCTAAGTAGTGGGTTGTCTTTATTTATTTTCATGATGTCTTCTGCGTACAGTAGTTATTGCCACATCCACACCTGCCTCCTGAAGAGTGTTTCTGATCTGTCAGACTTTCGTTTGGGGATTTTTTATTCATTATGATGAGAATTCTGTCATGAGCAGTGGAAGTCTTCTTTGGAATACCTTCCCTTTGTAATTCTTAATGATGTTCCACACTGTTGATTTTGGATAATTCTAAAGTTTAGGTGATGCCTCTTGCTGTTTTATTCTTTTTTTTCAGCCTCATAATGGTTTCTTTGACTTTCATTGGTCCTCAAGTTGAAAAATGGCAACTACCGTGCCGCCCATAAATTGATTACCATGGATGTGTAAGTTGTTAGTTAGGTTTTTGTCCAGCTTCTTCAATGGGGAAACCTTTTTTTTTAATGGATTAAGTTCTAGGGCTAAAATCAACCTGTATTTCCAAATCACCTTTCGTAACCTTGAGATGTCCCAGAGCACCACAAAGGAAATTAAATTCTTACTAAGAAAGTAGAAATTGATTTCCACGTGTCAAAAGAAAAATCACAAAATTTTATCTAAGACGATCCATATACTTGTTTAGTGAAAGAAATGCTGGCCCATAATACTGGGATAACTCCCCTATAGTCTTGCAGGACAGATCATGGGATGGTTTAAGCCTCCATGAGAATTATTTGAGTGAACTAGTCCATGTTGGTGTTTATCTCCTGTCATCTAACCTAGATTGGAATAAATAGATCGTCGAATTGAGTATCTGAGAATGGCAGGTGACTTCCCAACTCATTATTGCTAATTATGAATTATTGTTATTGTAAAATACATATTCATGCTGCAGATCTGTAACAAATGAGACAAGTGTAATGATTACTTTATAAAAAAATACCACATCACAAATAAACTTGTCTGAACAACTGGACCCTGATAAATAGGGTAACAGTGTCCTAATGATTGTCTACCAGCAGATGGTGCACATGCACCTTGTCTGCTGGTAGCACATTGCACAAATTAAAAATCTACTGTTGTCTGGTATTTCAATATTAAATTGCGTGAATCACATTCTGCATCCTGGAAAAATACATCTTTGCACAGAGTTGTAAGTATTTTCATTCTGCAACTTTGAAACCTTAATTTACTGTAAAAGTGATTGTGTTTGCACGAGCTTCTGTAGAGATATGCATTGTGTAAAAGGTGACTGATGATGACTGGGCTAAGAGTCACTGGACAATTAATGTGGTGGGAGAAATGAATTAACATCATCATGTACAATAAGGATGGGTGGTGGGGTTGGATGAGTGAAACAGGCTGCTGGGGGAAGCTGGGTGGGTGTTTGGAAGAGGTTGCTGAACATAATTCTGTAACAGTTTAGGTACATCAGTGAATGCAGGACATTGGAGAAAAGATTTACTGATGAGAAGAGTATCTTTTCCAGCAATGGTTTTATGTGACAGTATTGAGCAAGCTTCACTCCGAGGATGTGTTTGCTGCTGAGTTGGAATACTAACAGTTCCTTTCTCAGGGTTAATGTGTCTGACTTTCATCAATGTGGATATTCACAATGTCCATTCCCATCATCAGTATATAAATACAAATCATTCCCCTCCATTTTTAGCTGAAGAGGATGTGAATTCATTCAGGGATTGCTGCATTTCTCTGAGATCTTGCTGCCATCTGAATTTAGTTTCTTCCTTTTCACAGGGTTTCCTTGGAAAGTGAATTGACTGACTCTGAGAGATTTCTAGCTGATCCTGTTCCACATCCTGAGCTTCCTTGCCCTCTCTTCAGATTTGAGATAAACAGCCGGCTGTCGAGTGAAGAAAGTGATGGCGAGATGACTGAGGAATTGGAGAAGCCAGACATTCACTATTCACGATTGCATCCAAAGCCACTGGCAGTACGTTCTATTGCAGCTCACCCCCCTGTCTCCACTTCATACTTGTCTTACCAGGAGCATTGATGGTTTAAAGTAAATCCTGCACAAAGCAGATGGGGCTGAGAAATGTTTGTAACCTCGCTGCATTATTTAGTGCTTCAGACAAACATTTTTATTTTCCTTGTACTGAAGGTGGTTTGTGTGAAATGGTTCTTTTCCCTTCCCCCTTAACCTTGCAAGTATCTCCATGGCAAATTACTTATCCTGATCCAGTTTGAACATTGTAATTCGATCTACTTCCTCCATCATCCCATCATTCAATGCACTTCAGACCATAACACTTCACTGAAAGAAGTTCTTGTATCTCTTGTTGTTTTGATAGTTACAGTAAGTCGATTCCCTGCTTGCCAATTCTACTACCACTGAAACATATTTCTCCCTGTTTAAGATGGAAAAATAGAACTCATTTTTACAGATCTTCTATGGCCATTTGGCAAGAAGAATTTAGATGGTTGACGATTCTTGTGATATTAAAAAAAATTGTTGTGGACAATTTGCAAACCGTAGTCTCTCCCATTGATGTGGGTGATGACCAGATAAAGCACATTAGTGATGTTGATCACGGAATAAATTTGTCCAGGATATCAGGAAATTTTCCCTAGTCTTCAAAATTAACGCATGGAACACTTTACGTGGACTTTGGAGGGAGAAAGGACCTTGGTTTAATGTTTCCTCTGGTAGACCGCAATCTCTGACAATGTTGCACACTGATGAACAGGAACAAAGCACAATGTGCTTTCCCCAGAGGCGGGGAATCAAAGGTCTGTGGCTGGTGGAGATGCTGCCTCACAGCTCCAGTGATCTGGGTTCATTTCTGATCTCGGGCACTAAATGTGTAGAGTTTGCACTTTTTCCCTGTGACTGGGTGGGTTTCTTCTGGATCCTCTAGTTTTCTCCCAAATCCCAAATGTTAGTAGATTAGATTGGCCAGTGACAATTGCTCCTTTTCTGCAGTTTAATAGGATTTGGGCAGAAATGATGGATTTGATGGGAAAATAAAATAGTATTGGTGCAGGATCTGTGTTAATGTCAGCCTGATGGTTGCTGAAGATTCAGTGGACTGAAGATCCTGCTTCTGTTCTGTACCATTTTCACTGTGAAAATGGTGGCTTCTTCTAGGAGGGATTTCTTCTGTGTCATTGCAGCTCCTTCCTGAAAGATGCACGTGCACTGGCTTGCAATGTGCAGCATCACTGAAGAGTAGGGAATGTATGTTGCTAGAACACTTTGTGACACTGTGTGAAATCACTTCAAGGCCTAAATCTAATGAGATTTTTTTGCATATTTTGTAAGTTACAAGTTATCATTGAGCTGCTGAACCTCAATTGTTCTGTTCCCAATACAGGTATGTGCCACTTAACATCCCTAGTATGTTCTGCAAAATTGGGTGTTATACGATGCGGATGTTGTGTGAATACCATATTATATACTTAGCAAAACTCTATGGGATACTGTAGTGTACCAATAAACTTTTTATTTGTAAGTAGGGATCAGTGTAGTGACCCTCACAGATCTGAGCAGAGAGTGGGGCAGTGGGTTCAGTGTGGGAACCGGCATGAGGCTGTGGGGAGAGAGCAGGGCAGTGGGATTAATGTTGGGATTGACACAGGGCTGTGGGGAAAGAGTGGGGCAATGTGATCAATGTGGCAAATGATACGGGGCATGGGATTAATTGAGATCAATATAGGGCTGTGGGGAGACACCGGGGAGTCAGATCATTTAGGCTATACAGTGTACAATTTCCTATAGCTAGCGATTTGTTTTTTCTAAATTGCTATGGACTTGCTCACAGTAACTGAATAATTATGGGACCATGGACGTATATGTGGTTGGATGTTTCCTGAATGGATGTTAAGCAGTGATGCCTGTATTTCTGATCTATGTGATGAAGAAGTGCTGCTCTTGAACCGATCACTCCTTTACCTGATCTGACCTTTCTTTGCAGTTTTGCACTTTCGGAAGCCGGATGATCAGCCGAGGTTATTACGTCTTCAACAGGAAATTGGACCGTTTCCGACTTGCCCTGAACTCCATGGTGGAAAGACACCTAAACTCTCAGATGTGGAGGTGAGTGCGTGGCCTTTCTCGTGCTCACTTTTATTGATGAAACATTGGTGATAAGAAGGATGGAGTGCATTGCACTGGACTCCACCTTTATAAAAGTCAGAGATAGGATGTGCAAGAAAGAACTGTTTTAAAAACCCATAGATTATTTGAGGAAGATGCCTGATAATAGGAATATGTGGAGCAATTAGTCTGATTCATTGGTTGAACTTCCTGAGCACATGTTGAAAATAGAGACCTGTGGAGCTCAGATTTTCTGCATTGTGTCCCTGATAGAATGACTATATGTTGATCTTTGAGTATACCCAACACCTTCACATATCCAGCACTTGTAGGGTTTTGCTGTTTGATTACAAGGAGTGAAATCAGTGTGCAGTAGATATTTGAATAAATGATAGGCTACTCAGACCTTTGAGTTTTGCACAATCTTAGCTAGATTACAGTTGATTCTGAACCAATCAACTTTGCAAGATTCCATTACTTTTAATAACACATCTGACAAATCAGTCATTCCCCTCCTGGGAGTGCAGTTAACACCCACTCTCATGGAGCTCCCTCTCCTTGCCTCCATATCCTGGCAGTGCAGTTAAGCCACCTTCACTTTAACCTCCCCCCATTCCCAATAGTGTGGGGCCACCCTCTTCCAGTAGTGTGTTTCTCACTCCTGCAGCAGGGTGTTTTTCTCTTCCCCTTCCCATTCTCTTTCCTGTCTCTCACACATCCAACTTTCCTGCTCACAACTCAAAACTTGTAACACAAGGGCTAATCTGATTCATCCTTCTTTTCTCTTAATGCAGAAAAATTCCTCCGGCAATGGATTCCCAGAAGGCACCATCACCATCTTCCTCAATGCACTTGATGCAGTCTGCATCACCTCGGCCTGTGGCATCTTCCTCTTCTTCCTCCCTCATGGGCATGGATCCAAAGCCAACATCCTTTCCTGCTCCCATCACCACAGCGCGAGCTCCCTTGGATCAACCTACCGCTTGCTGCCGCTCCCTCCCTTCGGCAACCCCAGCCTCTAACCTTTCCCCCACCTCAGGCAGAATGTCCTGGACCAAGACTGGGGGGGTGTCTGGATTCCATCAAGGATCTCGCCCACTCACTGACACATCGCAGAGCAAGAGGAAGAAGCCAGCGCTCTCTGTCTCCGAGCTGCAGCCCACTTTGGACCCTCCACTCAAAAGGAACTGCGTACTGAGTTTGGGCGGGATGACCACCCCTACTCCTGGTGGAGTAGTCCCCCGGCAGTCCCACTCAAATACCTCTTCACACAATGCTAACAATGGAGTTGCTACCCACAACCCCAAAGCACTGGGACAAGGTGGAATTCTGGGGCATTCAGGGAACTCTATCAAAGGGACCAGCAGGGGAGTGGAACACTTTGATCCCAAAAGGGATGCCCGCCTCTGCGAGGGGCGCAAGCTGGGAATTCACAGCCCCTCACCTCCACCATTGATCGCCAATTCTCCCGTGCGGGCAGAGGGCAGGAAAAGGAAGAATGTAGCTTCCTGCTCAAAACCCACCAAAATAGCCAAGCCCTCTGAAATGAACTGCACACAAAGGAAGAGAGAGGAAACCTTGGCAACATCCCGGACACTCTGCAATTCCCACACACAAAAGGTAAGGAATGCAAAAGTCCTCTGCAATCCCTGGGGAAGTGGGCCGCGAATTAGGATGTGGATGGAGAGATGGCTGCTTTAAATTTCAGAGCCAGCTACTTCTAGCCAAGTTGGCTAGTAGTAGTGGAAAGGGTGCAGAAGATATTTATCAGGATGTAATTTGGACCTGAGGACTTGGCTGGGACTTTATTCCCTGGAACACAAGAAGTAGAGTAAAATGAGCATCATGGATAAACTGCAATTCAAGGGTTTCAAATACAGTAGTCACAAAAATCAACTGGGAGTTAAATAAAATTGTTTAAATCTCAATAGAACATTGCAGCTCAGTACAGGCCCTTGATGTTGCATTGATCTATATATTCCTATTAAAAAAATTTAAAAAAATATCTAAACCCTTCTTATCTCGTAACCCTCTATTTTCCTTTTATTCATGTACTTGTCTAAGAGTCTCTTAAATGCCTCTAATGTTTTGGCCTTCACCACCATCCCTGGTAAGAATTTCCAGACATTCACAACTCTATTTAAAAAAAAAACTTACCCCTGATGTCTTCCCTAAACTTTCCAACCTTCACTTTGTAGAGATGTTCCCTGGTGTTTGCTGGTCCCACCCTGGGAAAAAGATGCTGGCGGACCACCTTATCTATGCCTCTCAGTATCTTAATAAAGTCGCCTCTTAGATTTTTTTGCTCCAAAGACAAAAGTCCTTCCTCTGCTAACCTTATTTCTTTAGACTTATTTTCCATTCCAGGCAATGTCCTAGTAAATCTGCTCTGGACCCTCTCCAAAGCTTCCTCAACCTTCCTATAATGAGATGACTAAAACTGAACACAATAAATGTGGTCTCACCAGAGTTACAACGTGACCTCTCGACTCCTGAACTCAATCCCCCTATTAATGGAGCCCAACATCCCATTGGCCTTCTTAACTAGCCTATCAATGTGCGTGGCAACATTGAGAGAAGTATGGATCTGAACCCCCAAGGTCCTGCTTTTCCTCCACACTGTTAGCTATCTGACCTTTAACCCTATACTCAGTTTTCTGGTTTGTCATTTCAAAATGAATCACCTCACTTATCCGGATTGAATGCCATCTACCACTTTTCATCCAACTTTGCACCCTCTCTATATCCTTTTGTAACTGACAATAGCCTTCAGCACCATCCACAACTCTTCCAACCTGCGTATCATCTGAAAACTTACTAACCCATCCTTCCGCTTCTTCAGCCAGTTCATTTATAAAAATCACAAAGAGGAGGGGTTCCAGAACAGATCCCGGTGGAACTCACTGACACATCGCAGAGCAAGAGGAAGAAGCCAGCGCTCTCTGTCTCCGAGCTGCAGCCCACTTTGGACCCTCCACTCAAAAGGAACTGCGTACTGAGTTTGGGCGGGATGACAGAATACTTTCCTACTGCTCTCTACTTTCTACATGCAAGCCAAGTTTTAATCCACACAGCCAATGTTCCATGGATCCCATGCCTCATGAGTTTCTGAATAAGTCTCTCATGGGGGACTTTACAAATGCCTTACTAAAATCTATATAGCCACTCTACCTTCATCTGCTGCCCTACCTTTATCAAGTTCTTTTGTTACCTCCTCAAAAAAACTTTTAGGCTTGAGATGCACGGCCTTCCTTTCACAAAGCTAGGCTGACTATCCTTGAATAGAATGTACTTCTCCAAATGCTCATGGATTCTATCCCTAAGAATCCTCTCCAATAGTTTGCATACTACTGACACTAGACTCTCCTGTCGATAATTCCCCGGATTCTCCCAATTACATTTTTTAGACAAGAGGATCACATTTGCCATTCTCCAATCCTCTGGTTCCCCCACTGTGGGCAAGGAGGATTCAAAGATCATAGCCACTGCCCCAGCTATCTCTTCCCTCCCTTTCCTCTGCAACCTGGAGTATATGATCACATCCAGCCCCGGGGACTTAACAATCTTCCTTAATCTCAACATCATCCAGCACACAGGCCTGTTCTATTCTGACCTCACCCTGATTAAGGTCCTTTGCACTGGTGAATACTGAAGGAAAGTATTAATTTAGGATCTCCTCAACCTGCTCTGGGTCCAGACACATGTTGCCTCCTCTATTCTTTAGTGGCCCCACTTTCATTCTCATCATTCTGTTCTTCACATACGCATAGAACACCTTGGGGTTCTCCTTAATCCTACTTGCCAGGGCCTTCTCATACCCACTTTGAGCTCTCCTAGGTCCATTCTTAAGTTCCTTCCAGGCTACCATATCATTCTCATAAGCCCTTACTGTTTCCTAAATCTAATGTATACTTGCTTCTTCCTCTTAACTTGCTACCTCACCTGTTTTGTCAACCATGGTTCCTTTTTCCGACCATATTTTCCCTGTTTCATGCACCATGTGACCACCATGTGGTCACAAAATATCCTCCACGTTACTACTGTGGTTTCACCTGTAAACATCTGTTTCCAATTTACTCTTCCCTAATTCCTGCCAAATCCCATTGTAATTTGCCCTTCCCCAATTGAACACTTGCCCATTTTGTCTGTTTTTATCCTTGTCCGGAGCTATGCTGAAGTTCAGGGAATTGTGGTCATTATCTCCAAAATGCTCCCACACCGAGAGGTCAGCCACCTGACCAGTTCATTACTCAAGAACTAGATTCATATGACCCCTCCTCTCGTCAGCTGGTTTGCTTACTGTGTCAGGAATCTTTCTTAGAGGCACCTGATAAATTCTGCCCCATCTATTCCTCTGTAGGATGATATTAGGGAAGTTTCAGTCTCCCATTACAACAGCTGTAATTTCTGCACCATTCCAAAATCTTCCTATTTGTATGTTCCTCATTGTCCCAATGGCTATTTGAGGGCAAATAGACTACTCTCAGTACATTGATTGCCCCTTAACATTATTACTTAACTCTAGAACTACCATGCAAGTGATGCAAGCAGTGGTGCAGTTCCATTCAGATCTTGTCTGACATAAACTGTATTTAGTGGTGGGCAATGCACAAAAGTGCTGGAGAAGCCCGCCAGGTGTCACAGCATCCATTGAAAGCAATAGGCAGTTGACTTTTCAGGCAGGGACCCTTCTTCAGGAGTGCCAAAAGTAAGATGGGATGTCTAAATAAGCAGGTGGGGTGGGATGAAGGAGAGGAGCACAGGTTAATAGGTAATAATAGGTGGATAAAGGTGAGAGGGTGAAGAGAAGAAAGAAACTGAGAACTGATGGGGAAGAAAGATGACTCATAGAAGGAAGGGAAGGGGTGGAGAGCTGAAGGAAGGAAGACAGACAAGGGAAAGAGGGAGATGGGGGAGAGGTCTTAAGGGAAATTAGATAAATTGATATTGATGCCATCTGGTTGGAGACGGAATACAAGATGTTGTTCCTCTAATTTGCAGGTGGCCTCAACTTGGCTGTACCTGTGGCCATGGTTGGTGTGGCAATGGGGTGTGAATTGAAGTGGTTGACCACAGCCACTTTGGTGGTGAGCAGTGTACTGAAGGGGCCTGATTTATTCTGGAGGCTAAATGACTTAAATTTTGAATACAAATTTCCTGGGTAGACATTTAATCTTATTTACCTAAAAGATTATGAACTGATTGAGCCAGCATGCTTAAGGTGATGAAGGAATCAACATACATAAGGTCATTAACCAGTCTAAAAGGATGAAGTTAAAGAGAAAGTACTTCCTCTGGTGGGAGATTGCAGAACAGCAATTTTTAAATTAGAGTACAGATTAATGCAGTCAGTGGTGATGACCAGCAATTTCACCAGGTGGTGGAAATCTGCAATACTGTCTCCACAATGAGATTCAACTTGCAAATTTAAAGGTTAAGATTATTTGAATCATTGGATAGAACGAAATGAATTGCAGTTCAACTATTGCCTCATTCAACTGTGGAATGTGCTACATGTAGTGAATGATCCCGAGCAGTCTCTGGGCTCAAGGTAATATTTTCTTCTTTTCATTTTAAACCTTGGAGACTGGCTGTAAGTACCTCACTTAAAGTCTAGTACAGCATTTGTCACTTCATTCTAAAGTAAAACTTGAATTAAGATACTGAGAGCACGATACCAACAAGTGGACAGTTTGGCTTTGAGCTAAGGAGCTGTCTCAGTTATGGAACCAGCATAATGTTGAGAATTAATGACGAGAGCACAGGGGAAAAAAAAAGTGGATTACAAAACCCTGCTTTGTTTTGCTGCGTGAAAATAGTGGGCTATTGCAACCACCTTTTAAAAGATAAACACAATGTGCAACAGGAACTCTAACAGGTCAAGCAGCTTCAATAAGGGAAAACGAATGGTCGATGATTTGGGGTGAAACCATTCATTATTTAAATTGAAAGCAGGGGAATTCACCCAAGAAGCCGTGGTCAAAATTTAGTTGTTCGTCCAACCTGACTTAGATTACCTGCTTGTAATTTCATTGGTTAATGGGATCTTTTGATCCCATAAATTTAAAGTTATAAATCTTTAAAATTTAGACAGGTAGCACGGTACCAGGCCCTTTCAGCCCAAGAGACTGTGCTGTCCAATTGACCGACACCCCTGTAGATTCTGGAGGGTGGAAAGAAACTGGAGCACCCAGAGGAAACCCATGCAGACATGGGGAGAATGTCCAAACTCATTACAGACAAAGCTGGATTCGATCCCAGGTCGATGGCACTGTAGTAGCATTGTGCTAACTGTGCCACCATCAAGAGAACTTTTAGAACACTGGCCTTCATAAATCAAAGTGTTGTGTATAGGAATTGGGAAGTTATGGTAAAGTTGTATAACACATTGATGAGGCCAAATTTGGAATATTATGTGCAGTTTTGGTCACCAAAAATTGAAAAGAGAGTCGAGATGTTACTGGGACTTGAGGAACTGAGTTACAGGAAAAGGTTAAGACTTTATGCAAAGCTATGATGGGTATGGATCGAGTAAATGCAAGTAGGCTTTTTCCACTGAGGTTAAATGAGATACAAACCAGAGGATACGAGTTAAGAGTGAAAGGGGAGAAGTTTTAGGGGGAACTTCACAGAGAGTGGTGGTAGTGTGGAAGAAGCTGCCAGCTGAAATTGTGAAAGTGGGCTCAATTTTAACATTTAAGAAAAAGAATAATAGTTTGGCACAGACTAGAAGGGCCAAAAGGCCTGTTTCCTCTTCTGTAATTTTGTAGGATCATTCTGTGCAAAAATTTGGACCTGCTTTTATTCTGTATTACATCAGTGTAATATGTAATTAAGGCCTAATGTTAGGATAGCCTTTGTGTAGAAGCAGGGTCTCGACCTTGTTATTTTGGGTATGGATTTGTAAATGAATGTTAATCTTTCTCTGACTTCCCCAGGCAAAAGTGCGTCCTTGAAGGTTAGCCTGTCCAGCATTTGGTGATACAGGACCTGCAAACCTTCTACTGATCAGCCACCAGTTCCAGTCTTTGGCCTCAGATCGGTGCCTTCGAATGTCAGGAGCTCTGTCAGATCACAGGCTTATTGGGCACAAATGGGAACATCGCACTCGCTGCCTCATTTGGTACAAGCTACTTTTGAGCCTGCAGCCTACTCCTTGTATTGCATACTGTATGGAGTTCAGCTACGACCATTATCCATCTTTTTGTTTGTCTCTTTTCAATTTTGTTCTTAAGTGTTGCCTTCCTGACTACTTGACGTGGAAAACTTCCTCTGTCTTGCTACACAAGGGACCAAATGCATGCAAAGTTGGTCATGAGGCATTTAACCTGTGGCTTTTGCCCACAACATATTGGAGAATGATACAGTAAAATCTGGATTATTTTTAATCTATGCTCCCTGCAGGCAATGGGGTGCAGTTGTCTTGTTTTGGCCTCATGCATTTGCAGACATCTTTCCCTGCCTCCCATCTTCTCACCCAAGTGGTTGGGGCTCATGGGTGCTGGACACCCACCAAGTACATTCCCCAAATATTTCTCTCTTATAATCTCAGACGTTCACCATTGGGACTTGCATATATTCCCTTCCTCTGCCATCAGAGCAGTTAGATCCACCACCATACTGCTCTTCTCATCCTCTCGAGCAGAGACCATTTCAGCACCTCTCTACAAGCAGTTTGAAAGAATGGCAGGACGACAATGACTGACAAGAACAGCTCAATGCTCATACTTAATGAATACTAGATTAGAAAAGTTTGAGCAGTTCCGATCATAGATGTAAATGGCAAGAAAAGGTCTTCAGAGCAACTGGAGGCAAGTGATGAATATTTACTTGCCCTTCAACCCTGACCCTACTGCACCTTGGGAAATAGTGGTGTTGCAATTCCTTCATATTTGGGATATTAGCTCCTATGTGCGTGAAACCATAATCAATTGAAAGAGAGCATGCAAATGATATAATTTATTAGTAATAAGGTGACCATTAATTTGTGCTCCTTTATCCTAGTGGCAAATAACACCTTTGTCTGAGCATCTCTTGGCCAGTGATGGTCTAACCTCAGGTTAATTCCAGTAATTACATTCTAGTATTTTGTTAATGTCTCAGTCTCTCCCCCCCCCACCGCCCCGCATTTCTCTCTTCCTCTTGCTCTAGCTTGTCCACTCCATAGCTGATCTTAGAATTTTACCAACACAGTGAGGTAATTGAGTTTGCATCATGCGTGCCAGTTCCCAGAGGAGTCATCTCATTCGTTCCATTACTGCTCCTTTTACTTCCTTGCTGCCCAGGAACATGCTCTGTTTCACATGTGCTCATCAGCTTCATTTAATTTCTAATTTGAATTCAGAGCTAGATTAGAGTAGCTGCTTAATCTACCAGTAAGTATTTGGGGTGTGGGAGGAAACCAGAGACCCAGAAGAAACCCGTGTGAAGAGAATATGCAAACTCTGCATATGTTCTAACTTCTGATGTTAATGTTTCTCTCTTTCTCCACATTCTCTTCTACACCATTAGGCCTATCCACCAGGCAACCACAGGTACCTCTGCCCTCTGTTTTGCTGAAGAACTGAGAGGGTGGATAACTCTGGAAAACAAATTTTTTCAAAAGGTTTGCTTCCTGAAAACAAATTGAGGATTATGATAGACAACTTCAAACTGAACACCAAGATAATTTCAGATTTGTTGTATCATGTAGTTGGAGAAACATTAAGCAAACGTTTATTGAATTTAGCATGTTTAATTGCATAATGAAGCTGACATATGGGGTTAGTTCAATTAACCTAAAAATGTTTTGTGGCTGATTTTTGATTGTACTCAGCATCTGATGCCTCTCAAGTCAGTGTCCAACAATAGTCGGCCAGCATTAATGGATATCAGTTGCCATGATACAGCTTTTCCATGGTTACAATGTCCAGGTCAAATTTTTCAGCATGTTCGTCACTGACTGCACCAAGATCAGCAGGGAAGAAGTCCAAGTGCAAATACAGAAAATGAATTTTTAATGACATGTTGCACTTTATTGTTTTGTATGCTTGAAGTAGACTTAAAATATGACAGGAAATCACAAAAATAAGTTATATCTAAACAACAGTACATGATAGGAATCTTCTAAGGTGACTTTTTTTGTGATTAACAACCCAAAATCCTTAAAAACACCCCAAAGTGTTCAGGAAGCAAAATCTTTGTTGTCTAGTGTAATGTGATCATGGTGGTAAGTAGGAGGGGGCCCTGTTTTGTCTCATTCAGATGCCTTAGATCACCAAAGATAAGCCCTCCAAGAAATATCCTGAACCATCCACCCACATCCTACAAGGCCCGCTAGTAGGACAGGCTGTGTTAATCATTGAATGAACAGTGCTACCAAGTGCTTTGATCTCTTACCAGATCTGAGAATTAGAAACCAAGCTAAGTTCACATTCTAAAAGTGATGTCTCTAAAATGCACCTACAAACTAATTTAGCTTTGCTTGATTTCTTTTAAATTTCTCTTCTGACATCTAATACAATTCTCAAAATAAGCCATTCCTCTACCCAAGATTAGCTGAACTGAATAAAGCACAAAAGTCTGCAGACATAGTGATTGAAGTAAAAATACAATGCTAGAGAAGCTCAGCAAGTCCAACATATAGTTCTATATGTTAGATATGGCAAAGATAAAGAAATATAACCACCATTTCAGTTTTGAATCCTTGATGAAGGGCTCAAGCTTGAAACATTGGTTATGATTCTTTATCTTTGCTATTTAAAATACACTTTTGGTCCTGTTGAGTTTCTCTAGCATTGCGTTTTTGAATTCTCAAAGAGCTTGATTACGCTTGCTGCAAGCAAAAATTTTCATTTTTAAAGTTCATGTCCATATTTCAACCTAATCCATTTTAAACAGCACTACTGATGCAAATGATGTTTCATTCTCTAACCTTCTTAATTTCCTACTATATATTTAAGTTTTCTGCTTTAAATATGTAATCGAGATTCAGAATTCAGTTGCCGAGTACCTCCTAATCACTACCATCCCCCAGTAATCTTAAAATCTGATTTAACTGCATGATGTTGTTTTCTCTGTCCATGACTGAGAGGCTACACCTAGAAATATGGGCCCAATCACCTGAGCTGAAATGGGAATTTTTGTTGGATTAGTCCAGTGGCTGTAGTCAAATAATTGAAACCTATTTGTTGAATGCTTGGGGAAGGTACTCAGAAGGAATCAATTCAATCTAAATTATGCACAGTAAATGTGATGGTATTATAAGACAGTACCAAAGGAGACCATTGTGCATGTTTTAAAGGGGCTCTTTTAAAGGGGCTATTCAACTATTCCCCTTCCTCCATACCCTCTCCATTACTTTTATTTTTTGCAAGTTGCTGTTTATCCAGTACAATTTGGCACTTGTGAAATCAGTTTGTCAATATGGTCATCTCCATCTCTTTGGATAGGTTAAATTAAAATAAGCCTCAGTCTATAATTTTGCC
Source organism: Narcine bancroftii (assembly GCF_036971445.1). Classification (NCBI taxonomy): domain Eukaryota; kingdom Metazoa; phylum Chordata; class Chondrichthyes; order Torpediniformes; family Narcinidae; genus Narcine; species Narcine bancroftii. Next base: position 243,735,609 of record NC_091473.1, read on the forward strand.
TCTTTTAATGGTAAGGGGCTTTTAATGCTGGGGGATGGAAGATTTCCAACATTTAGCATCAAGCCCGCCCAAAGTTAGAGCTTTTGATGAGCTAAGATCCCAACTCATGTAAAGCTCAGTCACTATATTGAACATTGGATGATGTTCTGCACACTCACTCTATTCTGGCCATTTACCACTGGCTCATCATCCTTCCAGCCTACACTCCAAAAATTCTGGACCTGTCTCTGACCCCAGGGTAAAGTTTATCCTTTGTTCTCTTTCAAACCATAATCCCATTCCATTAACATTAATCCTTTGGCAAAACCAAGGTTTCAATCACTTTGGTCCTTTGAGTCAAATTTATTGTAACCCGATTGCACAAGTAAAACCCAATGAAACAGCATTCTCCGGTCCTTGGTGCAAAACACACAGACACACAACCAGACAAAACACAGATACAGATAACAATACATATTCAGGCAAGTATCCGAATATACAAATAAATATTGTTTCATGAGTATCAGAGTCTTGGATGGTTAGTGTGAGCAGTTCCTTTGGTCAAAAACCTGGTTTTGTCTGTCTTCATAGTGTACCATGTCACAAAGTCACCAGTTCTTCTGAAATCCTCATCCTAAATGGTATAACTCATCTTCCCACATATTAGTTCTGCTCCATCTTAGTTACTTCTCCAGACCTCAGAACAAAGTTTCCTCTACTCAGCTTTACTTAGTTGTGAATCTCTTACAACTCTGTTCAGCAAATTTCATTTTCTTGTTAACTACCATACTGGAATATCAAATTTGTTCTATGTACAATCCTTAAAATTAGCAGATCAGATCAAATGGAGCTTTGATTCTGGGCTGAAATGGAATCCAGGAGTCAAGAATAAACAGGAATTTGTAACTCATTCCCTGAACTAGCTCAGTGTCCGGCTCTAATTACCCGTGACTTTTCTGCTTTGAGCAGTCATTTTTGTGGAGCCATAAAATTGACCTCTGTAATGCTGATACAAGTGAAAATCTGAGAGACACACAATATTGTGAAGTAGCGAACAAGAGGACAGGGATGCCAAGCTGTGTAAATGTCTAAACAATTTGTAATGGTTGAGCACTGAATTATGCAAATATTATTTGATCTAGTAATGACACTTTGTAATATTTTTCAATTTGAATGTTTTTTTATATATGTATATACATGTGTGTGTATGTATATATGTATATGGTTCATATACTGTGTGTGCGTGTGTATATATACACACACATGCACATACTGTACAGATAAATACATATATAGTGGCCTAATGTTACAGATGCCAGATGCATAGCTTTGAAGTAATTGGATTGGATATCTTGGCAACAGGTAAAGAGTAGCGTGCTGTCAGATGCAAGCCATTTTAATGTTAACGGTCATGTAATTTATTGTACAGATCAAGCCATTATAATCTGAATTTAAATTTGCTATGTACTCCAATTTTTTTTTAAAGACCTTGAGTCTGGAGTTATAGTGGTCTCCATAATGTTTGGGAAAAAGACACTATTTTCCTTTATTTGTCCCTGTGCTCCAGTTTTAAATTTGTAATCAAACAATTCACATCTAATTGAACTGCACATTTCCAGATTTTATCCATGGTTATTTGTATACATTTTGGTTTGACCTTGTAGAAATTACAACACTTTTTATACATAGTTCCCCCATTTCAGGGCACCATAATGTTTGGGACATTTGGCTTTGCAGTTGTTTGTGAGTACTCAGGTATATTTAATTGCTTCATTGGTGCAGGTATCTGAGAGCTAAGCTTGCTTCTCAGCTTTTGATCACCTTTGGAGTTTGCAGTTGCCATTTTTCAACATGAGGACCAGAGTTGTACCAATGGAAGTCCAAGAAGCCATTTTAAGATTTTAAGGCTGAAAAACATGAATAAAACTGTAAGAGACATTGCCCAAACCTTTGGATTACCAAAATCAACAGTTTGGAACATAATTAAGAAGAAAGACCATACTGGTGAGCTCAATAATCGCAAAGGGACCGGTATTCCAGCGAAGGCTCCACTGCTGATGACAGAAGAAATCTCATCATAATGAAGGAAAATCCCCAAAGGTATGTCCGACAGATCAGAAACGCTTCAGGAGGCAGGTGTGGAGATGACTATGACTACTGTCCATTGAATTACTTCGTGAACAGAAATACAGAGGCTAAACAAATAATAGATTATTTTTGATTTCCATTGGCACAACTCTGGTCCTCATGTTGAAAAATGGCAACTGCAGACTCCCAAGTTGATTTTTTTAAAAAGCGTAGAAGCAAGCCGAGCTCTCTTATACCTGCACCAATGAAGTAATTAAACATGCCTGAGAAATCACAAAAACCTACGAGGCCAAATGTCCCAAATATCATGGTGTCCTGAAATAGGGGAACGATGTATAAAAAGTACTGTCATCTCTACAGGGTCAAACCAAAATGTAAACAAATAACCTTGAATAAAATCTGGAATGTACACTCTAATTACATGTGAATTGTTTGCTTACAAAAAGTGTCTTTGCTCCAAAGATTATGGAGGGCACTGTCTATCGGCATCTGGATTGGAAAGACTTAATTGAATCTCTGTATAACCCAATTTGATCTAACTTGGCTCATCTTAAATTCAATCATACTGATGTTAAGATGAAAATGGGTCAGAATAATGATAGAATACATATGGTTTTAATCCAGCGTACAGAGTCCCTACTATCACGCTCCCATTTAAAATGTTTTCAGAGTGAGGACTGATGCAATGTGAAAGAAATGATGAAAAGAAATTAGTTTTATTAACCAAATAACCCAGAGGTAAATTTTTAAAAAAGCTGTGCACCATAGGAAGACTAAAAATAGGAAAGAAAGTGAGTGATCAGGGATCTGAGTGTTTACAAAAGTTATTTCTACTATTGTCTTAATTTAAGCCCCTGACATTCCCTCCAGTTGTGTGGGGGAGGGGGTAGAATCATTATTTACTCATTGTAATGTTCCTATCATTTTTCCTTTATAATTCTTTAAAGATGTCGCTACAGCAACAATGACCAGGCCCTTCCGGCTCATGAGCCTGTTCCACCTATTTATACCCAATTAACCTACAATTCCATAGATTTTTGAAAGGTGGGAGGAAACTGGAGCACCCGGAGGAAACCCACTCTGACACAGGGAGAAAGTACAGACAACGCTGGACTGGAACCTGGGTCACTGGCTCTGGAATAGCGTTGTGCTAACCATGCATTAATGTACTAAAATGGTGTACAGCACAGAAAAGACTAGTTTGGTCAATAGGTCCTAACTAGCATGTAGATGTGTTTCCCTACCTCTACTCCTCTTCATCCAATTCTGTAACCTTTCTACTTTGTTGTTTATTTACTTTATCTAAATTTTTTTTGCATCTTTTTTGCTTCTACATTGTTACCACTCCTGCATTAATTATTGGATTTATCTGTAATTGCCCCATATTACAACTTCTGACTTTAGTTCCACTCAGAATTGTCCACTGTGCTGAATACATTTTAAAAGGTCTCTGTCATGCCGGTCCCTCAGTTTTGCAACCCCTTAATCCTCATTTGGGCTTGCTAAAATGTTAATTCTCTTTCACTTGCTCTCCCCCTTTCATTTGCTCTCTCTTCCTTTCATCTTTTCTTCACTTTTGCTTTGGTTTCACCCTCTCTCTCCCCCTTTCGCGCTCTCTTTTCTTTCACCCCCCCCCCCAATATTGTCAGAGTGGTTTGACTGCACATTTTGCTCAGCTAAAAACATAACTGGTCTATATAATTTTCAACTTTGATTTGTTGGAGCAAAGGTTATTTTAAGCTAAAGGTTCAGAATTGAATAGTTACCTCAAATATGAGATGCCAAGCCCTGTAAACTGACTTTTTTTGAAATAGTTATTTTTGTGGGATTGTTTTGCGAAAATATTTGTTCTTGTTTATTATTAGAAATAGCTAGTTTTATAATTCAATTAATAGTATTCCAATTACAGAAGCAGAAATACTCCGCGCATTAGGATCGCATTCGATGAGAGATCCAACACAAGAATATCTATCTGACATGTTAACTCTGTCTCTCCACAGCAGCTGCCTAACCTGCTAAGTATTTCCAGCCCTGTTTTTATTTCTGATTTCTAGCATCAACAGTTTTGCTTTTTAACAGTCCATCTTTTAAATGGTCCATCGCAGTACTGTATGTTAGGATAGATAAAAGGCTGTTCTAATGCTATCAAGGTGCCATCCATTGAAAAATCAACGACATAGAATGGTCAAATGGTCACCGATTATAGATGCTAATTAAAAATCAGTCCGAGAATGTGATGTACGTGACCAGGGAGGCCTTTCAGAGTGTCACAACTGCACTCAGTGTCACTGGTTTCAGAAATGAGTGCTCTTTAGAGTCATCCAGATCCTATCACTGGAAATCAATAAGTATGGACGCCACTTGAAGATAAGGTTAAGCTCTGCTGTGATGCCATCTGCCGCAGATGGCTCTGCCAATATTCTGGGCAGGATTTTCCTCTTGCCTACAAGGAATAGAGAAGTGGAAAACATTGACCTTTAATTCACTGCTTTCTGTCAGACAAAGCATCAGGAAGATATTAGCAGCCTCATCAAAGGACTAAAGGCTCAGAGGGAAAAGACCGGGCATGAGAGAAAAGATGAAATTGGCTACGATGAGAATTAATGGCAACTTAGGTTGCATGAGTGACTTTTTATGCTGCCTGCATTTTCCAACGGTAAATTTTTGTTTGTGTGATGCGCTGAGAGAAGCTATATTATGGGTGCCTGGCATGTGGATTCCAAACTCCTCTTATCAGGTTTTTTAATAGCTATCTGGTGGCTTTCACTTTAATGACTGACATGGAGTGCAGCCACTGTGAATAGAAGTAGGTTCCAACATTTTTGCTGATCATGATTTGGCTTTTATTTAATTTAGACATACAGCATGACCCATGAGCCTGTACTGCCTAAATGCACCAATTAACTTACAACCTCTGGTACGTTTTGAAGGGAGGAAGGAAACCGGAGCACCCATGAAAAATCCACAGTCATGTGAGAATGTACAAGTTCTTTTCAGGCAATATAGTATTTGAATCAAGGTTGCTGGGTCTGTAATAGCATTGTGCTAACTGCTACACTAACCATGCCACCCTGACATATCCTGTCCTTAAGAAAGCTTAATTCCCATTTGGGTACATTAAGGGGTTGCCAATTGCAGTGAGTGAGCATAATTAATATTTGGTAGGCTGTTCAACCTCAGTTGGCATTGTCACCAAGGTAATTTCTCTCCTCAATAAAGCAGTAAGGGTCACAATAATGGGTAGAAGTGCAGGCAGATTCTATCTCAGGCATGATGCTCTTTCTCCAGGCTCCAATCCACTCCCATCTACAAATCCGCACTGTACCTAACCCTCACTTGTTGGGAATCAACCAACCTGCTGAGTTCACATTCCATGCACATCGGCTTGAGGCCAGTTGAGGATGCCTCCCATACTTATATGGGGAGTTTGTTTTGAATGATTTGCTGTATGACCAGTATTTATGGTTTTTTTTTTACATTGACTTTAGACCTTTTTTTTGGTTTATAAACATATAAATGTATAATTTATAATACCCAAACAGATGTTTTGAATAAAGTTCTTTTTGTTTATCTCTGGTGAGCAATTTGGATATTTTTTTTAATAAAGTTTTATTAGAATTTTCTAAAGTGTCCTGTCTAATATTGACACTTAGTAAAATGCTTGATATCTAAGAGAGGTGAATGGAATATTTGCTTGCATGTTACAGCTCTGAGCAAGTTGTTATTTTTGGTATCAAGGGTAACAAGAGTCCTAATTGAATGACTGATCTTTCTGAAGCACTGATTATTTTGAGGCAATGACTCTTGATTTTAGACACCCCAGCTGTGAGAAACACCAACTCCATATCTCCACCCTGAACCCCTCAGCAGGCCCACTTTGCTTGGAGTCACGTTTGCAGCATTCCATCATTTATGAGAGTCTCAGAGAGTTAGTGTGAGCAGTCCCTTTGGTCATTTAGTATTCTCACTGCCCGTGAGAAGAAGTTGTTCCTCAACCTGATGGTGCTGGTTCTGATACTCTTACCTGATGGGAGCATCTGAATGATGCTGTGTGCGGGGTGGAAGGGATCCTTAATGATTTTCTATGCTCTCTTCAGACAATAATCCCAGTAGATCATGTTGATTTGGGGGGAGGGGTGGAGAAGTGGGAAGGAGGAGGAATGGAGACTCCCGTAATCTTCTCTACCATTTTTATGGTCCTGTGAGTTGACTCCAATTGATTTCTCTGCAGTAACCGGCCAGGACACTTTCGATAGATCAGTGGAAGGTTGACGTAATGGTGGCCGGTCGCCTTGCCTGCTTGAGTCTTCTCAGGAACTGCAGTCACCGTTGCACCTTCCCTGACAAGTGAGGAGTTGTGTGTTCACTGGTTGAACTCCAAGGTACTTTGTGCTGTCCACTACAGAGTTGTAACGGCTCCGGGTTTCTCACTGCCTTGTCCTACTTTGGTTACCAAGCTGATTCTGCTCCTTATTTTCAAATGATTTAATTTCTCTTTATGTCCATTACCAACTCCAGGTTTTGGATCCTCCCAGAAATCTGCATTTGTCCAAGTCCAGCCCTTTGCAAATTGGAAACCGTCATTTGCCCCCCCCCCCCCCCCCATCTATCTCGACATTCTTTGGCTTGGCTTCGCGGACGAAGATTTATGGAGGGGGTAAAAGTCCACGTCAGCTGCAGGCTCGTTTGTGGCTGACAAGTCCGATGCGGGACAGGCAGACACGGTTGCAGGGGAAAATTGGTGGGTTGGGGTTGGGTGTTGGGTTTTTCCTCCTTTGCCTTTTGTCAGTGAGGTGGGCTCTGCGGTCTTCTTCAAAGGAGGTTGCTGCCCGCCAAACTGTCAGGCGCCAAGATGCACGGTTTGAGGCGATATCAGCCCACTGGTGGTGGTCAATGTGGCAGGCACCAAGAGATTTCTTTAGGCAGTCCTTGTACCTTTTCTTTGGTGCACCTCTGTCACGGTGGCCAGTGGAGAGCTCGCCATAGAACACGATCTTGGGAAGGCGATGGTCCTCCATTCTGGAGACGTGACCCACCCAGCGCAGCTGGATCTTCAGCAGCGTGGACTCGATGCTGTCGACCTCTGCCATCTCGAGTAGATGGCACACAAAAGGGACACACACTATATATGTGTAAGTACAGTATATAGACATCTATACTGCACAAATCTATGTTTGTGTGTTCTAGAGAGAGAGAGAGAGGAAATGCAACTTTGGAAATGCAGCTCACCATGAAGGAAACTTGCTGTGAAGGACGTCGGGGTGATTCATTGAATGGAAGGGACTCAAACTTGAATGCAAGTTGTCGGAGCGTGACCACCTCACACCTTCCCACCGTTTGTTACCTGGGATGTCAATCAGATGGCGCCCCGCCTACACCCGGAAGGGAGGTGGGTCGGTGCGGGAGCGCTGCCTTTTGACTCTGGCGGTCGGAATGCGGGCTAATCACTGGCTGCCCGAGCGCCTGAGCGTCAGAATGAAGCAGGCGAGGCCCGGGGCAGCGCGGACCTGCGGCCTGCACTTGTGCCTGAGGACGGTGGCGGGACTGGCGGCCCACCTGAGTGCGGTGGGGTTGAGCGTCTTCGTGGGAGGGTTGAGCCGCCTGGGCACCAGTGAGTGCGACGGGAAAGCAAACGGGCAGAGCGAAGGGGGAAGGAGGGAGAGGGGGGGAAGGAGGGAGGGAGGAGGAAGGAGGGAGGGAGAGGGGAAGGAGGGAGGGAGAGGGGGAGGAGGAGGAGGGAGAGGGGGAAGGAGGAGGGAGGGGGGAAGGAGGAGGGAGAGGGGGAAGGAGGAGGGAGAGGGGGAAGGAGGAGGGAGAGGGGGAAGGAGGAGGGAGAGGGGGAAGGAGGAGGGAGAGGGGGAAGGAGGAGGGAGAGGGGGAAGGAGGAGGGAGGGGGGATGGAGGAGGGAGAGGGGGAAGGAGGAGGGAGGGGGAAGGAGGAGGGAGAGGGGGAAGGAGGGAGAGGGGGAAGGAGGAGGGGGGGGGATGGAGGAGGGAGAGGGGGGAAGGAGAGGGGGAAGGAGGAGGGAGAGGGGGAAGGAGGAGGGAGAGGGGAAGGAGGAAGGAGAGGGGGGAGGGAGAGGGGGGAGGGAGTGGGGGGAGGGAGTGGGGGGAGGGAGTGGGGGAAGGAGGAGGGAGTGGAGAGGAGGAGGAAGGGAGTGGGGAGGGGGGGCAAGTGGGGGAAATGGGAATGATATGCAAATGGAGTATAAGGCTAGCGGCTGACTCTTCCCCCCTCCCCCCCCCCAGAAAAACCGGTGCTCCACCTACAAGCCGCAAGTTTAGATTTAGATTTCAGAGTTTATACAACTTTGAAATTCGAAGCCACAAATAAAGATTGTGATGGCATATTTGACACTTGTTTGGGCAAGGGCAGTCCCACCAACTCTCAGGAAATTCCAATATTATCCAAACAAAAAACAAAAAGCAGCATGCTTCTTTAAACCCCCATCAACCTCCCTAAACAGTTATTCCTTCCACTTGGAGTAAAACAAGAAAACCTGCAGATGCTGGGGTCGAGTGCAGTGTGCTGGAGAAACTCAGCAGGTCGTGCAGCACCCTTAGGAAGTAAATGTTTTGGGGCTGGGCCCTTTGTCAGGAATGAAGGGTGTAGGAGACAGTAGAGAAGTGTCCAGAGATTGTCTGGGTGAATTTAAGGATATTGTGGAGTAAGTGGTAAATGTGATTAAAATTGATGATTTCTGCTTGAGTTGAAGAAGCAGTAACTATGAAAAGGATTGCCAGTCTGTATGGAACCAGGACTGTTTCAGGTAGCCAATCAAATCAAAAGTTCATGGGAGCTTACTCAGCCACACCTGTAATCTGAAATGTAAAAGGGTTACCCTCAAATCTGGGCTATATTAGGTTTCAAAAGTGAAAGATTTATATCATTTTTTTCCCCTGGCGATGACTAGAAGCTGAAAGAAGAAGGCAGCTGCTTTAAGCAGTGCCTTTGCTGGTACACGATTAGAAATATTTTGTTCTGGGTGGTACTCAATGGTTTCTTCAAAATGCTCATCAGTTGAAAATTTGGTCTTTTCCAGGTCATTTCTCCTGGCATCCAGCCTGTATGACTGCAGCAGTAAGTACTTTTTTTTAACATAAACTAATGATTTGACACAAGTTATTCTTTCTAATCCAAGATGATTTTTTTTTAATAGGATTCTGAATGTGATTGTTTTATCAGGTTATTCATAATAGTTCTAGATTAAAATTGTAATTGATAGAATTTTTTTTGCTTTAAGTTAATGTGACTATCCTTTTTGACCAATATTCTTAACTTGTGTATCCTAGTATTTATCTGCTCAAGAATATACAAAGGAGGACTTGGTGTAGGCCCTTTGATTTCTTTCCGCATCAGTGACCGAGATCTCCCAGTGGCCAACCATTTCAATACCGCACCCCACTCCCATACTTAAATGTCTATCCATGGCTGCGTGCACTATCCCACCAAGTCCACCCGTAAACTGGAGGAACAACACTTGATTTTTCTGTCTGGGCACTCTCCAACCGATGGCATTAGCATCAACTTCTGCTAGCCTATTCTCTGTTTTCCCTCCCTTCCTCTTCTCTCTTCCTTTCCTCCATCTCTCCAACCACTTCCCTTTCCATTCACAGAACCATCCCTCCTCTCCTTGCTTGCTGCTGTGCCCTCCCTCCCTTATCCACCTATCCCCTCCTGCCTTTAGATATGTGCTCCTACCTCTTCCCCTCCACCATTTTGTTTACACTAACATTTTTCCATATCTTGAAAGGTTCAAGTGCGAAACATTGGTTGTGTATCTACTTTGCTCTATAAAGTACACTGTTTGACCTACTGAATTTCTCCAGCATTGTGTTTTACTTTGAAGCATCTCTGCCTTTTATCAAGATGATGGCTGATGAACCTCACTACCATTTTTCTGCAGCATCATATTGACCCCTAATTCTCTTAGTATCCAGTTGATACCTGTTTTGAATGAAGGAGACCAAGCCTTTATAACTCTTTGAATGCCACTGCCTGAAGACCTTTCTTCTTGTTTCAATATTAAATGACCTAAGTCTATTCTGTGACTTTGACCACTGGTTCTGAATTCTTTACTCTCATAAAAATCCTCTGTCTTTATCCATCCTGTCAAGCTCTGCAAGTATTTTGAGTTCTAATGAGTTTCTCGTTCTTCTAGGCTTGAGAACCTAGACATAGTCTGCACAGATAATGCTCATACAGGAAGCCTATCATCTCTCTCTCTCTCTCTTTCTCTCTCTCTCTCTTCTACTACAAACAAATGGAATGAAATGCTGCTTCATGGTTTAATTTTTTTTAAATTGGCAGAAGAATTGGTGAAATTCTATTTGTGTTTTTAGATTAGCAGCAGGTAGAATATAAGTTGCTTTCGTGAAAATACAGCTATTGTGATCTCTTCGCTCTAGTTTTTATTGGCAACTAAAAAATTTGCATATATTCTGCATAATTAGTTAATCAAGAATCCATGAGAATCTCAGTCTGGAAGCAAATGTTGCTGTGCTGCTCCATTTTGGGAGCCTACACCTGGAATCCATAATCCTTTGATAGGAAGTAAGAAACCAGGGCAGCACGGGTTTGTGCAACGCTGTTACTGGTACTGGTATTCGCATCCTGTGCTGTCTGTAAAGAGTTTGTACATACTCCTCGTGCCTGCGCGGGTTTTTTCTGGGTACTCTGGGTTTTTTTTTCTCCCCACTGTTCAAAAATGTAATGGAGATTTATAGGTCAGTTGGGTGAATTTGGGCCGAAAGGGTCTATTACCATCCTGTATGTCTAAATTAAAAAAAACATTTAATTCTATTGGCAAATTTCAGAACCCAAGGGTTGATAAAGTTTTGCAGCCAGTGGTCTAGTCTCCATAGGTGTTCCAGAGTCTTTGGAACCACTTTGTGGTTTGAATACATATTCTGATTACTTTTTGCGGGTGCTGACTCTTGTAGGAAATGCTTCAACCATTTCGTCAGAGGGATGGTCTCATCAGCAGAGGTGATCATGATCAATTAGTTAAATGACGTTGTTTGACTAGGACATTGACGCAAATTTCCCTGCTCTTTGAGACAATGTTGTGGGATCTTTCACTTACTGAGATGGCTGGCAGAGAACCTCAAAAGTGTTGTCATTTTTTTAAATATATATGGTTTGAAATGTTTGTAGATTATTTGTCAATATTTATCACTTTAGTTTCAAGGCTTTGCACAATCCTTGGTCCAGTCCCCAAATGCATGTTTCAGCAAATATTACCAAAGCCCAGTAGCTCCATTTGTAACAATGTAAGATAACAAATTGCTATTTAATACAGATGTTCTAGTTACCGATCTAATTCTCCAGCTCATACTATTTTATTTTTAACATTCTCTCTACCTGATTGTTCTAGACCAGGGGTGTCAAACTCAAATTCACAGAGGGCCAAAATTAAAAACTTGGACTAACTCGTGGGCCAAACTAAATATTTATTGAAAATTTTCAACAACTTCTGCATGTTTTCTCCTCTTTCAACATATGTAATGTTAAACTTTTTCTTATTAAAATAAATGTTTAATAATAGTTTGGGTTAAATTCTTTCCAGAAGAAGCATTAACAAATGAGAAATAAAATATTCAATAAATAATATTTCTCTATAGCCTTTAAGCTCCTTTTAAATGTATTTTTTTTCACAAGCCAACAAGTCAAAAAAATAACAACTTGCTTCAATGAAAATCCAATCTTTCAACTATGAACAGTCCAAAGTGAACCAAAGAAAATACTAATCCAAGCTTAGCTTGCTACACTGTGATTTACTCTGATGCACCTGGGTCTAAACCAGATACTTGGCATCTCTTCTTAGATGCAAGTTCATCAAACTCTGGGGTCAGAGTTTGCCTCCCACCTGTCTTGAAAGGTCCTGTTTTCTGTCTTTCGTTTGGCCATTTTTCGTAAGGGGTTTATTACATGTGAGTTGGGCGACAGGTCGCAGATGTTAATGAAAGTAAAGAGAGGAGGTGGGGGCGATTAGCGGGCTGACGGGCCGGCGCCCACGCATTTGCAAAGCATTCTGGGATTTGTAGTATTAGCTGTACATGCGCTATACTGGCGCGGCGGCCAGCGGGCCAGCTCTAATACATATTTGATATGATCTTGCGGGCCAAATATAATTATATCACGGGCCAAATTTCTGAGTTTGACATGTGTGTTCTAGACATTAGTGCAATTAAGTTATTAGTAACTACTTACATTTCTTTAAAGCATGTCCTTTTTTTATATTTTATTTATAAATTTTAAATCATATAACACAGTCTTGTCATTGATGTAGGATTATAAACAGCCATTTCTTTTTTAATTTTATTTATAAATTTAGAACCACACAAATAAAGCATAATGAAAACTAATTCAAATCAATACATACATATGTGGCGGCTCACCACTAGACAGGCGAACCGGCCCCGCTTGTCAGTCACGCGGCGGGGCAGCCGGCCAAAATGGCGCCGTCGGGCGTTTTCCCTTCCTCCCAGCATGGGCCTCAGAAGCCAGCTCTGGGGGACCACGTGACGCCTGGGTGACGTCAGCGCCCTCCAGCGCTGTTCTCAGCCAGGTCCAGGTTGGGAGTATAAATGCAGCCAGCAGCCTGCAATAAACCAGTCTGCTCACTGAGCTCAACCCATCTGGTTGTGTGTGTTATTGCAGGAGCAGGTGTCGCTGATGCTACGCATGTGATGTATAAAAAGAAAAAGATGAGAAAACCTCCCTATGAATCCCCTCATCCCCCTACAAAGAAGAAGAGAAAGAGAGTAAGAAAGGGACAAGAGCCCTTCAACAGGGGGTACCTACTACTTTAAAGTTTCTTATAGTATACTGAAACCTTAAGGAGAGCTTCATTTAAATATTAACACCCATATTTTGTAAATAAGGGCTCCATATCTTCCAAAATATATAATATTTTTTTCTTAAATGATGAGTAATTTTCTCAAGTGGTATACAACTCCAAACCTCAGCATGCCATCTATCTATACCCAGATCTGTGTCAGACTTCCAAGTTATGGCGTAAGCAGCCACTTCAACTTGAAGTTCCTAGTACCAATGTGATAAGGGCCAGACAACATTTCTGCACTGTTGATTGAAGAATAAATATCTCCCAGATACCCAACGGGCTACCTCCATTATTTTCAACCATCGGTATCACCAGTGATGGCCTTGCATTTGATTTCTTTGCTGAAGTTAGTCATGTAGGATAACCAAGTTGTCTTCATTGAAGTCCTCTTATGAAGTGCCCCGAGAGTTGGAATCCTCTTCAGTGAGATTCTTGATCCCATTAAAGGTGGACTTTCATTTTGGAAACACAGTGTTCAGATTTGTTTGCATTGACCTGAAAACCAGTAATAACAGCCATGAGAATTTTGGGAGAGAATTAGAAAAGTATGGTGTTTGGCTGATTGTGCCAATGTTGAATGAAGCCAATGGAGAGATGAGAAATGCAAGATTGCACTGATTACACTGGACAACGAAGATTTTGCTTCCTGAACACATTTTGCTGTATTGTGGATTTAGGGGTGCTGATCACGAAAATCACCGTAAAATTTTCCTATCACAAAGCTTTTCAGTTATACCCTATTTTTATGATTTCCTGTCATATTTTGTCGACTTTAAACCATCATGTGCAACGTCATTGAAAATTCATTTTCTGCATTTGCGCTTGGTTTTCTTCCCTGCTGATCTTGATGCGGTCAGTGACGAATATGGTGAAAGGTTTCGCCAGGACATTGCGATCATGGAAAAGCGGTACCAGGGCAACTGCAATCCATTAATGCTGCCAAAGTTATTATTGGACACTGACACGAGAGGCATTAGATGCTGAGTTCAAACGAAAATCAGTGACAAAACATTTTCAAGTCAATTGAACTCACGCAATGTGCCAGCGTCTTTATGCAATTAAACCTGATAAATTCAATAAAAGTTAATATAATGTTGCTCCATCTTCCTACATGATGCAGCAAATCTGAAATTATCTTTGTGTTCAGCTTATAAGCCCCAATTTTTGAAAAAAATTGTTGACCAGTATTAACAGCACTGAAAAGGGGGCAGAAAATGCTAGATACTGAATGAGCCCAAATAAGCTGTATTAATGAGTCCTGCATTTGGTTTCCTTTGCAGGTCTGTTTTTGTATGACAGAAGCCGTTCTGACCTTCTCGAAGGACAGCTCCCCATTTTTCTGTTGCTCGGTTAAAGCAAAGGTGCGACTTCACTGGATGATGCAAGTCCTTGCCATGATCCTTGGCTCGATTGGCCTCATTTTCATTGTTTCCAGCAAGAACATCTCCGAGTTCCCGCACCTCACCTCTTGGCACAGCATCCTGGGAATTGGGACTGTCATTGCTGTTTGTGGTCAGTTGCAGTGTGGCCTCTGTCTTCTCTTTCCAAACTTGATCACTACCTACTCAGTAGGTAGGCTGCGACTTTACCATACCACATGTGGTCTAGTGGCCTACCTGATGGCAACAGCTACAGTCATTTTGGGCTTGTGCTCGGATTGGTTCAAAGCCCAGGTTAATGTGGTTTTGTGGTACTCGTGCTTAATTGTTCCACTGATTCCAGCTCTCGTTATCATGAACCAGATCAATAATGGTTACCTGTCCAAGAAGAAAATCGAGATTTAATATTAGATCAATACCAGAGTTGGCTCCGATTGTGCTCTTTGCACATTTCTTAGAGTCCTGTGGCAGCTTGAAAGTTGGGTGAAATTGAAGACTAATGATTGCTCTGGGCAAACATTTATACAAAACTGCCTGTAAGAAGCTTTTCAAGATTCCTTTAATTCCCACCTCCCCCTGCCCTTTCACACCCATTCTATGCAATGTGTCTTTTGCTACATTTCTCAGTCGACTCTCCTGGGATGTCCCATAATTGGAAATAAAATGGATTTTTATCAGATAACAAGGATCAAAATGGATGTTAATTCGTTCCTCTGAAATGTGTGATAATGCAAAGTTTCAGGGTTGTGGATACAATGAAACATGTTGGTATATTGCCTTTTACAGGATGTGAATTGTTCTTGCATCTACAGACTTGACCTTGAGCTCTGTAGTGGGGTGAATGCAGGGCAGAGAGAAAATCCATGGCTAAGTAACACCCCATTTAGTCATAGAATGAGTTGGCTATCCAAGCAGAAATAAAATATTTAAAATTATGGAAGATGCACATTTTATAACACATTTATTTTTGTATTTGTACAGCTTTTAACAGCAATGATGGAAATACTTCTGTATAGTTGGATTTTATATTTGGTTCAATTGTATATTATGTAAGCAATACTGTATCAAAAATAATTAATTTTTTTGTAATGTTATCACTGATGTTTCATTGTTGCATTTGTTACAGGTATCTTGTCCTTGTGAATTTTTAAATGCACTTGCTGGAATTTTTGTTCTTATATTTGTTTCTATAAGTTAATAAGAATGCAACATTTTTCTAGGTGAAAGCTCAGGAATTTTTTATGCATTATCAGGCTGAACAAAATTTGCATGAATTATTTTATGATTTCAGTTTTTGAAATTTTTTTAAAAGTAAAGCAACTTGTTGTAATCAAAATGTTAAATTGTGCCTTTTACTCTAGTAGAAACAAACCTAAGAACAAGAATCATATTTGAAGGCTGGAAAATAACTTGGGAAATATGTTCCCATTATATTGTGATGTTCCACGGAGCTAAAGGCTGGAAGCTTCAGGTTGTTAATGTAGAATAACAGATGCCCAAAGATTTTATAGGCTGAATTGTTCAGACGAAAGCTGATGTAAACTCCCTAAATAAGCCACTAGCTGAACAAAATTATTTTGGGCTGAAAATTGACAAGCTTTATAATAGACTTAACGTCAGTGTGCTGCTAATATTTTGGAATTTATTGTGTTTTGTTGGTCGGAAAAGTGGAAAGGCTGCATTTGTTCAGTTAAGAATACATTTTTGGAAATTGGATTGAAAAAGTAAACGTTAACATCCTAAGTAATAATATTCCTATTTTTATAACATAGACCTTTATATTGGGCAGTTTGGTTGTGTTTGGTAATGTCTACCCAGATTAAAATAATTTTCCCCTTTTAAAAACTATGATTCATGCACTTTAATGGCCAAAATATTCCTGTAAAATGAAACCTTGTGTATACCAGAACTTTTTTTCTCTGCCATTCACCGTACAATAGAATATTTTACTTCCGATATTAATGCACTGGCCTTAACTTCTCCAATAATGGTAAATTGCAGTGAATCAAACTCAAATTCTCAGTTAGGTTATAATATCCAATAGTTTACAATGGAGTTGAATTGAGCACTTTTTTCTGTTTAGTTCATCCAGATAATCCTTTGACAATCATTTCTCCAAAAGCAAAAGTCATTTGCAATGCTGGTTTCAGGCACTAGATGTAGTTGTATCATGGTATTTAAATGTACTTGGAAAATGAACTACAAAATGGAATATGAAGTTTTCTCTAATTTTGTTTGCATATTATCCATGAATTTCCTGGTACTTTATATAAATTTTAATATTTGGCTGTAATAAAATTGTGAGCTTTAGTTTGCACTGTTTAAAATTGTATGTGAAATTTAACAGCAAATTGGTTAATCTTTTACATGCAGCAAACCTTTTGTAAGAACCTTTGTCCCTGGTGATCTCCAGGCCTTGTGACATGACTAGTATAGCCTTTGTGATAGCGCCTCAAACCCTGATTAAAATGAACTTGGATGAACATGTCCAACACATCAATTGGAAAGGCAAGGTTATTCTGGGCCTTTATATTTAAATGTATCAGCTGCAGTTTTCGGGTTAAGGGTGAGCTTGTTTTTAATTCATCATCTTGAATTGAGACAACAAACAAAATGGGTGATACACATGTATAATAGATACATTGCATTCACACATTTCATTTACTCTGTATCATAAAGCCAGATGTATCATTTTAATAACCTCCTTATGAAGAACTTCAGGCTACAGTTGTCAAACAGGTTGCTGCCAGACCAACAATATAAATTCTAAATATTTTATGTTGCAAGGTCTTCAGTTCAGCTAATTTTTTATTTATTTTGGCTTTAGCCTACTGATTTGTTGGATGGTTGTTTACCCATTATCTAAGAAACGTTCAGTCTCTTGTTAGTACCAAAAGTTATAACATGAAAGAAGTTTGTTTCCAAATATTATTTGTCAAGTGGGAGGGAGAATTGTAAGATGTGTGGTTCTTGTTGAAAAGGGAATAGAGTTCACCAAAAGTTCCTTAAGTATTACTATCTCAGGAGACCAGCTTTCCACAGACATATTTCACAAACTCACTAACTCCCACAATTTCCTCGACTACACTTCTTAACACCCTGTTTCCTGCAAGGATTCTATTCTCTTCTCACAATTACTCTGTCTGCTACATCTGTTCCCAAGATGGGTCTTCCAGTCCAGATCATCCGAAATGTCTGCCTTTTTTCACAAGCGTGGCTTTCCCTCCACCACTATCAACTCAGCCCTTACCCGCATCTCCTCCATTTCCTGCTCATCTGCCCTTGTTCCCTCTTCCCCCCGATGTAACAAACGCAGGATTCCTCTTGTTCTTGCCAGTCTCCCCACCAGCCTCCAATGCATTATCCTCTGCAATTTCCACCACCTACGTGATGCCACTACTGAATACATCTTTCCCTCTCTGCCTTCCATAGGTACAACTCTCTCTGTGATACCTTCCGAAGTGCCACACGTGCCAACACTTCCTCCCTCATGACCACTCGGGGCCCTAGGTCGTCCTTTTAAGTAAAGCATCACTTCACTTGTGCATCCATAGGAGTGATCTACTATATTTGATGCTCCCTTTGTGGTCTTCTCTATGTCAGAGAGTCTGGGCACAGATTGAGAGATCGCTTTGTTGAACACCTTTGCTCTGTTAGTGATGGGAATCTCCCACTGGCCATCCATTTCAATTCTGCACCCCACTCCCTTGCTCACATGTCTGTCCATGGTTTCATATACTATCCCATCAAGACCACTTGATTTTCTGCCTGGACACTCTCCAGCCAGATGGCATTAGCATCAACTTCTCTGGTTTCTGTTCTCCTTTCTTCCCTTTCTCTCTCTGTCTTTCCTCCAGCTCTCCACACCCTTCCCTCTCCTTTTATTGAGCCATCCCTCCTCCCCCTGCTTGCTGGTATGTTCTCCCTCCCTTACCCACTATTACCTCTTACCGTTGGACAAAGCTCCTCCCCCACCTACCCTTTTGTTTGGGTGCCTGCCAACATTTTTCCATACTTTGATGAAGGTATCTTTATCTTTTCTATATAAAGGACACTGCTGAGTTTCTCCAAAATTGTTTTTACTCACAAGATTACTTAAGAGTTACTGTGTCAGGTGAGATTTTATTTCAGTTTATGTAAAACAAAAAACCGGAGGAAGGATACAGGTCATTTATCCATGATCACCTGTTCTGCTCCCTCCACTCCCACTATCTTTTTCTTCATTGCCGTTCTAAACATTTATGCAGCTTATTTAAACATTTATAAATGCTTATTTGGCTTTCAGCTGTGTTTGGAAGTCAGCGTGATGTGCAAAGGAGAATGATTTTTAATATAAATTCAAAATTCACCCCTTGCTGGACTTCCTGGTAATTCAAAACTCACCTTTTCTAACAACGTGTCTCCCTGAGATTACAGATATTTTGAAAATTTGCAAGGTTTCATTACCCATTCACCACTTATTATCTGTCTTAGCAACGAGTAGATCTCTAAGATGGTAAGGTAACTTTAATCTGTGGTCTTTGTTGATTAAGCTTACCCACTGCTTTGGAATGCCGTTCTAATTGAGGATATCAGCTCAGGCCTTGCAGATGTTGTCTGTGCTCTATGCTTTTTCAGGAAAAGTCTCCCTCTGTTGTGAGAGTCTGAGAGAAATAAAAGCTGCCCACTCCCACAATTCTGAGGTCTTTTAATCCATGTCCTACTGAATTGAACTTTTTACCAGAGTGACAAAGTCAATCATCAACTCCTGAGGGCACTTGCATAATGGTTTGTAGTAGAGTGATATTCTCATTGGATTCCATACTCCACGCCATCCCTTTCAGCTTCAGATTGATAGTTACTTCAAGTGGCTTCACAGGAGTATAGGCCTGATGGTGATGGGCAGCCTGTGATCAATACTTTTCAACAATAAGTCCTCTGTTTTGAGAATCATTTTTGAGGTGTCAGAAATGGCTCCTGCTCTTGAAATGAGTCTTGGGAATATGTTTAATCTTTCAGAATCAGGAAGGGGTGTGAAATCTACAGGCAATAGTGTTGCTGTGAGCCTACAAAACATGTCATCGTTTTTCAAGACAACTTTGTGCATTTTTCGTGGCTTTCTGTGTCGTCACAGCTGTTATCCAGAACAAGACGAGATCCCCAACCTGTTGCCAGAGTAAAAATATGGCCTGGAGTTACTAACCTGGTCACCATTGATGTGTAGCCTGATGGTACTTGCCAATGTCAGTATTAAAAGTGGTATCTCAATAGGTTGTTGTTAGACTGCAGGTATAAGCAGCAATATTTTAGATTTTTTTTTAAAACTTCCATTATACTCGTGATTGTATCATTTTCTCTCAGCCAAAGACCTGTGGCTCCAAAGATGAAACTAGAAGGTGACTTCCTTTGTATTGGTTAAGTCAGTGGTTCCCAACCTTTTTTTCCACTCACACACCACTTTAAAGTATTCTCTATGCCATAGGTGCTCTGATTAGTAAAGGATTGCTTAAGGTGTTATGTGGGTTGAAAGAAAAAGTTTGAAAATCACTATTTTAATCATACCTCATTGACTCGTTATGTGCACGGTTTCGTAACTCCAAAAGAAATGGGCCAAGGACAATTTTTCTCAAGCAAAATATTTCAGTAACAATTGGGTCTAGAGCAGCGATTCCAAACCTTCCCTTCCCACTCACATACCACCTTAAGCAATCCTTTACTAATCCCAGAGCACTGATATGGCTTAGGGATTACTTAAAATGGTATGTGAGTGGGAAGAAAAAGGTTGAGAACCACTGGTCTAGGTAGTGTAAGGTAAAACATCATGAGATGGGAATGTGTAAGGAGTTACCCTGTACAGGGCTGTAACAAGATGTGAATGCATCCTTGTACTTACAAGATAAGAGAGACATTGATGGATTGAGAGGCAGGAAGCTAGCAGGGAAAGGATAGCAACAGTTTTAGTCATTGGACAAGTAATGATATGATGATGTTCTAAGCATGTATCCAAGGGTATAAAAAATCACCATTTTGCTGATAACGGCAGAATGCATTCTCCGACTAACATGGTTAGTCGCAAGTGTTACAATCCGGTAATAAAGAACAAAGAACCCTGATTTCGACTCAGTCTGGTGTTTGTCTCACTCATTCATGAACAAAGCAGACCTAACAGTAGTGAAGGTCCTTGAGGATAGAGGCTGCTTTCTTGAGACACCGCCTCTTGTAAATTATCTTGATAGAGTGAAGACTGATGCCCATGATGGCACTGGCCAAATTCACAACTCTGTAGCCTTTTCCTGCCCGTTGCATTGGCATCTCCATACTAGACAGTAATGAAATCAGTCAGAATCCTGCCCACGGTACAAAGTTTTCGAGAATCTTCGGTGATGTACCGAATCTCCTCACAAAATATAGCTGCTGGTGAGCCTTCATGATTGCATTGACGTGGAGGCCCCAGGATAGATCTTCAGTGATGTTGATATCCAGGAATTTGAAGTTCTTAACGCTTTTCACTGCTGACCCCTTTACGTTCTCCTGATGAGAAGTTAAAAATATATTACTGAAGTTTTGAGCCTAAGCCCTTCTTCAAGTCCAATTTTTGAGATGTTTTGGGAAGCCACTCCTAAAATAAGATGGTAGTAAACTTATGGAACAACATGTTTTGAGGAATTCAACCTTCTGACTTGGTTTTAGTTTTGATTTTTTTTAAAGACTTTAAAACCAAATTACTATTTTTTTCCTCCAGTTTCCAAAGGAGATGCTATACTAGGGGTCTATTTTTGCTCCCAAATCTTTCTCCATCTCACCTCGTTTTTATGAGATCTTCTTTTGGTTGAAGTCTCTCTGTTCCCCGACGTGGGTCTTTCTTAGGAACATAGGAAGTAGGAACAGGAGTAGGCCAAAAATGGCCCATCGAGCCTGCTCCGCCATTCAATACGATCATGGCTGATCTAATTTATGACCTAACTCCACCTACCTGCCTTCTCCCCGTATCCCCTAATTCCTCTATCATGTAAAAATTTATCTAACCGAATTTTAAATATGTTTAATGAGGCAGCCTCAACCACTTCCCTGGTTAGAGAATTCCAAACATTTACTACTCTCTGGGAAAAACTATTTTTCCTCATCTCTGTCCTAAATCTACTCCCCTGAATCTTGAGACTGTGTCCTCTCGTTTTAGTTTCCCCGGCCAGCTCAAAACACCTTCCTACATCTATCCATACCCTTCATAATCCTATATGTTTCTATAAGATCTCATTCTTCTGAACTCGAGCGAATACAATCCTAGACGATTTAATCTTTCATCATAAGTCAACCCCTTCATCCCAGGGATCAACCTAGTAAACCTCCTCTGGACTGTCTCCAAAGCCAGTATATCCTTCCTCAAATATGGAGACCAGAACTGGACACAGTACTCCAGGTGTGGTCTCACCAGTACCTTATACAGTTCTACTTAAAAAGTGAAAATCTGTTGTTTCATTTATTGCCTTCATCCAAAGAATTTTCAGAATTTAGCTAAGATCTTGATGTTTGATTCCATCTTTTAATGGGACACTCAAGATGGCATCATCATCTGCCAAGGCCAACATTGTGCATCTCCTTTGTCTCTCTGGTGTCCCTCCATTCCCTTGATATTCCAGTGTTGAAATGAGTTGAACAATTGCAATATTAGAAAGAGTGGGAGGGGAATCACCTTGTTTAACTCCCGAAATGATGTTTATTCTGTCAGTTTTATTACTGCTGAATTCAACGATGGTAGTGGTGTTACTGTATATCACCAGATCCATAGAAACCTTTGGAATTTCCACTCTTTGTATAGCTTTTTGTATACGTTTGAGGCCCACTGAGTAAAAAAGCTATGGCCAGGTCCACAAACAAAATACCCAGTTCTTCATTATTTGTTTCAGTGCCACCTGTGGTGTTCTTCAGGAACATGATATTCTCATTACATCTGGCTGTATTTATCAGAAATTCTTTTTGATGTTGGTTAATTTTAACAGCTTTGCCGAGACACTTCGTCATAATTTTTGTAAATAAAAACCGTTAATAATATAGGTCCAATAGTAATTGGCCTCCAATTATCTAAGCTTTTAAGTTCTGGGTCTTCAGATTTTTTTTTTTGAATAGTACAGGACTTAGGCCAAAAGTTAAAGAGCTGGTGCATATTTAGACCTGTGGTATTCTTAATTGGCTGGAGAGGTCTTCTTGACTCCTCCAGATTGACTTTCCTGAGGAGCTGCTCAGAATCGACCTTGCCTTGGCAATCCTCCATTTTGTTTAGATCAGCCCTGTAGTTATCCATACCCAGTTTTTTTTTCTCTTGAAATATTTTCTGACCACTTTTTGAAGCACACATTGGCTCTGTCCTGATGCACCCATTGCCCTCTTTAGTTGAGGTGGATATTGGAGGTTTGGTGAGCAATATTTTGCAACCATGGTGTGACATGGTGAGGGTGTGAATGTGTGGTCCACAGCTAATCAAGTGTTCCAAATCAGCCATTCTCAGTGGAGGTGGGGTGGGGGAGGGGGGGTTATACAGCCCTCTGGGGGCCATGGACTGAAATCTTTTTATGTAGTCACTGGGAGAGAAGTATGATGGATACCATCTAAATTTGACTGCTTCACAGATAAAGGGGGCCATAAACATTGAGCAAAGTCGTCAGAGGGCCATAGCCAAAATATATTTGAGAATGGCAGCACTTTTTCATTCTGAATGCAATAGAATCTCATCTGGCAGCTTGTCCATATGCCCACCACCCTCTGTAATTTTTTAAAAAGTTACCATGCAGGTTCCAATCAAATCTACCCCCTACCACCTTAAATCTCTGTTGTCTCTCATACCACAATGAGTAGGTCCTGATTTGATGATACCACCTTGCCTCCAGCATGCAAACTAGGTAGCTTTTTTTGTCACCAAAAATTTAAAATAGATTTCTGCATCAACTTGGAAGTCACGATAGACACGATTACATATTTAGCCATATGCAGCTACATTCGAATGAATGTGAACAGATTGGATTCATTTTTCCTGGTGCAAAATGATAATTCCAAAGTGATTTTAAAAAAATAATAATAATTCTGTTCTCCTTATTTATCTTTTTTCAAACTTTATTTAAAAGAATAGAAAAAACAAAACATACAGTTTAATAATAAAAAATTATTTTATAAATATATAGTAAAAAAAACAAATAAAAAAAACCCATTCCACTCTCACACCCCTTCAGCCAGCTCCCTTAAGTGGAGCAAAAAATATAGATTATATATATAAAAAAAGAATATTATAAATGTTAATAACATTTCAAAGTATATCTAAATGCATATATTTCAAATAGGGAGACCACTTACTAACAAAAGAAGAAGAATTATCATGTAACTTATAGGTAATTTTTTCCATAACAATACATACTTTCAATTCATTATGCCAGCGTAATATATTAATCTCAGTATCATCTTTCCAAGTACCAGCAACACATTTATGCGCTACTGATAATACCAAACGTTACAAAAGCAATTTGAATTTTATCCAATCCCATTCCCCTTGATGAATACAAGTTATCCAACAAAAAAAATAGTTGGATCTAATGGTAATATAAAATTATAATTTTTTCCAAAACTACTTTAATTCCTTGCCAAAATGATTGAACTTTAACTCAAGTCCAAACGGCATGTGAAAAAAGTTCCAATACATGAGCCACATCTAAAACAAGAATCCGAATTACTAAACCCATATTTTTTTTAGCTTTTCCAGGGTCAAATATAATCGATGTAAAAAAATTATAATTAACCATTCCATATCTTACATTAGTCAATTGAATTACATTATCCTGACATGTAGTCAACCAATCATCTTCAGGAAAAGTAAATACTAAATCACTCTCCCATTTATGTTTAGATTTCTCCCTATCCGGCTTATCCATACTACCTTGTAACAAATTATACATAACTGAAATATAACCCTTTTTCGGTATAGAGGAAATCAAAGATTCAAATCTCGACAAAGTAGGTAAAGTTATCTCTACCATAATTATCTTTTATCAAAGCTCTAATTTGATAATACACAAAGAATTTACAGATATATCAAATCTTTCTCTCAATTGATTAAAAGAAAGAAATTGCCCCTCTTCAAAACAATCCTGTATTGTCTTTATACCTTTAGAGTCCAAACTCTTTAAATGATTATTAAACATTGAAAAAGGAATAAACTGATTATTATACAATGGAGTTAGAATTGATAGTTTATCTTTCTCCTTATTTATCTCATAAACTTTGCAGCTGTGCCTCATGTTTTCCAACTGCATCATTGAAAAATGTGACTTATCTTTACATGCAACCTCCACATAAGTTTTAAAAGGAAGTTTGATAATTATTCGAGCAATGGTAGTTGGTGAGTCAACATGAGATCCCATCCGCGCATGCTCAGCCATTCCTTTACAGTCCGGAAGGGAGAAGCCACTGAACTTAAAGGAGCTAAATTAAATAAACACGAACCTGTGACTGAACTTGTTTATT
Source organism: Narcine bancroftii (assembly GCF_036971445.1). Lineage (NCBI taxonomy): Eukaryota > Metazoa > Chordata > Chondrichthyes > Torpediniformes > Narcinidae > Narcine > Narcine bancroftii. The sequence continues at coordinate 243,760,387 of NC_091473.1, forward strand.
GCAGCAAAAACCTCTTTGTCCCTAAACAAGAGAAGAGAGGGGAGGGAGAGGTGGGCACGTTGACTCACCAACTTTCATTGCTCGAATAATAATCATCAAACTTGTAAGTGCTTGTTTAACTCTTCATTCCCTTCACAATGTACGTTGGTTTGCCAACATGAGTGTTCGTAGCTCAATGGCTTATCCACTTCGGGTGTTCCGACAGACCATAATCAGTTCAATGGGTCCCCTTTCCGTGGTCTTGTTCAATTCGCTTTGTGTTGGATGGAAGCCATGAATCTCAGTCCCTTTGAGCTTAAAGGTTTATTGTAGAACCTATTAAAGGTTCTCTCATTGCTCCATCCCACCTGGAGAAGGATATCCCATATAGGGACCTCGGTCCTATTGGCTGCCGAGGTTGCTGCCGCTCTAGTTGAATGGGAACCAAACTGAGAAATATCCACTCCAGCCACTCTCATGCCCTCCCGCAGCCATCTGCCCAACATCTGGGGAATAGCCCACCGATGAGGTTTCTTGTAGCATATAAAGAGGTATTTCTCATTTAGTCTAATATGTTTCGTAGATATGACATATCTTTTTAAACAATCCAACACACAATCTTTCATCTTCCCCGTATGCACACAATGAAAATTCTATCCCAAATCTCCCTTGCCTGTTATGTTTCAAAATATCTATAACTTAAATGCTTACACAGTCCTCCCAACAGATATAGTCCATATGAATGTGAGACAAAGTTTGTACCCTCTGGGCTGGTGTCAAGGCCACCAGCATTACCAGCATATATACAGGCTACATAAATCCAAACTGGAAGTTGGTGACAGTAGCCTTAAATAGTCCAAAACAACCTTTACATCCCAAATATCCTTTTATTGGGGTACTGGAGGAAGCAAGTGGAACACTCCTTTCGTAAATCTTTTGATCATGGGGTGGTTCATGCTCAGAGTTCTGGAGTGTCAAGAAAGCAGCCAGTGCACTCTTCGCTGTATTCACCACGCTGTAGTTGGCCCCCTGCACATAGAACATATTGGTTAGAAAACTCAGTACGCCTCTGATAGAGACTGACTTCATTCAGTCCGATTTGTGCACAGCACTTTTTCGATTTTCCCCACGTCCATCTGCCCCCAGTAGAGACCTTTAGATTTGTGGCTCCACAACTGGCGTCTGACCAGATCTCCATGTCCACCTTTCTGAGCTCGATCCTCGCCTAAGCCTGCGAGATATGGTCGATCCACCATACCAGATTGGATCTGGCCTCACTAGTTAACCTCATAGGCCTATCAAAGTGTTTCCTGGCTGCCTTAAGAGCAGATATTTTGTCCCTTTCCAGGAACCTATAAAGTAGGCCATGTTCTACTGCTGAGAAAGTCGCCACCAGTTTCCTAATCAACCAAACTACCTTTCTTATGGAGGGATGACACTCTGTCATGAGCCCTCTGCAGGCAGTCCTGATCTCTGCCACTTAATCCTCTGGCAGGGTAAGTCTCATGTCTTCTGTATCAATAATGAAGCTGAGGAATTTTAACCTCTTGGTAGGCACCAACACTAATTTCTCGGGATGCATAAGAAACCCCACATGGCTTAATAATCTCAAGGTGGCTGCTACTGCCCTTTTTGTTTCCTCGAATGATCTGCCCATGATAAGAGTATCATCTGGGTAATCCATTACCATGTGCCCCTCTTTCCTGAGCTTGGCAAACACCAGCTTCAGTAACTTGGCAAATGTCCTGGTCGCCGAGCTCAGCCCATTCAGCAAAGCCTTATACTGCCATAGCTCTCCCTTCCAGGAAAATTTTAAGAACTTCCTGTGCTGTGGGCAGATTGCGACCAAATAATATGCATCTTGCAAATCTATCGAGGCTATGTAATAGCCCTTACATAACATAGGCAACACAGAATCTATATTATCCATTTTAAGATGACTGTACAAGACATATTTGTTAAGATCCGATAGATCCAGTATCACCCTAGTGCCGCCACTTCTTTTGGGTCGTGTGAAGAGTTTGATACAAACTCATGTTTTTCATGGTTACAACGTTCAATAGCGTTTTTCCTTTTAACGCCATGATCTCGGCATGTACAGCCTCCGTCAGTTGCGGTCTGCACATATATGTATCTAGACCCTTCCTCCTTATCGGAGGGGATTTCAGTGGGTCATATTCGATTATGTACCCTTTTACTGTCTGCCGAATAGAAGCATCAGTGGTAATATTGCACCATCGGTCATGGAATAGCATTAATCGACCGCCAACTTTTAAAGCCTTGTAATTATCAAGAGTACTCAGTGTAAATGACCCGCCTAGTCTTCAGGCTGGTGCATTCTGTCCCCACCTCCGTGAGGCACTTTGAGCGGGAACATTCTGCTGCCACTGTCTCCATGGAGGATGTTGCTCTAAAAAAGACCTGCTGGCTGCAGCCGCTTGGAGCGGGAAACTGCCTTGGATAAGCCACTTAAATTCCCCCCACATACCTGCGATAGGGGTGAAACATAAAAAGTTCTCTTGCCTGTGCTCTCGAACCTCTGACCATTGCCAGCTGTTGCCTTCTGCTACTCATTCAAATCTTTCACCTGTTTGCTGAGATCGTCACCAAATAGAAATTTTGTTATAGGGTCAGATGGTCTGCACAAATGAGCATATCTTACATTTAGGTCGGGCTTGATCAGCTCCTTCCTGAAGGCATTCAGTTCATAGTTTGCATGGGATAACAGCCCTAGAGCATCTTGTTGGGTTTTCGATAAATCATGTGAGAGCGTTTGTACCTTTAACGAGTGACCCCTGTAGACTTGGCAATTTCATGTCTTTTACCCTTGTGAGGACCTTCAAATGGTCCCATATTGCGGGGTTTACCTTAGGGCAGTTAACAGGGCAGGGGTACTTCTGGATGGATTCTTCTAGTACCATCTCCTGAAAAGCATTTGACACAATATATGTTATAGACCCGCTCTATCATCCTCTAGTGGCTGGCCGATACCCTTCAGCACTGCAAACTTTGCGGCAATAGTCGGTATATTCTCCTCCTGACTGGCCTGAGCAGTGTATGGGAATTTGGGTGACTTGGCCTCCATTACCAGCCCTTCATCATCTTCCCATGTATAATCATTAATGTCCTCCCCCTGCTTTGATGGCGTAAGAAACCTGTTCACCATGACTGTCACCAGTTCCTCCAATTTGTCCAGTCGACTTACAATTTTGTCACTGATCGAGGCCTCTGCTCTCTGGCAGGCCTTACTCTCAGGCCCTGATCAAGCAGGTGCCCGTCATGCAGAAACCATGCCCTTCTTCGGGCTTTTTCTGGTTATTCTCGCCCGTTGAGTGGGCGGCTTTGCTATTTCATTAAGTTTGGCTCAGGTCCTACCTGCTCTTGTGTGGGGTACTAGATATACTGAGGCATAACGGTATCACTGCTTGCTTTTTGAGGCCCCGGCTTCCACGAAACCAGGTCAGTACAGCCAGACTTGGACCCCACCTTCAGCGAAGGTAGATCTCTGTCGCATGAACTCACCCTCAGCGGAGGTAGATCGGCGTCGCTGCTATTGTTTGCAAACCCCAACTTCAACAAAGGTAGGCCACTGCCGCCTGATCCCACCCTTAATGTAGGTAGATCGGCCTTGCTGCTCCTCAGCTGGGACACTGCACCCTGGCAGGCCCGCTGGATTTTTGGCGCTAATGAAGCACAACGGGGGCTCTTTGAGGAGACCCTCCTCGGGCTCTTGGCGCTCTGCCTCTGCCCCAGGCCCTCATCAGGACCCAGGAACCTCCCGCCAGTTGTCCTGGACCTTTTCCGATACACCTCCGGAGGGCTACATCGGGGGGCCACCCCTCATCGGGACCTGGGAACCTCCCACCGGCAGTCCTGCTCCCCTCCTTCTCCGGAGGGCTCATACGGGAGTTTGATTCCAATTTTGAGGATCGCATTCCTGCGATCTCCCTCAGGGCTCTGCTCCTGCAGGCCCACTAATTTAGTGCTTTTTTGGGATCGCTCTGCTGTGATTCCCCACTGATTCCGCACTTTTTCTCCCGTGCCAAAAATGCGTGCTGCTCCTCGCAAGTCAGCAAATGTAATGGCTGTACATGCGTGGATGGGATCTCATGTTGGCGAACCAACGTACATTGCGAATAATAATATTTCATTTAGTTTCTCAGTAAACTTGGCTGAAATGCACTTTAAATGAGCAAATCTATTTGGTACAAGCACTGGAATTTTTTTTTTTGTTGTTTAAATGCTTCTGTTAAGAGGGTCCCCATGGCTTTCAAGTTTTCAAACTGGTCATAGTTCATTGGAATTCAATGATACTCCAAATCTGAGTTATCTTGTTGTCCTACTAGTTTGAAGAAAATTGCACTTAATCGTAATAAAGGGAATTAAAAAACTATGCTACTGTGGCGGCCCCTCGCAGCCCCTACAGATGCCTCCGCAAAATGAAGGACATATGTTATAATCCAGCAGGCCAATTGGCCACAACTAAAGGAGCCTAACTGGCCTAGCAGGGAAAGCGGATCACAAATGCACCAATCAGCACTGAGAGGGCTTTGACCACACCCCTCATCATGAGAATAAAAGCAGGGCTGTGAGCCCATTAAAGCTCAGTGTTAGCTACACTCAAGTGGGGTTTGTGTTCTTTCTGAGTTAACCTGGCTCCACAGAGCCATAGCTTGTAGCAGCGAGCTACACTACTTTAATAAGTGTTTATTGATTAGGCACAAGTTGTTCCCTTTTGATTATATTAAAAAAAAACTTCACTTTGTGTTATTCATCCTGAAATTTGTAGTGTTAAGTCAAAGACTGAATTAACATAAATTGGGTAAGCGATGTTACTTCTAAGTTCCAGATGTTAAATAGGCAATCTTGAATAGATTTGAAAGATCTTACGAAGCTGTTTGAAGAAGTTGATTGAATCCTGATGTCCTGGTTAATATTTTCCCTATGCCAATACCAAAACAACCTGGTTCAGTGTTATTTTCTCTTTGCTGTTCCATATTACAGCAGTGAATTTACTTTGGAAGTCGAGGCTTTAAATGACACCAAAAATATATATTCTTTATGGCTTTATTTTCCAGTGGCTGTTTTGAAATTGTCATCTCTTTCAACAGAAGTTTGTCAGTACTGTACTTACAATCACCAGCAAGATGGAGGGTACTGCTGAGAGTTCTGTCAAGAGGCTCTGAGCAACAACTTGCTCAGCTTGCCGTTCTTTCATTTTTTTCTTGCTATGGCCGCCGTGCTCCACCATTGGACTAACACTGAGAGTTAGTGCAACACCATTACAGTCCCTGCAACTGGTGCTCGAATCTGGCGCTGTCCGTAAGGAGTTTGTGTGTGGGTTTCCTCCGGGTGCTCCGGTTTCCTCCCACCGTTCAAAATGTATTGGGGTTTGGAGGTTAATTGGGTGGCAGGGACTCGCAAGCTGAAAGGGCCTGTAACAGTGCTGTATAATCTAAATTTTAAAATGTGTTACTACTTGCTTATCATGGGAGTCATCGCAACCACTATCCTCTCAGGAAATGATTCCAATCATGCCCAAGGAAGGCAAAAAAAAGAAATCTTCCAAATAGCTGTTCTAAATTTTTTGCTTTTTATCGTAAACCTCTAGTTTTGGGCATTTCAGCTATGAGAACAGTTTCCTACTCTTCTTTCTTTGGCTTGGCTTCGCGGACGAAGATTTATGGAGGGGGTAAAACTACTTGATCAACAAAGCATTTTACAGAACACCAACAGGCCCTTCGGCCTGACTTGTCTCTGCTGCCAAATTGGCTATCCAAGATCGTCCCATTTCCTGCGTTTTGTCCTTATCTGTCTCAACCTTTCCTGTCTATGACCAAATGCCTTTTAAATGGTACCATTGCACCTGCCTTAACCACTTTCTCTGGCTGCTTGTTCCATACACCTACCACCCTCTGTTTGGAAATGTACATTATGTACATCTGACCCTTTTTGAGGGTTGCCACCCTCCTTCCCCTCCATCTCAAATCAATGCTTTTTATTTTTAATACATTGTGAAAGAGCCCATGACTATATTATCTATGCCCATGTTCACCTTATAAACCCCTATAAGGTCTGACCCCCCACCCCCCCCCAGCCTCCAGTGCTCTACCAACAAATATTTCACCCTATCCATTGCCTTCTTAAATCTGGAGAATTCTTACTTGGCAACAGTAATTCATCCATCTTCTCATGGATAATTTGGGGGTGGGCATTAAATACGGTACTTGGCAGACCACCTCCATCCTCTAATGAATGCCTGGTGTGTTGCCAAGCTCCTTTTGAGCCACACATCAGCAAGGATTCATTCCTTCGAGGCAGAAGTAACGACTTGTAAAATGTACAATGCAACACTTGGTTCTTGCCTTCAAATTGCTGCCTGGGGCTTTCCGTGACATTGTGCAAAGAAGTTTATTTGCAGCCTGACAGAAGGCAATGTGTAAGCTCAGAAATGGGAACAGCAAAGAAATGAGAAAATAAAACTTTTTTAAAAAAAAACAAGAAATCCCAGGATTTTATACCCACTCTTGAATATATTTTTAACAATCTAACATTTTTTTTCGATTGTATTTATCCCAATGTAATTGGGCTGCATATGAAATTGCTGGAACTGGGTCAGTACAAATTTTCATTTCAAGAGAAAGAAGTGAAGTGCATTTTAATGGTCAAAAATAATCTCTGAAATGATAAACATTGGATTAAATATGACCCAATTTTCTGCAGTCTTTCCTCTCTTCATTTGCTGTATTTTATTGTTGATCAGCGGTCTCTCTTGCTCTTAGTTCGAGTTTGTGGCTTTCTTCTGATCTTTATCTAACAACCTACTTTATCTCCAATAATGTTTACATTTTGAGCTGAAAATAAAAGTTACTGATGCAAAACAAGTTTACATCTAGTAAGCACAGTTTGTCAATATCTTTGCATTTCAGATCAGATCCATCATCTCACTTTGTCTATATTACTGTCAATTAAACTCTCGTCCATCATATTGAAATGTTTTATAATGTTACCAAAGTAGGCAGTTGAAACTTAGGAGTTACAGCACTTACCTAATTTGTGTTAATTCACCCTTTGCCCAAACCCTACAAGTAACTCGAAGAAACTGCAGATGCTGGAATCCTGAACAAAAATAAAAACAGAACACTGGAAGGCATTCAAGTTTATTTGTCATCCGATTGTACAAGAGTAACGCGACAAAACTCTGTTTTCCAGTCCTCGGTGAAACACACTTACAGATGTGACACACATGCCCAGCATTTCTAAAAGAACTCAGGGTGCATAACAAGCAGCATTTGTGGGGGGCTAAAGGTGCAAGTCCATTTTTGTGCCAAGACTTCATGAGAGAAAGAGGAAGAATTGTCACAAGGGGGCTGGGGACAAAGGATGTTGGATGATAGGTGGAAACAGATAGTGAGGAGATAATGGACATGTGAAACCATGTGGGGAGAGGGGATGGAAAAGGTTGAAAAAGCGAGAATGAAATGGCGGGACTGTTAGTGCAGTGCTATTACAATGCCAGCCATTGGGCTTGAATCCTGCAGTGTCTGCAAGGAGTTTGTACGCTCTCCCTGTGTCTGCGTGGGTTTCCACTAGGTGCTCCAGCTTCCTCCCACCATTCAAACCGTATTGGGCGTTGTGCGTTGCAAGTCAATTGGGTGTAATTGGGCGGCAAGGGCTTTTTCAATTTAAAAAATTTAAAAAGAAACTAGTCAGATAGGTGAATGTGCGTGGGAGGAAGCCACAATTGGCAAACTTGGTGCTCAAGTGTATAGTCTGTCCAAGTGGAAAATGAGGTGATTTGCATTTGACCTCTCCACAGGAATATAAAATGTCAAGAACAGTCTTTTGTTGTGTAAGCATTAATGACATCGCTATAAAGAGGAGGAAGGCTTTGCTGAAAACTATGGGCAGTTGAGGCTTAATTGAAAAATAGAACCACATAAAGAATAACTTCCAGAATGAGATCGGAGAAGTAAATGTCTCGCTTAAAGGTTGGGTCAGATTCATGAGGCTTTGGCGCCAGAGCAGGGTGCTAAGAGTGTGTGGACATGCAAGCAAGATGCTAAAAGTGCGTGGAGAAGCACGTAAGGGTCCTTGTTCATCCCCCGCAGCAGCAGCATGACGTCTCGGCTGCACAGGGATGCACAGAGTGTCAGACATCCAGAACTGCTGGAAGACCATCAACTCGGTAAAAGACGAGCTTTGATCCGCCTGAAACCAGCTGGTATTTCAGCCCACAGAGATGTTGGGGCAGGAAGGCTGCCGACAATCACATTCCAGACTGCAGGAGAGTGTGCTGAGGGGCGCACTGAGGCTTGGCGCAGCCAACACGGGGGCACGGGGGCGTTGTGGGGAAGTACCACAGTCTCAAGCCCTTCCATCAGCAGGCATCGAAGGGCAGACACTGGGAGGGAAACCCCTCAAACAACAGAAGTCGGGGGGGGGTGGTTTGCCACAGTGATGGCAATCCTGCTAAATAGAAATGAATGTAAGAATGTACAGTAATGGAAAAATATGGATATAAAACATGGTGCAAAGAGACTTTCAACATCTCTCTGTACATTATTTATTGTGAATAAAGTCTATTTTTGGATTTTTTTAAAAACGTGTAAGGGAAGAGAGAGCTTTCCATTGGAGTTGCAACATTTGAACTAATGTGCAGGTGAATTGCTTCACCAGTGTTGAGGTAGGCTTTATGTTGATTAGAGAGTGGGAGGGTTCAAATGACAAGTGATTTAATTAATTAAAAGGAAATGAGAGGACAGTGGCATAAAATAATGGAGGATGAATGAAAATTAAAGCTAGAAGACGAGATGAAATACAACTCTGTGTGCAATAAAAATGAGAACCAGTGAAAATAACAGTTGCAAAAAGCTGAAGACTCTTTATCTAAATGCCCAGAGCTTTTGTAAAAAGATGGATGATTTGACAGCATGAATAGAATTAACTGAATCTAGTTTACATGTTATTACAGAGACATGATTGCAGGCTGACTAGGGCTGGGAACTGAATATACAAGGCCAATGTTGGGGCAGTGATGCCCTCCATAATGTTTGGGAGAAACACACTTTTTTCCTTTATTTGCCATGTGCGCCACAATTTAAAATTTGTAATTCACATATAATTGAAGTGAAGATTCCAGATTTTATTCAAGATTATTCGTATACATTTTGGTTTGACCATGTAGAAATGACAGCACTTTTTGTACATAGTCCCCTCATTTCAGGCCAATAAAATGTTTGGGACATTTGGTTTCACAGGTGTTTGTGAGCACTCAGGTATGTTTAAATGCTTCACTGGTGCAGGTATAAGAGAGCTTGGCTTGCTTCTCAGCTTTTAATCACCTTTGAAGTCCTTAGTTGCCATTTTTCAACATGAGAACCAGAATTGTGTCAATAAAACTCAAATAAGCCTGATATGCAATGATATCAAATGAGGCTGATATGCAAGAATAAAACAGTAAAAGACATCGGCCAAACCTTACGATTCCAAAATCAACAGTTTGGAACATCATTCAGAAGAAAGAGCGTACAGATGAGCTCAGTAATTGCAAAGGGATTGGTATTCCAAGGAAGCCCTCCACTGCTGATGGCAGAAGAATTCTCATCATAATGAAGAAAAATCCCAAAGCGTATGCCCGACAGATCAGAAACACTCTTCGGGAGGAAGATGTGGCTATGAAGACTTTGTAAAAAGAAATGCAGAGGCTACACTGCAAGATGCAAACCACTAGTTGGCCACAAAAAAACAGGATGGCCAGATTACAGTTTTTCAAGAAGTATTTAAAGAATTGCAGAATTCTGGAAAAGGGTCTCATCCCACAGATGAGATCAAGATCAGCCTTTATAGAGTGATGGCAAGAGCCAATTGTGGAGGCATTAAGGAACTGCTCAAGATCCAAAGGACACCACTTTGCATCTTGCAGTGCAGCCTCTGTGTTTCGATCCTGAAGTCTTCTGTGGACAGTAGTCATTGACATATTGTCGTGTCCACGCAAACATCAGAATGTTTCTGGTCAACAACTACTGTCCGCAGAAGGCTTCAGGATCGAAACACAGAGGAAACACTGTATACAGATAATCTTTTTTTTTTAATTTTTTTTATTTTTCACACTATAAACCACATTGATCAATATACATACATTTTTCTTTTCAAATGTATTATGTCAGCCTGGAAATTAGAAGATAACTTGAGAATACATCAATGGTATATAGAAATGAATAAATGTATTCTATTAGAAAAAATAACATACAATATACAGATAATCTTAAATAAAAACTGGAATGTGCACTTTCTGAGAATTATTTGATTACAAATTTAAAACTGGAGCACATGGGTAAGTAAAGGAAAAAAAATTAGGTGCTCTGGATTATGACGTGGTATCAGCTGAGTGAAATGTAAGCAGGTTGTAGACTTTAAAGTATAACTTCATGGTGGAAAGTGCATGCTGGGAAATATTTCAACATACAGATATGTTGAGTGAGTAGAAAATGGACAAAATTTGGTAAATGATGTATAATGTAGGAAAGCAGTTTGGTGGTAGGGATCAGATTAAGGGCTGATCTTAATGGAGGGAAAATGCAGTGGAGTACATGGAGATGTAGATTTTCTTGTGGCGCATGAAACAAGAGAGTTAACATGCAGGTGAAACAAGTTTTGTAGAAGGGAAATAGAATATAATACAGGTATTTATTGCCAGAAGTTTCTTCTTTGGCTTGGCTTCGCGGACGAAGATTTATGGAGGGGGTAAATGTCCACGTCAGCTGCAGGCTCGTTTGTGGCTGACAAGTCCGATGCGGGACAGGCAGACACGGTTGCAGCGGTTGCAGGGGAAAATTGGTGGGTTAGGGTTGGGTGTTGGGTTTTTCCTCCTTTGCCTTTTGTCAGTGAGGTGGGCTCTGCGGTCTTCTTCAAAGGAGGTTGCTGCCCGCCAAACTGTGAGGCGCCAAGATGCACGGTTTGAGGCGAGATCAGCCCACTGGCGGTGGTCAATGTGGCAGGCACCAAGAGATTTCTTTAGGCAGTCCTTGTACCTTTTCTTTGGTGCACCTCTGTCACGGTGGCCAGTGGAGAGCTCGCCATATAACACGATCTTGGGAAGGCGATGGTCCTCCATTCTGGAGACGTGACCCACCCAGCGCAGCTGGATCTTCAGCAGCGTGGACTCGATGCTGTCGACCTCTGCCATCTCGAGTACTTCGACGTTAGGGATGAAAGCGCTCCAATGAACGTTGAGGATGGAGCGGAGACAACGCTGGTGGAAGCGTTCTAGGAGCCGTAGGTGATGCCGGTAGAGGACCCATGATTCGGAGCCGAACAGGAGTGTGGGTCTGACAACAGCTCTGTATACGCTTATCTTTGTGAGGTTTTTCAGTTGGTTGTTTTTCCAGACTCTTTTGTGTAGTCTTCCAAAGGCGCTATTTGCCTTGGCGAGACTGTTGTCTATCTCGTTGTCGATCCTTGCATCTGATGAAATGGTGGAGCTGAGATAGGTGAACTGGTTGACCGTTTTGAGTTTTGTGTGCCCAATGGAGATGTGGGGGGGCTGGTAGTCATGGTGGGGAGCTGGCTGATGGAGGACCTCAGTTTTCAGTATTTATTGCCAGGAGTTTGTAGTTTATATGTATATACATACATATATGAGTATTTTGTGTGTGTGTATATACATACACATACTATGTATGTATGCATGTGTGTATGTATACAGATAGAGAGAAAGATATTGAGAAAGAGTGATATTGAAAGAGAGATATTGAGAGAGAGATATATTGTCATGGATGCACTGTATAGTTTTGGTCTTGTATAAGTATAGGATATACAGACATTGGAGCCATTGGGAGGCAGGAAGTTTTGAAAAATTGGGAACTGAGAACTATGTGTGACTGGCACAGAAGAAGACCTGAGGACAAATGGGATATTAGCCATGTTCATGTGGAATGCTGTGACATGCCTTAGGGCAGGGGTGTCAAACTCAAATTCACAGAGTGCCAAAATTAAAAACTTGGACTAAGTCGTGGGCCAAACTAAATATTTATTGAAAATTTTCAACAACATCTGCATGTTTTCTCTTCTTTCAACATATGTAATGTTAAACTTTTTCTTATTAAAATAAATGTTTAATAATAGTTTTGGTTAAACTCTTTCCAGAAGAAGCATTAACAAATGAGAAATAAAATATAAAACAAAGTTTGCTGTAAAACCAGACTTCTTTTCATCTCCTCCACCTTCTGGAGCTTTTGCTTCTCATTCAGATCCTTATACCTGTCCTGGTGTTTCGTTTCATAGTGTCGCCGTATGTTATATTCTTTAACTACAGACACGCTGGCTCCACACACAAGACAAACAGGTTTGTCTTTTAAAATGATGAACATATAGTCTGCCTCCCACCTGTCTTGAAAGGATCCTGTTTTCTGTCTTTCGTTTGGCCATTTTTCGTAAGGGGTTTATTACATGTGAGTTGGGCGACAGGTTGCAGATGCTGATGAAGGTAAAGAGAGGAGGTGGGGGCGATTAGCGGGCTGACGGGCCGGCGCCAACACATTTGCAAAGCATTCTGGGATTTGTAGTATTAGCCGTGCATGCGCCATACTGGCGCGACGGCCAGCGGGCCAGCTCTAATACATATTTGATATGATCTTGCGGGCCAAATATAATATCACAGGCCAAATTTGGCCCGCGGGCCTGAGTTTGACATGTGTGTCTTAGGGGATAGGTGTTGTCTTTATCCTGCTCTGTTGTTCTTGTGCGCACTTCAGACTGGGAAGCTTCAATTAACCCTTAGCATTTAATGTTATTTGTAAGAAAGATGTCCATATTTCCAAAGTGCAAAGAAATGCTTCCAATTTTCCTATGCTCCTTATTCTAGATTCCCCCCCCCCCCCAGTCAATTATCAAACCACAATCGTTTTGATTCAATGATTCCTCGGACAGTTAAATTCTTGGAATTAAATGCCATTTATATGTAAACTATCATCATAATTTAACCCTTCTGGTAATTCTGAATCCACTTCACTGAAGTTTATTTGCCAATGTCATTTCAGAAGTGAATGCAATTGAGCAAATAGTATCTGACCAAGCCTGTAAAGCATTATTATTTCAGATTTGAATTCCCTTTCCTTAAGATAACACCCCAAACTTCCTTCAGATTATATTTGATTTTTTTTTGGTATCTATGCACAGCTTGCAACTTTTTTCCATTCTTCCAGGATTTGCTTATTAATTATTCTCTGCTCTAAAGTGAATTTACAATCTTATTCGCATGTTAACTTTATTTTCCATTGACTTATGCAACTTGTTTCAGTAATATTGCAATGCACACTGTACCATACCAACCTGCCGGTCTCAAAGAAATTCATTATTTAACAATTTTAAAAAACATTCAGAGAGATTCCACATCAATGGAAGTATGTCCTTTCAAATATAATTTTGAAACTTTTTTTAATAAATATAATACATCTTCATTTTATTGCATCGTAAGAATGTATCTGAAAAATAAATAATCTTTGAATTATAATGGCCACCATTTTTGCTTTCTCCAATCTGATGCTGTTGCAGTGGTTACGACTCTGGCTGACTCAGCATACGTCCCTTAGAATTATATCTGCTGCAAAAGCAGATGAACTGTTTATGGAATATTCTCTTTAATGTGCAGATTATGAAAATGTTCTGTCGCTATGCAGAGACACAGGAAAAATGCTTGAAATTACATAAAGTGGGTTGAAACTTCTTCAACACCTCATAGATTTAGTTGATGATATGTCAACTCTTTGACTCCTGACTTTCCCGGGACTTTGAAACCAAGTTTTATTCATTTCCATTCATTCCAATCCTTTTATTGTTTTGACTGAATTCTCTTAATTCTCCCTTACTTTTTCAATTCCGCTCAGATCAAGCCCCACACTTGCTGAGGCCAATTCATTCTCTATTCAAGGACTTCTAGTTTGATTTTAAAGTAAGCACTCCCCATTTCGAATTCTCCCATGGCTTCATACCATAGATGAATTCCAGGCAGAGTTTTGTCATCTGCAACATAACTTCCAAGTTCAGTTGAATAGTACTACGACTGTCAACTTCATTTACCCAGGTTGTGCTCATAAATTCTTTTACCTTTTATTCTTACACAGAATGCGGGCATTGTTGGCATTTCTGCTTTCCACTGATAAGCCCACCAACTTCCACAACTACCTCAACTACACGTCCTCACACCTTGTCCCCTGCAAGGATTCTATTCCCTTCTCGCAATTTCTCCGTCTCTGCCGTATCTGTTCTCAAGATGAGATCTTCCAGTCCAGATCATCTGAAAAACACATAGATGGCTTCCCCTCCACCACCATCAACTCAGCCCTCACCTACATCTCCTCCATTTCCTGTTCATCTGCCCTGGCCCCCTCTGCCCCGTATGCAACAAACACAGGACTCCCCTTGCCCTTACCTGCCTACCAGCCTCTGCATCCAACGTATTATCCTCCGGAATTTCTGGTGCTTACAACTGAACCCCACTACCAGACACATTTTCCCCTCTCCTTCCTTCTCTGCCTTCTGTAGGGACCGCTCACTCCATGACTCCCTCGTGCACTTATCCCTCCCAATCAATTTCCCCCAGCACGTAATGTTCTGTCCGGGCATGCTTCAGCCGGATGGCATTAACATCGACTTCTCCATTTTCTGCTAACTTGCTCTCCTTTACCCTCCCTTCCCTTCCCCCTGTCTTCTTTCCATCAGCTCTCTACCCCCTTCTCTCTCTATAACTTATCCATCCCTCCTCCCCTTGCTTGCTGCTGTACCCTCCCTCCCTTCTCCACCTATTACCTCCTGCCTTTGTGACCATACTCCTCCCCTATGCCTCCCCCCCATTCCTTTTTATTCAAACACCTGCCGGCATTTTTCCATACATTGGTGAAGGGCTCAAGCCCGAAACATCGTTATGTAATTTTATCTTTGCTATATAAAGGTCACTGTTTGATCTGCTGAGTTTCTCTAGCTTTGTGTTTTTACTTCAACCATGGTGTCTGTATCAAATTGAATTTTACAACTGGCGTTGGCTGTTGCAAGGAAATGTGTAGCCATTACATGGAAATCTGATACAGATTTAGGGATGCAAAGGTGGCATACTGAAATGAGATCTTTTATCCCTCTTGAAAAAATAACATAATTTACATGATAAATATCATTTCTTTTTGAAAATATGGAGCCCATAATTACTAGGCTTAAAAATCTCAACTCTCTTGACTCATTCTGGATGGTACTTGGCTCCACAGCAGTAAGTAAGAATTTATATGTTAATTGATCATCTCTTTCTTCTTTCTTTGGGGTGTTGGTGGAGGTGGGTGGTGGGGAAGGAGAGTGGATATACCCATGTATGCTTTTATATGTATAATCATTTTATTAAATGAATGTACTGTTGGGGACTTATCAAAAATTTTAAATAAAATATTAAATAAAAACCCAGACTTTCATGTTTTACTTCCATCCATCAATGTCCCTGACACAGGAAAGATTTAAAAATCAATCATATTGCTGTGTCTGCAGTCAGAAAAAGTAGTGACTGGTTCTATCTCATAGTTCCAGGGACATGGGTTTGATCCTTACCTTTTGGGCCATGTGTGGGGTGTGTATGGTTTCCATGTGACTGTATGTTTTGTTCTGGGTGCTCCTGTTTCGTCCCACCTCTCAAAGGTGTGTTAATTGACAACTATAAAATGCCTCCTTGTGTCAGTTAAAACATCAAAGGACAATTATGTGTGCTTGTGAGAGAGAATAGCCCCTTTAGACTGCAAACCTTCCTCGGAAGCAAGAAAACTTACTGGGCGTGCTACACTCGGGAGCCTTTCCCACTGCACCATGGTTTACCTGGTTAACGGCAACCCGGCCTTTTAAGGAGGGTCCCGCCTCGAGCGGTGACAACGTGAGAGCAGGTTGCACTTTCACACCGCCAGAAGGCAATTAGTGGGTTAACTTAGCTGGGCTCTGACACTTGCCCCTGCCAAGTGTCAGAGCCCAGCTGAATTTAACTTGCCCTGCCAGGTTGGGATGTTTCACAGGCCCACTAAATTAGCCAGTTTACCCACACAGAATCAGTGGTACGAAAGGACCTAACAAGTGGCCTGAATACAATGGAGAGCAGATTAGGTGCAATGGGATTGTTCCCCTGGGAGCTAGCAAAGGCATGTTGGGCTGAATGATCTCTGTCTCATTATACGCACAAACATTTGTATCTGTTCCATAAGTTACAGATGGCAAATTTCCTTTTCCTGAAGTGCAGCACTGAACCACTTGAGTTTTAACAACAATCTGGCAAATGGGTATGTTTAATCTAACTAATTTATCACTCAATACATATCCAATGTTTTGAATTCCCTAGCTGCCATGATTGAGATTCAAACTCATGTCTCCAAATTAGCATTGTGGAATCAGAATGATTGTTCTATAACTTTCTTCCATATCCATATTTATTAATGCCCTTACCCTCCAGATCTATCACATTTGTGAAATTTTTAATTGAGATCTTGTTTTTGGGGGAGGGTGCTTCAGATTTCCATATCAGGCTTACCAAGTCTAACTCCAATTCCTCCAACTCTTTTAATCATTTTAAAGCACCTCCATTGGATTATTCCTTCACCTTCTAAATATGAGGGAATCAAGAGCCATTAGCTACAGAACGTCTTTTTAATTCAAACCTGTTAGACCTGATTTTGTTGAATGATGCACGGAGACATTGGAACAGGAATAGGCCTTTGTGCAGAGAAGATGAAGAAAGGTTGTTTCCCATGAAAATCTCTTGGTGCCTGCCACATTGACCACCGCCAGTGGGCTGATCTCGCCTCAAACCGTGCATCTTGGCGCCTCACAGTTTGGCGGGCAGCAACCTCCTTTGAAGAAGACCGCAGAGCCCACCTCACTGACAAAAGGCAAAGGAGGAAAAACCCAACACCCAACCCCAACCCACCAATTTTCCCCTGCAACCGTGTCTGCCTGTCCCGCATTGGACTTGTCAGCCACAAACGAGCCTGCAGCTGACGTGGACATTTACCCCCTCCATAAATCTTCGTCCGCGAAGCCAAGCCAAAAAATCTAGGACAAGATGGCACCACCAAGAATGAAGGGCATCCACTTAAAACAGAGATGAAGAGGAATTTCCTTAGCCAGAGGGTGGCTGCCCCAGGCAGTTGTGGAGCCCAAGTCATTGGGTGAAGTTAAGGGAGAGATTGATTAGCCAGGGCATCAAAGGTTATGGGGAGAAGGCTGAGTAGAAAATGGATCAGTTCATGACTGAATGGTGGGGCTGAATAGCCTATTTCTTCTCCTATGTCCTAAGGTCCCTCAAGCCTGTCTTGCTTGATCATAACCCACCAGCAGCATGGTTAGTGTAGCGGTTAGCACAATGCTGTTACAGCACCAGCGACCGGAGTTTCAAATCCCGCGCTCTCTGTAAGGAGAGCCTGCGCCTGCGTTGGACTCCTCTGAGTGCTCTGGTTTCTTCCCACCGTTCAAAATGTTCTGGGGGTTTAGGTCAATTGAGTGTAATTGGGCACCACGGGCTCATGGGCCAAAAGGGCCTGTTACTGCGCTGTATGTCTAAATTTAGTATTAACCTCCCCAATCTTTCAAAACTCACCTACAGGGTAGAGAATTCCAGAGAGTCACTACACTCTGCAAGAAGAAATTCTTACGCACCTCAGTTTTTTTAAAAAAACATCCCCATATCTTGTTCCCACATTCGCATATTCAAGATTCTTCCTCTGGTGGAAAGCATCTCAACATCTTCCCTGTCATGTCCAGTTAGGATCTTGTATGTTCCATTAAGTTTGCCATTTACTATTCTAAACTCTGAAGAATATAGATCCAAGTTCTCAAACTACTCTTGTTAGAACAACTCTCTCGTTCAACAAAGTAGCCTGGTGAATCTCTCTTGGTATGCCTCTAATCCAAACGTATTCTCTCCGCTTGTGGTCCTGTTAGTTAAATATGAAAGACTAAAAGTCACTCTTTTGAAATAATGTTTCATATTAAAAGTAGCCTCGTTGATTTTTTTTCTCACATTGTTAACATAGTAAATCCCAACGCATAAATTGTTCATTAGATCCATAAAATTCAGCTGGCATATTTCACAAAAATAGATGTATACATAAAGTGGGGAGAACGATTTACACAGCAAGCCTGCTGGTGTTTAGCAATCCATAAAAAGCCTATGTTTACATTTCTAATTTATGATGGAAAATGCTGTAAATTTCTTTGTGGTATATCTTTGATGTTGACTTGCATGGAACATTTTTTTTTCTCTCTCCAATGTTTCCCAGGCAGTTACAGCACAGATTTATTGTGGAAAAAGCTTCCTCAAAGATGACCTGTCCAACATTTGCACAGCATGTTAACTCTCCCTCTCTTTTTCCAAAAGTGATTCAGAACATTAACCTCAGGTCAGTTCTTAGGGTTACCACAGGATCATACCATTTCCCACTCCAGGACTCCCTGTGTTCTTGCTCTCTAATTGTTCCCATTCACCCATTGATCAAACAATCTTGTTTACCGTTTATCCCCATGCCCCTATAGTTTGCTCTATCAGGGACATCCTGTACTCCCCCTCCCCCTTCCCCTTCCCCTGCCACTGCTTAATGAGCTTCTTTTCTCTCTTTCCCATGTTTGAAGACTGCTCTTCAACATGGAACATAATAGGTCATTTCAAGTAAGGCCTCTGCCTTGAGGCCGGCTCCAGGAGTGGATGGAAAACTAAGAACTTACCTTTCAGACAGCAGCACTAAAAGGCTGTTCCAGCGTCCCATTCATATCCAGAGACACCTCTTAGTGCCCTCTGGATCCGATGGAGTCATAAATATGCGGCATAGCAATGTCCATCTTCCCTACCCATAAACCCCCATGGAGCTGGAACTGCTCTGTGTTTCCCAGAACAGAGTCAGCTGCGTGGGAGATTATGAGTAGGAAAGACCACCATTGTTCTGTCGTGTTTCGAGCTGCAGAGAGTGGCCCGAAGACTGAAGCACCCAATGATGCTGGAACTGCCAGCAGGGCTGCTACAGCCCATATTGGCCACCTCCTGATGACCCCCGCCGACTGCCCCTGCCCCCACGGTCCTCCCTTGGCCCAGTGGCCTCCACAGTCCTCCCCTGCCCCGGTGGCCACCCCTGGCCCGCCAACCGCCCCTACCCCTGACGTCCCCTGCCGACTGCCCATGTCCCGGCGGCCCCCACCGACTTCCCCTCCCCATTGAAGCGGGGGCTGTCAGGTAGCAGGGCAGAGGGCTGTTAGGCAGTGGGGAGTTGGGTCGCAGGTTGATGGGAGTCATTAGCCCACCCCCAAACTGCCGCTTAGCATGGCAGTACATTCAGATCAATCGGCTGAGTGCAGCGCTCTGCCGATTACCCCTCTCCAAGAGGGATAGGACTATGCGGCTCAGAGGCAGACGCCACACATTCAGAGAGGTAGTAGTTATGCATCTTGGCAGAGGTTCTCCGCCTTTACATTTTGACTTTTGCCCTACTGAAAGGGCTTTAAGTCTGTTTCTCTTTCCTCAGATGGGATCTGCCTGCTGAGTATTTCCAGAATGTTCTGTTTTAATTGTATGCACGCACACACACACACACACACACACACATATAAATATAAATACTGAGTATGAAATCATTTTTAAAAGTTAGCACTCCTTTGTTTATAATATTTCATAAACTCACCATGTCCCAAAGTTTAAATATTTCTGAAATGTCACAGATGGTGTGCATGTTTTTTGACTGTTGTATGATGGATATCAAAGCATATTCTATGAGGTTGCGTAAATGAAAGTAAATTTGTTGGTGGGAGATTGTCTATATGTGAGAGTTTGTGTGCTTCCATCTAAATTACCCACATCATAAATCCATACCACACAATCATGAAAACAACTCTGTTTCCTAATACAACCTGTTAAACTACCTCCTATACAGCAACATTCACTTGTCCTCTGCTTCAGGATTTCTCTCTAGTTTAGCTAACAATAAAGAATTGAGTGGAAAGAAATCATTACACCTCCTGCTCACTTTTGTCCGAGCAGAATGAGGCAACGATAACAAGCATTGATTGCTGTTTGATGGATCGGATGGGAGAAAAACAGAACTGATTGAATAGAGTATGTAAAAAAATATATATATTTCTGAGAAGTTTTATTTTCTCAGTTGATATCCTTTTTCTTTTCTGATATTTTGTCTTTGCTTTTCTCTACAGAATCCCATCCATTGATATTTGATATGGTGTATGGTATTGATAGCCTTTTTCTGACTAAGAGACATCATAGATTTCTATAATCTTCTTAGTTATACAAGTCCATGCAGAGGCCATTGCTATCTGAGCAAGATCTGCATTTGTACTTTCCCTTCTTGAAGACCCATTGACGCCAAGTGCAGCATAACACAGTTTTTATTTCCAACAATCCATGAACTAGTTGAGTGTGGAAGGGGACATGGGTAGGATGGGAGGTTCTCAATCCAAGGCCGACCTGCCTTCCGGCCTAACATTGCCATGGCCCCACTAACAATGACTATCCATTACTAACTGCTTTTTGTGGAGGAGATCATGAGCCATATTCTAAACAAAGTACTCCTGACTAGATTAATGGCCTGGTAGTTAGTTCAATTATTTTTAATATTTAGACATACTGCATAGTAACAGACCATTTCAGCCCACGTGTCCATGCCACCCAATTAACCTGTACAGTGGGAGGAAACCAGAGCCCCCAGGGAAAACCCATGCAGCCATGTGGAAAATGCACACACAGCGTGGAATTTGAACCCCGTGGTCCCGATCACTGGCGCTACAACAGCATTGTGCCAACTATCCTGCCCTTCAATTGGACTTTTCCTATGCTTTGAAAGCACAACATACCTGGGCATCTTTGCACATTGTCAGTTGAGACCCCAGTGCTGTTAGTTCTCAATCTACTTGCCATTTGCTTTCATTGGGTAGGATTGCCATTAGGGACTGGCAATGGAGGACTCTGATGGTGGAGCTTGACCCTCTCCAGGACTGAGAACTGAAACTAAGCTGGTCTGTTCAGATAGTTAAAATAGCACTGGAACAGTATTTGTATCCCAGGGCACTGAACATGATATGTATTCATGGGCAATACATTTCTTCCAAAGCTTTCCAACCTGAAATGAGAGTATTTTGTTTAAACATAGAACACTACAGCACAGAACAGGCCCTTCAGCCCTCAGTGTTGTGCCAACCCATATATTCCTTTCAAATAGTTTGTTTATTTATCTCAAAGTACCTTGTACATTGAGAAGAGTTGTTGTTTAAAGAACACATTAGCAGAGTGTAGGATTGCAATGAAAAGAAAGATCAATCCGCATCAAGCAAGGGCAACATGATTCATTCAGGAGCCTAATGGATGCAGGCAAGAAACTGTCTCTAACCCAGTTAATGTGTGCTTTTGCGCTCTTAAGCCTTCTCCCTGATGGGAGGAGGAAGAAGGGAGTGGGCCCAGGGTGTGATGGGTCCATCAATATGTTGGCTGCCTTTCCTAAGCCGTGGAAATGCAGATGGATTTCATGGAGAGGAAGGAAGTTTGGGTTATGTCCTGAGCTGTATACAGTACCTTCTGTTGCTTTTTCCTATTTTGAGCCGAGCAATCCATCAAGTACCTTTTTGTCCAGGTCAGGTCCTTGGATATATTTATCCCTAAGAACTTGAAGCAAACTATTCTTTCCACTTCAGCACCGTTAATATGGACAGGGATATGAATTCTGCCCCATCTCCTGAAGTCGATGATTACCAGTCAAAGAATGGTTTGAGTGTAGCTTGAGGATCATGAAAAGCGATCTACATTAAACCGGGTCGATTAACCTTGTCAACATAGAATCAACCTTCAGCAACTTACCCCAGTAACGTATAGTGAGTACAGAAAAACTGCACAGAAAGCGTGCATAATATTAGTTTCAAATGGTGAGGGCACTGTGCTTGATTGAGAAGAGAATGCCAGTTATCTCAGCACTGGCTGGCTGCAGCATTGACATTACATATTAGCCATTTAACTCAGCAGCAGGAGATGAGGTTACATAATCTCTGATCCGGTCTGCCCAAGATAGATGCAAGTGTGACTGGTTCACTGGGGTTTATAGTCCTTGGTAGCCTTCTGATGGTGGAAAGGTCAATGGGAGTGTTGCTGTTCAGAATGACGGCATTTTGTTAGGCAATCTCTTGTTGGTTAATAATCGTTGGTTTCACATGAATGTTACTTGTTAATTGTCAGTCCAGATCAAACTGCTTACAGACTGAATTACTTCAGGGTGACATGGTTAGCCTAGCAGTTAACGGAACACCATCTGTGCCAGCATCCAGGATTTGAATCTGGCATTGTCTGTAAGGAGTTTGTACATTCTCCCCGTGTTGCACAGGTTTCCTCCGGGTGATGCGATTCCTCCCACCCTTCAAAACATACTGGAATTGTAGGACAACTGGGTGGCATGGGCTTGTGGGCTGAAAGGCCCTGTTATCAGGCTGCATGTCTGTATATCTAATTTTATTTTAAATTGTGTAAGAAACTAAATCCAGTTGAGGATGGGCAGCTCCTCTTCTGACCTTTCAAGGAAGCAATTGCAAGTAATCTTGCCTCGGGCATACCAGAAGGAATTCCTGCACCACTATCACACAGGCCTCGTGTTAATCAACATGGAAGCAGGCCCTTCAGCCCAACTTGTTCATGCCAACCAAGCTGCCCATCTGATTTGGTCCCATTTGCCTGATTTGGCCCATATCCCCCCCAAAACGTTCCTGCTTGTGTTCCTCTCCAAAAAATTTTTTTAAACTATCATAATTGTACTATTCTACCTCTTCCTCTGGCTGCTCGCTCCATATACCCACTATCTTCTATATGGAAAAAATTGGCCCTCACATCCCATTTAAATCTCGCCAACCCTCCCCCCCCCCCACTCCACCTTCAACCCATGTTCTAGTTTTAGACTCGGGGAAATATTATAATTATTCACCCCATCTGTGTTCCTCATGGCTCTACATACATACATACATAATATCTGGGACCAACAATCACAGATACCTTTCCTTGTGCAGTTACTGAGTCTTTCCATTTGCTCCATTATCTTCCACTTACTAAGGCCACATCTGCCTGCACCGCCTTACTATCAAGTGCAGAGATTCTAACTTCCTAAAAGGCATTTCTTTCCTTAAACTAAAAAGATTAAACAACTTTCAGCAATGCAAGGTTCCAATTAATGCCTATAGCTTTTACAACTTCAATATGTCCAAAAGGAACTAATGGAAGTACTTTTGAAGTTACTGTGGCAATGTAAAAAATATGATGGCTGTTTCAGCGAAGCATGTGCTCAAATGTAAGTGTAATAACTTCTGCTTATCTGTGTATTTTTTTGCTTTTGTTTGAATTATTGACCAGAACATGGGAGGGAACCCCCCCCCCCCCCCCCACCCCCCAGCTCTTCTTTGAAAAATGTTGTGGAAACTTTCATGCCACCCAAAAAGACAGAGGACCCCTCAGATTAACATCTCAACATGATATAAGCAAAGCCAAGGGCACAGGGGAATGTTTGGCTCATGTGAAGGTCACCACTGAGGTGTATGACAAATTCATCAATAGTCTAAACATATTCAGGTAATTTATACTGATGTAATTTTTATTTCATTCTTCCTTGGAAAAATTCCCACTGTGAATAAGTTATCCTGAAACCAATGAGCTCAGTAGTGCCTCAACATTAGTATATCTATGATTCTCTTTGGCTTGGCTTCGCGGACGAAGATTTATGGAGGGGGTAAAAGTCCACGTCAGCTGCAGGCTCGTTTGTGGCTGACAAGTCCGATGCGGGACAGGCAGACACGGTTGCAGCGGCTGCAGGGGAAAATTGGTGGGTTGGGGTTGGGTGTTGGGTTTTTCCTCCTTTGCCTTTTGTCAGTGAGGTGGGCTCTGCGGTCTTCTTCAAAGGAGGTTGCTGCCCGCCAAACTGTGATTAATGATATGGCAATGACATGACACCTTGGGCAGTGGAGGAAACACTTTGGAAAACCAGGTCACCAATGAGTCTTTAATTTCAGGCTAATTAAAAACCGTGATAATGGTTTGAGATTAGCAAAAAATAAGGTTATAAATGTCACAGTTTTTTAAGCATTTTTTTTTCTAACTTTCACTGCCAGCAGAAATGAGAGATTTGAGGCAGTTGGGGAAAGGACCAGAGACCAGAAAAGTTCTATCTGTTAGTGAGTTAAAATGGTCCATAGCACTTCATGCTGCCCCAGATTTGAGAAGTCAGATCTTTTCTGATACAATTTCATTTAGTATATAATAAAACCGAATTGTTGGATGAAGTAAAAACACAAAGCTGGAGCAACTCAGATCTGGCAGCCATATATGCACTTCATAGGTGCATGGCGGTGATTTGTTTTCCCCGTTCCTTGCTGCGGCTTCCTCTCCCTCGCACTGATCCCGATCAAGGAAAGTCAGGAATAAATCTCGGCCCAGAGGCTGCCCACTGAGCTGTGACAATCCCTGCCCCTTATTATTTATTTTCCTGGTGTTAAAGTTTTGTTGTCATTGGTTGAAGTTTGAGTGAGTCGTCTTGTTTTATGTGTGGGGAGAGGTGGATTGGTAGACACATGAGCTTGTATATATAGTCATAAAGAAAATGAATATATGTATATTTGAATGTGAACTGCCATTGTTGGCATGATTCTGTATATGGCTATACAAGCTTGTGTGAGAATATAAATAAAATATTCAAAACAAAAGGTGGAGAATCTCAGCAGGTCAAGCAGTGTCCTTTATATAGCAAGAATTAAAATACATAACCAATCTTTTGGGCTTGAGCTCTTCATCAATGTATGGAAAAATGTCAGCAGGCATCCGAACAAAAGAGTAGGGGGAAATGGGTGGTCGCAAAGGTAGGAGGTTAAAGGTGGATAAGGGAGGGAGGGGATGGCTATGATCAAGGGGAGGAGGGATGGCTAGGTGAAGGGAGGGAAGAAAGCTGGAAAGGGGGGCAGGGGGAAGGGAGGGAGCCGAACTGGAAAGGGGAAGGGGGGGGGGGGGAGTTAGCAGACTGGAAAAGTCAACATCAATGATGGAGAGTGCCCAGGCAGAAAATCAGGTGTTGTTCCTCCAATTTGTGGGTGGTCTTGGTGGGACAGTGCATAAGGCCATGGACAGACATGTGAGTGTAGGAGTGTGACACGGAACTAAAATGATTGGCTACTGGGAAGTCTCTGTCATTGAAGCAGACGGAGTGAAGGTGCTCAGCAAAGCGATCTCCTAATCTCTCTGATGTAGCGAAGACCATAAAGGGAGTACTAGATGCAGTAAATAAGACCTGCAGATGCACAAGCTTCATTTGAAAGGCCTGTTTGGGCCCCCAGAACGTGGTGTGGACTCAAGTGTGGCACCTCCTGTGGCCACCGTAGAAGGTGCTGGGGGGGCCATTGGTGGAGAGGGTTGAATGCATGAGGGAGTCACAGAGGGAGCGATCCTATGGAAGGCAAAGAGGGGAGGAGAGGGGAAGATGTTTTTGGTAGTGGGATCCTGTTGAAAGTTCCAGAAATTCCGGAGGATAATGTGTTGAATGCGGAACCTGGTGGGGTGGTTGATGAAGATAAGGGGCATTCTATGTTTGTTGTGTCTGGGGGCAGAGGGGGCCAGGGCAGATGAGCAGGAAATGGAGGAGATGCGAGTGAGGGCTGAGTTGATGGTGGCATATGGGAAGCCACATTTGTGGAAGAAAGCAGACATTTTGGAATATCTGGACTGGAAGACCTCATCTTGGGGAAAATATGCAACGGAGAAATTGAGAGAAGGGGGATAGAATCCTTGAAGGAACAGGTGTAAGGAAGTGTAGGCCAGGTAGTTGTGGGAGTTAGTAGGTTTGTAATATATGTCAGTACCTTTTCTAGGGACCACTCCATCCGTGACTCCCTCAAGCACTCATCCCTCCCCACTAATCACCCCCCTGGCACTTCCCCTGCAGCTACAGAAGGTGCCACACTTGCACCCAAACCTCCTCCCTCACCACGGTCTGGGGCCCCAAACAGCCCTTTCAAGTGAAGCAACACTTCACTTGTGTATCCACGTAATTGATTTATTGCATCTGGAGCTTCCTTTCTGGCCTTCTCTATATCGAAGAGACTGGGTGGAGATTGGGAGATCACTTCACTGAATACCTTCGCTCCGTCTGCTCCAGTGACACAGATCTCCCAGTAGCCAACCATTTCAGTTCTGTATCACACTCCTACACTCACATAGCCTTGGGCACTGTCCCACCAAGACCACCTGAAAATTAGAGGGACACCACCTGATTTTCCATCTGGGCATTCTCCATCCAGATGGCATTAACATCGACTTTTCCGGTTTCTGCTAACCTGCTCTCCTATTCCATCTCCCCATTCCCTTCCTCTTTCCAGTTCTCCTTCCCTTCATCTAGTCATCCGTCCTCCCCTAGATCACTGCTGAACCTCTCTCCCTTCTCCACCTATTACCTCCTGGCTTGACGATCACCCTTCCCTCCTCCACTCTTTTGTTTGGACATCTGCTGACAGTATTCCACACCTTGATGAAGGGCTCCAGCCCAAAACGTCGATAATGTATGTTAACCCTTGCTATAACAAGGACACTTCTTGACCTGCTGAGTTTCACCAGCTTTGTGTTTTTATTTTTTTAACCTCGTTTTGCATGTTTGATTGGCAGTGTCCTTGACGTAATGCTATGGGTTTGCTTCCACAAGGACTGTGCAACAGTCAGTTGTACCAGTTCTACCATATTTAGGTGCTTCTGGCTTGGGGAGATTGAGGTAACTTGCTATTATCTTTTACGTGAACTCACGGCAGTACAAGATGTTAATGGACTACAAGAGACCAGTTTCAGCTCCAGATAATGGCAGCACTGGTATATTCTGTGAAATGTCTTGTTTCCAGGTTGAGAGAAAAGAACCTAGTATAGATCTCTGACCTTGGGTACAACGAGTTGCCAGCCTTACAGAATTGTCCGGCGTTAAGATTAATGAACAAAACACAGGGAGGTGGGTTGTATATGATTGTTTTCTTTCATTTTGAACATTTATCTGATGTCAAACATCTGATATTGACAAGCCAACTATGGACCAATTGCATAATTAAGAGCTTTAGTTTGATTGTGGAATACTGCAATTATTGATGATGTTGACAGAATCCACAAGGTACTCAATAATTAGAAGTAGCACATTGCCATCTCTAAATGATGGAGGATTCATTGTGCAATCTTACATACAATCAGGACCTTAATCCCATGGAATTTATGTTGTCATGGATCAATAATATATTGCTTCTATCTACTGAATGTTTTGATGCTGTGCATCAAAGACTACACTGTGTAAAATGAAAATAATCACCTCTATCTCCTTGGATAAAATGAAAACAATCACCTCTATCTCCCTGGATTAGATATAACTTTCTGGTGTACCTCTGTGAAATCAGGCTATTAAAAGGTTTGTGATGACATGCTGTTCATACAGACAGTCTCATTCCAAATATGATCTGCTTCAGAAAGAAAGTTGCAGTGTGGGATTCTCTATCTTTAATACCACACCGTAAATGGAAATCCTTGTGGTTCTTCTGTGCCATTCAAAAGACAAAAGTTCAGACATCGATAGCTCTAGCAGTCAGCTCTCAGCTTTATTGTTTGTTTAAAATCAAAAGACCTGAGCCCTCAGGAAAGATCTTCATGAAAAGAAAATTTACAAAATGAAAACTCACAAAACAGGACTAATATCATCTGCAAATTTAATTTCAGACAAGGCTGCCAAATAACATGTAAAGTCACAAAAGCAACAGACATACAACACTACAGAGTTGAAATTGATTCCAGCCTCATGGCACAATGTAACAAATGAGATTGTTTCTTGGTGTGGACCATTTCATTTGCGAATCTACCTAAACAGGCCCATAAAGTGAGAGCAACTCTGCTTACACTCAACTTATTATTTTCATTCATATTTAATGAACTGTATTTTTACTGCAGCTTCAATTACAGGCAGAATGGAATTACAAACACGAGTAATAAAATACCAGAATTGCTGCTTTTCTTGGTGAGATTTTTAAAACAGAAACAAACAACTCCAGCAGAGAATCCGGGAATAAGTCGCTTTACTCAAAGTGACAGGAGTGGGGAACTTAGAACAGCTTAGAAAGGTTAAGTTAAAAGGCATACTTTCTATTAAGATCGCTTCATTAAGGGGAAAGATCAATATAAATGAGAGAAAGGAACAATAGACTGTGCTCAAAGTTTGCACAGAATTTAACAGACTGCTTGGCAAGTTTCTCTCTTCCAATTCTCCCCCCCCCCCCCCCCAATCTCATTCTTTTCTTCCTTGTACAGCCCCACACGTCCATACCAACTAAGTTAGTATTCTGGGCTGGTCTTATTTTCCTGCATTTGGCCCATATTGCCTTTTGAGCATCATTATCACACCCACTTTTAAGGTTTCTGGCAGCTCATTCCAGATAGGAGTAACCCACTGAATGGAGAGAAAAAGCGACTCCTCAGGTCCCTCTTAAATTCTCCTTCATCTCCTCAAACCCGTGTCCTCCAGTGGAGCATTAATGATTGCATTAACTGACAATTGGTTCATTTTTGAGCTGAAACCTGGCTTTTGCTTTTTTTTGTCCTCAGCTTGTGACCTTCATTGATTTTCATTTTTAGTCGTCTTCCTCAGCCCTGTGATGGTTTGAGTTATTTTAGCCAAGAGCTTGCAGTGACACTAAAGAATTTAAAAAGGCAGCTGAATTGATCCCTTAGCTTCCAAAAGAGATCTGCTTTCAACTTACTAGTGTGGTGTTTCAGATCAAGAGAACTTCAGTTACATTTTCTTTATGTTCCATGTGTCTTTAATTCTGCCCTCCATACAAATCTGCAGGTGAAATTATTCATAAGTACTGGAACAGCCAGAAATTCACAAATTAACAATACAGTGGTGTACAAATTAAACATTCTGCACTTAGCAATCTGGAACTATTGATGACAACATTGATGGTTCAATCAGTATAATTTGGGCTGGATTTGGCCATTTCCCTTGTGAGATGGAATGAGAGTTAGATCACTTCCACGGGTAGTAGAGTACAACCAGAGCGTTTCTGTTACGAGTTCTTTTGTGTCAGTGAGTGGGTTAGGAGGAGGGCAGCAGTAGTGGTGGAAATAGATTCAGTCTTCCTTAGCCAATGCAGAATTAAGGCTGATCAGCATGAACTCCAACTCCTTGTAATCTGGTCAAAATGTATTCAGTCACGGAAAGGACTGGACTCTGGCCATAGTCGACCAAAGGTTTCTGATACTGGGGGGGGGGGGGGGCAGGATGAAAGCTGGTGAGAATTATGCTCCATCCTCTGCACACAGTTAACAGTTTGTAGTTACACAGTATGAAAAATTACAAAAATCTAGTACATTTTACAAGTGACATTAGGAGAGACATAAAACACAGCTGCAGAGAGCAGTCTCCTGTGCTCTGCTTGCAAGACACTTGACAAAAGCCAGCAAGATAAATAATGTTTTCGGTGCATGACACATTCAACAACATAATATTTCACTCTATTCGTTTTTTTTTTTAAAAAGTATCTTTGATTCACAAACAGGTAAATGGCAGAGTCAGCTGAGAGCAAATGGGAAGTAATGGACCCCAACTACGAAACCAGTTCTATAATAATCTCTGACTAAAGACCAGTGCAGATCGCTAAGCAGTGTGCTGATGCAGAAGTACTCCAATGACCACTAGACAAGTGCTTGGAAGCCTTGTTTTTTGGTGATATGGAGCAAGTCCAAAGTTAATGAGTGGGCTATTTAGGGATTGTCACACATTGCAAATATACTGTAGACAGCAAAAGAAAACCTATCGGAGTTCAATTGGACTCAAAAAACATTGCACTACTGTTGGTGCTGCCCTTATAGGACCTGGCTGTACTTTCCAGCAGCGATAAAAGTTCCCATGGGATAAAATCCAAAAATAACAGGGGAATTCTTCCTGGCAGCCTGGCTAATATTTATCTCACAGCCAACATCACAAAAGAAAAAAAATTACCTAGCCATTATCACATTGCTAATTCGAGGATCAAGTTGTTTTCAAATTGTTTGACCCATTGCAACCTTCTTACATTACTAGCTGCATTTTCATGTACTATTTACTTTGCAAAAGCGCAACTAATAATGCCATTTTGCAAAAGAATAAACAAAATGATAAAACAAAAACCTACTGATGCTGGAAATCTGAAATAAAAACAGAACATTAACTTTTCTCCCTCCGGAATGTTTCCAGCATTTTTTGGTTTTGCATCAAAGATCACAGAGAAGGCTGGGAGATAACATAACCCAAGAATTTCTTCTCTTCATACAGCAATCTTTTTGATGATCATCTCTACATTACAGATGCAGTAAAATCTGGAATTCAAGCAACCAGCAAAAAAAAGGGGAAATAAATACATTTTTAAAAATTAAAATAAATAATAAATAAAAATATAAATAAATTTTAAAATTGTAAAAGTAAATGTTCTCCAAAGCAACATACAAACTCTTGGCGAAGATGGGAGCAAACATTCAGCCAGCAGAGCGTCCTGGTTGTGCCCTGCCCACAGCAGCTGTGTGAATAAAGTTTTAATAAAGTTGTATTTGAATAAAATAGCGGCATCCAGGGTGAAGAGCTGGCCAATGTCCTTGGGCGACTTTCCCCAAAGTGCCTCCCTATCCCTGCTTAGTGTGAGTCTATTTTATTAGTAAGGCTTTATTTGTAAACTGGGGTGGGGGGGGAGGGGGTGTTAATTATGTCGGCGGCACAGTTAACATAGCAGTTAGCACCATGCAATTACAGCACCAGCGACCATGGTTTGAATTCAAATTTTGTAGGTTGTGGGAATTACCAGATTAAAGTGAACTTGATGTAATTAAGGACTAAAATTCTGATTTTTTTTTTTTTCAAATTTCTTAACATTTTTCACTGTATTAATGCAGATGTATTAGTTAAGTATTGCAAGGGTGTGCCTCAGGCAACCGGAAAATTCACATATCCGGCATCTGCAATCCCTGTAGGTGCCAGATACGGGGGATTCTATTGTATATCCTTTAAATTATTCATATTACTGACCCTCTACTGACCAGTAGCCAAGTGCTTGAAAACCTGGTTCTTTCATGATATACATGGTTCTATTCAACACCATTTGGTTACAGAGTTGATGACTGGCACGGAGCTTCAATGGACAGAAAACTTTCAACATCTGTGAAGGGAGGAACAAAACCACCAACACTTCAACTTTGGGTGTGTATTTGGTACATCTACCAGAGGTAAATTAGATGCCAAACTGTGTCAGGACCTCCCACCACCTCCAACACTCAGAAACCGATTCTATTGAACAATTTCTCCTCTTTTCTCATATTTCACCCTCTCTTATCAAAAACCATCACATTCTTTACACCACTGCAAACGAAATAAATTGTATGAAGTAGCTAGGATGAAGACAAGTATCAAGGCACTTAACAGAAAAAAGGGCACAAATTACAAGACTCAAGCAACATGTGATTGTCTAAATTCCTTGGATGTGTTGTTGCCCTGAAACAGACTACTTGTAATTACAGACGCTACAAAAACAGAACTCATTCTTTTTAAAATAAATATTGGCATCTTCAAGCCGAGGCATGCAGCACACCCTGTTTATAATCCTACATGCAGTGCCTGTTTCCAACCTCAGATTAATTTGATTTTAAACTTGTATAGATTTTTGTTTTGTATCATTCTTCAAAGAATACGACGACTCTGTATGGGAATTGGTGTCAAACCAGTGAGATGACAAGTATACAAGTTAGGGGTGACATTGCTTCACTGCATGCTGCAGAGAGCTGTACGATTATTCATGTACTGCAGTGCTTGCGTCGGACATTTGGAGTAACACAGTGTAAAACATAACACACAACACTGAGACAAGAAATATTTGAGATTAACCTGTTATTGCACCAGTCCATATGCTTTCTACTTTACCACAGTGACTATACTTCATGAAAGGTACTTCAATGGTAGTGGTGCTTGGGGATGTCCTGAGCTCATGAAAGGTGCAATATATATGCAGAGTTCTTTCTTTATTAACTGGCTCCTGTCTCAGTTATTGGCTTAGTCGATTTCAGGCATGCATTAAATTCAAATCCATTTATTCTTTGCTATTTCTCATTTAGCAGCAGTTTCAAAGGTCTTCCTCGATAGATCAGCAAGTTTCATGATCATGAACCCAATTCAGACTGGATCCGATCAAAAGTGGCAGGAAAGAAGACATGTTTTTCCACCGTAAGCCAAGTATCACAGTAAATAGTGATAATCCAAAATTTACGTGTCATGCCACAGATGGGTAGAGCTGAATTTTCTCCCTCATGAATTTCTTGCCTAAATTTCTCTGCACAATTTTGAGAACTATTTTGATGTGCATCATCTTGAGACCGATTCAGTCCTTTTTTCATTGCTACATATTGCAGTATGAATCAAAGGGGAGAGAATGCTGCCTGCACAGTGTGAAGCTTCACACATGGCATCCATTGCTTTAGGACAATAATTTATCCATTGATCAACCTTGTTCCCAGATGTATGTTTGCAATCCCACCTGAATGAATTACTGCTGGAAAGACTTGTTGGTGATTCTCCAGCATGTTAACTGGCCACAGGCTTATGCCACTTCACCCATGTTGTAACTTTGCCTTGACTGATTCACGCTGCTTCACCACTATACTAAAAGAAATTAATAGGTTAGCATTTCATTTTTCCCCTATATTGGGCCAATTACAGCTTTTCTCCTATTCTCATTAGCTCCAACATTTCTTATGAATCCTGTGGGTCACCTGTGGAAGTGCTCTCGTGGGTCAGCCACCGTCAGTTGGACACATCTGCAGTTTAGCGAGCTGCAGAGTCTGTGAATGGCTAGTCTGCTAGAAGTACAAAATAATTTAAGAAAAATAAGTGTGGAATATTTCAGACAGTTAAGATTGCACCGTGATCCTCCTGTCTGCTTGACGACATTACTGCAAATTGTTTTGGCTAAATCGAGAGTCACGTGGGGTGGCCCACGTACGGCTGATGAAGCCTGGGCTTCGGATGCCAAGCATTAGCTCCACTCACCCTTCAGCCTGCCAGCAGCCTGTGCACATTGCGCAGACCATGCCTTTCATCCACCGTCCTAGACAACAATGGGAGAGTCGGAAGACACGGAGCCAACAGAGCCGCAGTCGGATTTCTTTCTGGGCACCGTTAAGAGCCTTTTGTCCTCAAATTCTTCCACAGCATTTGGTTTATGTTTTCCATTCTGCCCTTGGGCTTCCTTAGCTGGCTCAATGAAAGCCACACGCCTGTCCATGGCAGCTTTATCCACAGAGAAGTCGTGGATGGAACTGGCGCTCAGCATGGACGAGTGGATACTTTCTTCTTGCTGATTCCGCTGCTTATCAGCATTGTTCCTGCACTGGCAACGACAGGGCGTGAGGTACAAGTAGACGAGAACCAAAATGACACTGGCAATGCACCCAACCAATGTGGTGTAGGCAGTGTTCAGTGATTCATGCACTGGACTGGCGGTGAAGTTGTGCACCTTCAGCTGGACATGCAGGGTCTCGTTGAACTGGCTGCCGCTTGCCAGGCAGGTGTAAGTCCCCGAATTTTCAGGACGCAGGTTGCTGAGCTGCAGATTGCCATTGGGCAACATCTTGAGACTTTGGTTGTTGTGACCGACCTGAATCGTCTCATTGTCTGGCGTCACCCAGATTTTTATGGTGTTCCTCAGTCTGGTGTCACAGTGTATTGTCAAGGTCCCTTCCAAGAATGCTTCTATCTCCGAATCAATAATAGTGCTGCAGTTCATGTACTCGTCTTGCAAATCAAAGAGCCTGATGGATACTTTATGGTTTAATGGAAGGACACATTTAAATTCATTCTTGAAGTCCACCACAGAACTGAACTGGCGAGTGTGCCACTGGATAACCATAAGATACAAACTACACTCACAGACCAAAGGGTTATTATGTAAGTACAGTCCATTTTTGAGATACGCAGGGAGATTTTTGAGTTCCTGGATAGGAAGTGACTTTATCCTGTTACTAGATACATCCAAAAGTTCCAGTTCAGGCAGCCTGGTACTTACATCCACCAACTCCTGTGGAAAACGAGTGATCAGATTCTGGCTCAGATACAACTTCTGAAGGCTGTTCAAACCTTCAAAGGCAGTCCTGTCAATCTGAGAAATCTGGTTGTTGTAGAGCAGGAGGACCTCGAGCTCTTCCAACCCTTGGAAGTGTAGCTCTTCCAGCGTTTTCAGCTTGTTGGAGGACAAATCAAGGTACCTCAAGTGCGGCACCTCCGTGAAAGCTTCCTCAGATGTGAAGGACAAGCCATTGTGGCTCAGGAGCAGTGTGTGGAGTCTGTGCAGTCGAACGGTAGTCCACTCGGCTCTCAGACGAGTCAGACTATTGTAACTGAGGTCCAGGACAGCTGTGTATTCTGGGAGGGAATTGGGGATATTAACCAGTTCCCCTTTCGAGCAACTAACGATGTTACTGGCACAGATGCACTTGGGGTGACAGTTCAGAGCAGATACATTGACAGGATGGTGGCTATACAGAGTTAGAAAAAGCAAAACAGGCAGGTAGGAAAATAAGCAATTGTATCCTCTGGTAAGGTAGAACTCTAACAGGCAGCTCAACCACATGGCTGGACTTTAGAAACTGTTCATCGGGTGTTCCAGTGTAAATCAGGAATCACACCACGCAATGGAGAGTCGATATCTGGATAGAGGCATTTCTGGCACAAAGAACTTGAATCTGGAGCCTTAAATAATTGAGGGTAGTGCAGAGAGCAAGTAAGAACTGGCATTGTGCCCACAGTTCTACATTTACCAACACAAGTCCCTCTTGGGGTTTCAACCGTGCCTGATATTTAACTCCGTTTCTGGGATAAATACAAAGTTCCCCCCCCCCCCCACCCCACCCCACTACTGGTTACAACAATTAATATTCTGTTGTTCCCCCTAAAGGAAGTCCCTTTCACTGAACATGAGTGGCAGCATCACGTCAAATCACCTTCCATCCAGGTCCTCTTTAAATGCAGATCAAACTCAATGTTGCGGCAGTAGCAATAACAACCCCTCAAGCATTTCACAGCGCGATCCCCGCATTTTGTTTTTAAAAAGCAAAGAATTTACGTGTCTGAGATGAGATGGAAGGACGATTGTTTGCAACAGGAGCCGGCGGTACAAAGCAAAGATCAGACTTCTTGGGAAGCTCGGTAGCAGAGAGAGAGAGAGACAGCAGGCTGCGGGGAATCCCTGCCAGCCGTCCAAGCTGCAGCAGTGCAGAGGCTCCAGCGGTCGTCGCCAGATTGAGAATGCGGTGCTTCCCTCTCCCTGATCGCCTCATTCAGTGCTCTCTGCGCACTCGGCTTCTCCGCAAGTGACAAGATTGTTTATGTAGCTCCTCTTTCCTTCGTCCCGATTGGAGGAGAGAAGTATCCATCAGGGAGAGCCGCAGCTTCGCCATCCCATTGGCCAACTGCGCAGTCGTCAATTATCCAATCAGTGCAGCCTTGCGTTAACCCATTGAGTGACAGGCTGATTGCAGCATTTTAACCCCATTTGAACTCAGATTCATTATACATACAACCCTGAGATTCTTTTTTCTTGCGGGCGAGGCAAAATCACCACTTACTGGCCGTGAAAAAAATCTATAGGATGTACCCAGGTAAAACAAATAAATGTAAATAACCGACTGTGCAGTACAGAGAGGGGGGAAAAATCAAGTGCAGAAATAAGAGTTCGTAAACGAGTCCCTGATTCAGTTTGTCCTTGTAGAGTCTGATGGTGGAGGGGTCCTGAACCTGGTGGTGCGAGTCTTGTGGCACCTACACCTCTTTCCTGATGGCACCCAGCGTGTGCTGGGTGGTGTGGGTCCTTGATGATTCCTGCTGCACCCCGAAGGGGTGGAGGGTGGGGAGGGTTTTGCCCGTGATATCCTGGGCTGCATCCTCTATCTTTTGCAGGGCTTTACGTTCAGGGATACTGGCGTCCAATACTCACAATCATTTGGAGATTTCAATAATTGGGCTATCCTTTCTTCCAGTAATATTATAAAATTACTTTGCAAATTTTCTCATCTATTGAATTGATAACCCTTGAAGTTTTAATTACCCTTGCAGTATGCATTATAGAAATATGATGGAGAGTTAATTTGTAAACTTTTTAAACTGGATTTGAAGCTATCATCCTTTAAGTGTGGACTCTAATTTAATTTCACATCAAATGGTTTCTTGTCATTATTCAGTATTATTAGGAATGTCATGCCAATAAAAATACATAATAAAATACCTACAAAGCTTATTCATCGATGAATTAATGGCACAAGGTACAAATAAATCTATCTATGTATTATAACCATCACTGAGAAGGAGTTGCAGTGATCACATTTAGGGATTAAATATTTCACGATATTTAACTGTAAAATAAACAAGCAAGATAGAAAAGATGGTGAAGCCTTGATAACTAAAACAAAGAGAAAAGGATTTTTAGTTCAGAAGAATGATGCAATATATCAAGAGCTAAAGTGAAGGGCCAGAAACTGTGACTGATTTTCAAGTAGCAGTGGTATGATAGTCCACAATATACATCAGGAAATTAGAGGTGCAGGTAAGAAGAATAATACAATAATCTGCAGAAAACCAAACGAGCAGTCGGAGGTCATTTTCTAGATCAGTACCATGCTAATGAAGGGATTATTGTGCAATGAGACAAAGATATCAATAACTGATACAGCAGTGAAGGGGTCTTTAGGGAAGAATGAGCATAATATTATATTTTATGTAAGGGTTGAAAGTGATAGTTCAATTTAAAATCAGAGACCATTCTAAACAAAGGCAACAGCAAGGGTATGTGAGCTGGCTAAAATAGATTGGGCAACTAGATTAGAAGGTCATTTTTAAAAAGTGTCATAGCAAATATATATCTCTTTAAGCCAAGGAATTTCAGTGTGAAGAATGACCAACTGTGGGTAGCAAGAGGTTAAATATTGCATTGAATCATAAGAAAAGGTTTATAAATTTTGTCAAAAAGAGCAGAAGGGCGGTGGATTGGAAATTTTTAGAATGTAACAACTTAGCAACAGTGAAGAGGCCACGGAAAGTAGAATACCAATGTAATCTAGTGTGAAACCTGGCAAAGGAATAATAAATTTTAAGAAATTAAGAAGGCCAAGGAGGGGCTTGCATGAAAGTGATGGTTATCAGCCGTGAGCTCATTGCATGGTAAAACAGGCACAAAGAGCTGAACGGCCTACTTCTGTTTCTTATGTTATGTTCTTAGTTGACCTTGCACCATTAAACCATATTAAAATCACTAACAGCTCCTTAGCACCCAGTAGCTACAGTTCAGGATGAAGGCCCACTAACATCTCTTGAGGACATTTGGTGAAGGGGCAATCCCATTTGCAGAAGATCTTTTCCTGAAACTATTAGTTGCTCTTTAATTTCTGTTATTTTCCTCAGTGCCAGGACTCTGCTAAATGTTGCCCCTTTATAGGAAGTTAAATGCAAACAGTATACTGTTAGATTTAGAATGTAATTGCTTTGCAAAATCTTTCTAATTGACATAGCCAAGGAAACAGTTTCTCATGTGCAGATGAGAGGAAAGGCAATGCCAATTAGAGGAAATAATCCTCTAGATAACAGAGTAGTTGGTACCTGGTAAGTGCTACAGAAACTCAGCAAATTCGTAAATTTATCTTATTCCCATCTACTATCAACACTACAGAGAGATATAGGATCTGTTGATGAGTCTTAGAAATTTAGAGCAACGAAGGTGCAGAAATCGATGTCAATGCCGTCAGGTTGGAGGGTGTCCAGACAGAATATTAGGAAGTCACAGCATGCAATTATCTGACTGGATGTCTGTGGGGCTAAAAAGGAACTAAATGAGAAAATGTTGCAAATAAAAATGAAATCAGGTGAATGAGAGGTAGAGCTTCTGGGGAGGGTCTCTGGTATGAACACCAACGCGAGTTCAGGTGAGGCCAAACCACAAATGGAACCTGATACACACAGGACAATATATTGGAGTCTGTCACACACAGGTAACAAACAAGGTTAGAGAACTGAATGTTTACACTCCTATTATAGAGTGTACTGACTGGAAGGTCATGTATGTATTATAATCAACTCTCCTGCATACACACACTGCATACTAACACAATAACAGCTGCTTCTGTGCTCTCAGGCTTCCCCTGCTTATTAATGAGTGTGGTGATACCTCCATGGACCCCTTAGCTCAGCGAAATGAGATCAGCTGACAGCTGCAGAAACATGACAAAACGTTTTTAACGTCTCAGTGCCTTTGTGCTGGCAGATGATCTCTCTCTTTTGTTGAGTAAGGATTCTCCTTCAGACAACTTCATCCACCCTCATCATCATCTTAAGACCAGGCTGTATTTTTTTCTATTGTTGCAAAATTAAGGTTATGAAGTTCAACCAGAAAATACATTTAAAAAGAAGCAATAATTTGTTTTCATTTTACTGGCAATTTTCTACATCACTTGCCTTACCAACACGGAATCTGTGCTAATGTTATCGGATGGAGGGATGGGCAAGTCAATTCAGATTCACTGCAACCTTCTGTTACAACCACTTCAGTATCCAGTTACTTGATGGATCCGAAAGGACGGGAGTACCAATGTTTTTTTTTTAATGTCGCATCATTGGATACTGAAAGCACAAAATGATATTGAGATAAAAACAGAAAGTGCTGGAAAACTCTCCGCGGATCAGGTGGCGTCGTGAAGAGATATCTCAAGATTCATCTTGGGGACCTGTTAACAGAACTGGTTTGAACTTCAGTGATTAGTAAGAAAAGGTGGAAAAAGCGGGAAATCAGGGTAGGAAATTCACCCCATGTGCACGTCTTGCAAAGTACCTTGAGCAGTCCATTATCTTAAAGACTCCTCCTGGTCCTAATTCATATATTTGAAAATGTATGTTGTTAATGATGTGTACCTTAAACTATGAATAATCCTTATAGTTTAAGACACCAATCTAACCATAAAAATTACCTCAGCCTGAGTATGCTCAAGTACAGTATCTCTGTCTAAAGCAGCCATTCTTGATCTTTTTTTTCAGCTATGGCTCTCCTACGACTCTGCAAAAAGTTTATAGACCCCTTTCCTTGTGAAACAGCCAAGTTTAGTTAGTTTCTTCCGTACATCTCTCCTACTAACTACATAAAACAGCGTAGCCGTTAGCACAATGCTGTTACAGTGCCAGCGATCGGGACCAGGGTTCAAATCCCACTCTGTCTGTAAGGAGTAGGTTCTCCCCATGTCTGCATGGGTTTCCTCTGGGTGATCCGGTTTCCTTCCATGTTAAAAATACTTATTGAGGGTTGTAGGTCAATTGGTTGAAATTGGGCGGCACGGGCTCATGGGCCGATAAAGTCTGTTACCGTGCTGCATGTCTACTTTAAATGTAAAAAAAAAACAGAAAAAAAATATTTGTTACACAAGCAGAAAAGAAAACAAAGCTTAAATGTGCTGTGCCCCCCCACCCACCCCCCAACCCCCCCGGGGAGGGGGGAGGCTTGGGGAGGGGGTTCATAGAGCCCTTGTTGAGAAAGGCTGCACCAGAATATCATCTTTTATTTCTATGGGAATATGCTGTGCTGCAGACTTTGAAGAGTTAAGTGAATCCCCCTGATTTGTTACCACAATTATTTGGTAATAAGCTACAGCTGTGCTGCTGTCAGTTCATACCTCAGCTTTTCCTTTCCTTTAGTCTTTCATCCACATGTTTCAGAACCTGCTCATTTTGTTTTCAGTGCAGGCTTGGCTGGGTGCTGTTGTCAAGAGTATTAATAGGTGCCTCAGCTGTGCCTACAGCGATGGTGCACTGCATGCTAACTCACCCGCAGTGCTAATGATGAAACCAGGAGGAACAGATTAACATAAAGCAACCGAGAATCTACAGTAGACCACAGTCACATTCAAATAGAATCTGGACTCGCTCGCAGCACCTCCTGACACTTGGCCACGGCTACACCTTCTGCCTATTTCTGGCATCCCGTGATAAAGGACTGTGTAAATTTAATTGCCTCGTGGTTCTGAAAGTGTGTGCTCGACATTGAATTGCAACTGGGAATTGTTGGAATTACCCGAGTCTGTTTATTCTATCACTTGGATGTTTTAATCGTTTAATTCAATTTTGCTTCAAAAGATGTTTATCACTTTAAACCACATAATAAAAATGCAAGACAATATTCAGTAGTGTCACTCTCGCACAATATAACCCCATATATTATGTTAAAAAATGTAAACTTCCACAACCTTTCAAACTCAGTATTCCTTCGGCCCATAAATGACAGGAAGTGGCCACGTTCAGAAAAATGACTCAATTGGCTGGAACAGTCAATTTCAGCTCCAAAAGTTGACAGAAACTAAATCGATGAGAAACACCAACCTTGGAGCTTTTAATAAAAATATTTAAGTATTTAAAATGCTACCTATGTTTTGTTAGCACACAAGTCCAGTTATCCTTTTTTCTTCTAACCCTACACCCTCAAACCCTGGATTTGGTTCTGACTTCATATATGCTGTGCATAGACTAACATTGTATGTTATCACAAATATTAACTAGTCTCAACAAGGTATGTGTGATAGTACAGATTCTATCACCAATGTGTATATGTACAGATGGTAGTGTAGGATGACTGTGATTGGCTGAGAGTGTAGCCACACCTACTGGCAGGTCTTAAAAGATTGCTCCAAGCCAGACCAGGTCTTTCTGGACTGGTCAACCTACTTGTGATACGCTCCAGTCTTTTAGTTAATAGAAGCCTTTGTATGGATCAACAAGTCTTTGGTTCTTTTGACGTGCATTACAATATGCACCAAATGTGGGCAGGCGCCTGTACCAAACTTGTGTCAGAACTACCATTTTGTTTGGCCTTTAAGTAATGTTAGGCTATGGACCGCAGTGTCACCCAACTAATCTTCGTCTGTTTAAATTACACTTGTGCTATTTTATTGCTCTTAAGAGCATTTTCTGTTCTTCTCCAAAGAAATAGAAGTGTGACACTTGAACCATTCTGTGAACTCCAGATTTCACTTAGTGTTCTTCGATTCTGACTCTGCCCAGAGACTTTCAAAAATATTCCATTACCAGCCACTTACAGCTGCTTTCATTACCTGAAGTATTTTTGGATGTATTCCATTGGTTCCTGGTAAGTCATGAGCATTTAAGTACTGCAGTTACTTTTAAAGATCACTGCATGTAATTGGATACATATATTATTTATGTGGTGAAAATTTAACTTGTCTTTGGGTAGCACATCATAATTCTCCTGCTTTGCTTCAGAACTGACAGACAGCTTGTCCAATATTCAGTGGAAAAAATATCATTGTTTTAATGCAATCAGTGGGGGAACTGCATCCTCCCATACACTGCAAGGGGATAATGATGTTATTGAGTATTAAATACAGTAATAACCCCTGGTATAAGGGATTCAAACAACCGACAGCCTCAAACAAAAGGCAAAAAATATGAGAAAATCAAATTAAAAAAAAAAGAATAAAATAATAAGTTAAAAATAAGTAAGTTTAAAATTGTAAAAGTAAATATTCTCTGAAATTACACATAAAATTTTGGTGAAGATGGAAGCAAATAGTCAGCCAGCGGAGTGCCTTGGTTGTGCTTTGCTCATTACAGTAGTTTAAATAAAGTTTTGTGAAACAGCAATGGCATCGCCCAGGAAGAAGAGCAGGTTGATACCTTATCCCTGCTTAGTAAGAGTCACCCCGGTCTGTCTGTCTGTAAAAAAAGTTTATCTGTAAACTTGGCGGTGGGGCTTAATGATCTATAATGTTATTGTTTGCCTTTCAGGCAGCTCCGCAGAGGTGGAGAAACCTGCAGTTGCAGCGACAGTTAAAAGTTTTCAAAGAATGTGACTAAAAATAAAGTAAAATGCTTTAAATTTTTATATTCATCCAAGTGGAGTTTGTTCAGTGCTAGTACAGCGTAATATTTCTGTCTTTTAAACTCCTTACTCTTTTAAAAAATCTTATTTAATTTTTCATACATGTATTTCTTTCTTTCTTTTCTTTGGCTTGGCTTCGCGGACGAAGATTTATGGAGGGGGTAAAAAGTCCACGTCAGCTGCAGGCTCGTTTGTGGCTGACCAGTCCGATGCGGGACAGGCAGACACGATTGCAGCGGTTGCAAGGGAAAATTGGTTGGTTGGGGTTGGGTGTTGGGTTTTTCCTCCTTTGCCTTTTGTCAGTGAGGTGGGCTCTGCGGTCTTCTTCAAAGGAGGCTGCTGCCCGCCAAACTGTGAGGCGCCAAGATGCACGGTTTGAGGCGTTATCAGCCCACTGGCGGTGGTCAATGTGGCAGGCACCAAGAGATTTCTTTAGGCAGTCCTTGTACCTTTTCTTTGGTGCACCTCTGTCACGGTGGCCAGTGGAGAGCTCGCCATATAATACGATCTTGGGAAGGCGATGGTCCTCCATTCTGGAGACGTGACCCATCCAGCGCAGCTGGATCTTCAGCAGCGTGGACTCGATGCTGTCGACCTCTGCCATCTCGAGTACCTCGACGTTAGGGGTGTGAGCGCTCCAATGGATGTTGAGGATGGAGCGGAGACAACGCTGGTGGAAGCGTTCTAGGAGCCGTAGGTGGTGCCGGTAGAGGACCCATGTATTTAGCATATATTTAATATAGCAACAATAAAATTCATGTTACATTACATGTATTTATAATCTCCCCTTCCCTAACCAGCCCAATACCTGCCACCCCCATAAGAATTTCTTTAAAAGTATAATAATATAAAGATATTAACTAAATAAAAGAAATAAAATCTTCAAGGATTGCTCGGAGATGCAAAATCAAACACAAGACATTAACCTATCTTCTAAATAGTAATTATTTAAAGGATCTCTACAGGGCACAAGGGAAAGGAAGAAGACTATTATATATTTATGCCTAATATTTGCATATACTGGCACCATATTTATTTCTCAAATTATATGTAATTTTCTTGAAAGTGTTACAAACCCTAAGGACTCAAAACAAGCAGCAACAGAAATTCACCAAGATAATGGCGACTTCAACAAAATTGGTTTTATTTTCTTCATGTAGAATAATAAGATTAAAATGTAACTTATCAATATTAAGTAACTTAACTTAACCTCCCTCCCCGCCCCCCCCGCCCATCAATTCAAAGTGTATGTGTGTTCAAGATGGTTCTATTTCACTGTACAGTCATTTACTGTTCACTTCTCCAAGTTCACTGGTATCAGGCAGTTTTCAGGACTGTGCACAGACTTAAACAGTCATTCCATTAAACAGGCTCTGGTGCCTTAACTTAAGTTGTTACCAGTCAGGAAGGCATTTCATGGATGCAAAGAGATGTTTGTTGTTTGCTGAACACGCAAACAGATTTCCTTCAATCAACAACCGAAGTGTCTTTCCAAAGGAACATGCCTTCTTCCAGGTTACCTAAAGTGACCTAAACTACCTAATCTTATTCCCCATTTTTAAACATATATTAACTTCTTCCGTGATAAAAAGAATGCAACTCTGAATTTCCACATTCCATCTTTCCATACCCAAATATAAATCTGATTTCCAAGTAATAGCAATACATTTTTGTGTCACGGCTAATGCAAATTTAACAAATTACACTTGATATATTGATCATGTTAATATAGGTCTCATCTCCTGTATACTCACCAATAAAAATAAATCCAGATTATGCAGAAATACAAATTTGTAACCTGCTCTAAAAAGTTCCCTAAATCCAGCCTTACTTTGGGACATGACCACGTTGAATGCAGGAAAGTCCACACCTCTAAACCACATCTAAAACATTGATCTGATATGCCTGATTTCATTCAATTCAATTTTATTGGCGTAAGGTATAACTGATATAAAAAATTACATTGAACTAATCTATAAGTTACATTAATAGTATTCAACATACAATCTTGGCATAACTCTGACCATCCATCTTCAATCATTAATTATAATATTCTAATCTGTCTCCCATTTTTGTTTAGATTTATGCATACCACATTTAGTAGTTCCTGTTTTTAATAAAGAATACATTATAGAGATAACTTTTTAAATATTGCCCTTCCTAATGAGATTTTCTACTTCAGTACACATAGGTAATATCATAGTTGAACCTTAATTTTTCTCTTAAATATTCTCAGAAATGAAAATAACAGGAAAGAATGTTACAAGATATCCCAAATGTATTCCTTAATTGTTGAAACGGCATCCACTGATTCTGTTCAGAACAATCTTCAATATTCTTGAAATACTTAAAAACTGGTTATTCATTGTGAAAGGTATGAGATCATTTTATCTTATTCCAAACATTAATTAAATGTTTCAACCATGGTGTTTCTTTTTTCACTGACAATTAATTTTGATTGAAATTTATATGTACACTCTTCTGCTACACTCTCTCTTATTAACCCATGCCAATTTTCTCTCTCCTTCAATAAAAGAATATCCTGTT
This sequence comes from Narcine bancroftii, assembly GCF_036971445.1. Classification (NCBI taxonomy): domain Eukaryota; kingdom Metazoa; phylum Chordata; class Chondrichthyes; order Torpediniformes; family Narcinidae; genus Narcine; species Narcine bancroftii. The sequence goes on from NC_091473.1 coordinate 243,804,892, forward strand.
CGACAGGATAATGTTGGGAAACTCTTCTGTTTTTGATCTGCTTGATAATAATTCTTAAAATGAGGAAGCTGTAATCCTCCCAATTCATGCTTCCATGTCAATTTTTCTATAGAAACTCTTGATGTCTTTCCAGAGAAATTTCATTAATTATTTATTTAGATCCTTAAAAATTTTGGGGGGATAATAATATTGGCAAGGTCTGAAAAAGTTATTGTATTCTTGGGAAAACATTCATCATATTGCAATTAACCCTACCTACTAATGTCATGGGTAAGTTCATCCACTTATTTCTTCTTTCTTTCTTTGGCTTGGCTTCGCGGACGAAGATTTATGGAGGGGGTAAAAAGTCCACGTCAGCTGCAGGCTCGTTTGTGGCTGACAAGTCCGATGCGGGACAGGCAGACACGATTGCAGCGGTTGCAGGGGAAAATTGGTTGGTTGGGGTTGGGTGTTGGGTTTTTCCTCCTTTGCCTTTTGTCAGTGAGGTGGGCTCTGCGGTCTTCTTCAAAGGAGGTTGCTGCCCGCCAAACTGTGAGGCGCCAAGATGCACGGTTTGAGGCTTTATCAGCCCACTGGCGGTGGTCAATGTGGCAGGCACCAAGAGATTTCTTTAGGCAGTCCTTGTACCTTTTCTTTGGTGCACCTCTGTCACGGTGGCCAGTGGAGAGCTCGCCATATAACACGATCTTGGGAAGGCGATGGTCCTCCATTCTGGAGACGTGACCCATCCAGCGCAGCTGGATCTTCAGCAGCGTGGACTTGATGCTGTCGACCTCTGCCATCTCGAGTACTTCGACGTTAGGGATGTAAGCGCTCCAATGGATGTTGAGGATGGAGCGGAGACAACGCTGGTGGAAGCGTTCTAGGAGCCGTAGGTGGTGCCGGTAGAGGACCCATGATTCGGAGCCGAACAGGAGTGTGGGTATGACAACGGCTCTGTATACGCTTATCTTTGTGAGGTTTTTCAGTTGGTTGTTTTTCCAGACTCTTTTGTGTAGTCTTCCAAAGGCGCTATTTGCCTTTATCCACTTATTTAAATCCTCTTCAACCTCTTTAAGTAATTTAATTTATACAAAATTTAAAAAATTATTATCTATATAAATTCCTAAATATTTAATTCAATTTTTGTGGCCACTTACTTTATACTCTGATTTTTTTTCCATATTCTTCCAATTTAGCATGTAATTTTCGCAAAGGTTTCTTGGGTTCTGTCAGAACATCATCTGTAAATAAACTAATTTTATGTTCTTCTTGAACAACCTTTAATCCTTTTATTTCAAAATCATTTCTAATTGCTTCTGCCAGTGGCTCTACGGCTCATACAAATAAAGTTGGAGTTAAAGGACATCTTGTTGACTAGAGCTTGTTAATTTAAATGGAACAGATATCTGTCCATTTGTCTTTAGGTTTATTATATAATGCCTTAATCCAATTTATAATAGTCTGTCCAAACCCAAATTTATCCAGTACTTTAAATAAAAACTCCCATTCCAATCTATCAATTGTTTTTTTCCACGTTCAATTACACTGCCACATTTAAATCTCCTTTTTTATGCGTTAAATGCATAATACTAAATAATCTAGTTATATTATCAGCTGACAGTCTCTTTTGCACAAAACCTGTCTGGTCCTTATTGATTAAATTAGACAGCTATTTAGTAATTGTATTCACCAAAATTGTAGACACAATCTTATAATCTGCATTTAACAATGATATAGGTCTATAAGATGAAGGTTTCAAAGGATCTCTACCTTTTTTTTGGAATCACAGTAATTATAGCTGTTGAAAATAATTCTGGAAATGTATGAGTTATTGACGCCTGATCTAACATTTCCATAAAAATGGGAATTAATAAATATTTAAATTCTTTATAAAGTTCAGGCGGAAAACCTTTTTCTCCTGGGGATTTATTACTTTGTCATGAAGTCATTGCTCCCCTTACTTCCAACTCTGAATGGAGTACTCAATTCTATCTGCTCCTCTAATCTTAATCTTGGTAAATTAATTTGAGATAAATATCTATTTACTTTATTATCATTTTTTAAAGATTCTGACCTATATAATTTAGAATAGAAACTCTTAAAAGATTAAACTGTTTATTCTTAATGCAGATGATTTAGTTAGGCATTGTAAGAGTGTCTGAAGCAACTGGAAAATACACTTCTCCAGAATCTACTAACCCCCCCCCCAAACATGCCGAATACCAGAGGTTTTACTCTGTTGAGCAGGATAATCTTGGGAAACTCTTCTGTTTTTGAGCCATTATATCTCCAACATCTAAAACAAAGTCCGTACTTCCATTTTGCAGTAACACGCTGCAAGGGTGACTTATGATCAAGGATGACCTGCGGAGTGCTGCAATTATTGAAATGCCTCAGCCACAGAATTATTTTCTTCACATGAGGGGCTAGGGGAGATCTTCACACAGAGAGAGGCATCTTCCTCACACAGAGGTTGGTCGATATATGGAACGAGCTGCCAGAGGAAATGGTAGAAGCAAGGACAATTGTAACATCATAAGACATTTAGACAACGACTTGGATAGGAAAGGTTTTGAGCAGCCATTTTCAAAATTTTCTTTTGGCTCTGGCCCCCTCAGGCCTCTGCTTAAAGTTTATGGCCCCCTTCCCTGTGAAGCAGTCAAGTTTACTTGGGTTTCTTCTATGCTGACGACATAATTTTTTTAAATGATTTCGGTCCGTGCCCCGTTAAACATGCTGTGGCCCCAAGTTGGGGAGGGGGGTGGGGATGTTGTCCGGCTATCTTTGAGATTGGCTGGTTTAGAGGGATATGAGCTGAACAGAGGCAAATGGGACTAATTTGGTTAGTATGAGTAAGTTGGGCTAATGGGTCTGTTTCGAAGCTGCAGAACTCTGTAACTCCATGACTATGACTCAGCCTTGAAAGTTAAATGAGCCACATATACCAGGCGTTCATTCTGTCAAAAGATTACATTTGCGAATGTCTCCGAAAAAAATAACAAAATCAATTTAAAATGAATTGTATTAGAATTTTGAAAATTATGACAAATTAAAGCAATTTTCAAAATTAAATAGCTTTAAATTCCAACATTTTAAAAGACATTAAATTCAACAAATTCATTTAATTTTATTCAAAATGTTCGACTATCATTGAGTTGCAAACATGGAACAGGCACTTCAACCTCTACATCCACACTGACCTTTTCACCCTCTACACTGATCCCATTTGCCTGCATTCAGTCTGTATCCTTCTGTGACTTGCCTTTTTAAGTGCCTGCCTCATTGTCTCTGTCTACCACTGCCTCTGGCAGCAAGTTCCAGATATCTTTAAAAAAGCTTTTCCCTCAAATTTCCACTTTTTCTTACCTTAAACCTCTGCCTTCTTGATAACCTTACCAGGGATTAAAAAAAAAGATTCTGACTATTTATCTTATCTTTGCCTTTTATACTTTATATACCTTTGTCAGGTCAGCCCGTCAGCATCCTTTGCCACAGGGAAAACAAACCCAACCTGTTCAATCTATCCTCATCAGTAAAGTCCTAGAATCCAGAAACGTTTGATGAAACAAGCCAACGTATTGCATCCCATTCCTATTTTACGTGGAGGTTGGAGCAAGAATGTTCTCATTGCTGGAGAAGTCCAGTACCAGGGCTCACAGTCTCAGGATATGGATTAGGACTGAGATTGAAAGAAACTTTTTCACTTAGAGAACTACCTACTACAGAAAGTTGTTGAGGTCAGTTTGCTATTTAAATTCAAAGGGGAGTTCAGTGTGATTCTACTGGGTTGAAGAGATTAAGGGGTATAGAAAGTAAGCAAGAATGGCCATGGAAATTGTGTGATTGAATGGTGGAGCAGGCTCGAAAGGCTGATTGGCCTCCTCCTGGTTCCATTTTCTACGATTTTGTATTTTTCTTGTGTAACAAAGCATTTTGTGTAAGTACTTGTCAATCTTGGTAATTCTTTACCCACAGTGATCCTTGGTCATGGAATATATTCAAAGCCAATTTCCCTGAACTTCTGAATAATAGAGGAATCAAGGGTAGGAAAGTGGAGGTAAGTCAGAGAATTACCCAGTATCATTTAAAACCAAGGAGCAATCTCGAGGGCCAACTCATGCCTCTATTTTGATTGTATTTAAACACATGCTCGTTATTCCAAAATTATGCACCTTTATTGTCCTGACCCTTGACTCCAGATGCACAAACCCCCTGGGCCCTAGAATGATGGAATGCTACAGCAGAGAAGAAAGCCCATGATGTTCACGTCTGCTCTCTGCCACATCCTTTCTAAGTAACACCTGGCTTAAAATTCTAGCCTGTTCTTTCCTAGGAGTTCCAAACTTGCTTTTTCCTTCCCATTTGCAATATTTTAGCTTTTTATTCCCAAGGGTGAGGTCACATCACACAGCTTTTAAATTCCCTACAACCACCATTCTATGCCTTGCAGATCTGCTTAGGTCCTGCATAATGCACCTCAGTCCTTCATCCAGATTTTTTAAAGATAATGTGCTTTAAGATGTTAAGTGAAGGACATGGCAGAGAAAATCAATTTGGATTTTTTTTTTCGTCAAGCTCAAATTCCAAGGCTGGGGAGGAAGTAGGTAAATACATTCTGAGAGAATGTATCCTCAAATAGAGTCGCTGTCATACAAGCCTGTATCCTTCAAGCCTGTCAACAGAAATGCTGAGACATTTCTATCACTAGTGCTTGAAATGCAGACCGTTCTAAATTACTTGCATTTAATCCTGTGCCTGTTTCCTTGCATTAGTGGGCAGTTGGTTTACAGTCATGATTCATTTTAAAAAGTAGGAGACTGATGAGGTGATGAAAGGTTCATCAGAAATGCAGACTTTCTTTTTACCTTCTACTGTTATTTAAATTTGACCTTTCATTTCACACTTCTACCATACAGCCCCTTCATCTGCATTGATCCAATAAATAAAGGTTCTGTTAAAAACATCCTTCCAGTTGTGAGAAATTACTGAAGATATAATTTCCTTGAGATAAAGTGTGTGTTTTGTCCATTGAAATCAACTAAAAGCTATTTATTTATTGATTGATCAGATGCAGCTGTCTGGGCGGAATGCCAGGGTGTTTAATTGCTTCTGAAATGAAAATAGATCCATTTATAAAACATTTCAAAGAGCTCCCCTAATCAGCTGGAAGTCCACGCTGATCATTCACATCACTCTATGTCTTGATTTAATCTTTGGAAAAGAGGAAAATCTTTAGAAAAGCGTCTATGTTCCTTGAAAATGAATCTGCGACTCAGCTTTCTCCTTCCCTGCTTTGTTACCCCTTTGAAGGGTTTGTGTCAACCCCTTTCTTTAGGCAATATGCCTCTGTGATCAGGCCATATTTTAACATTCGTGTGTGATGATAGTCCATCACAAAGTGTGCTCCAAATCTAACTGGTGAGCGTTCAAGGGAAATTCAGAACACCTTGTTGGTGAGTCCAAGAGATCATTGTGTTAGCTTTTTATAAATCACTGCTTTAAATTCAGCATATAATTCTCAATAACCCATTTGAGAAAGAATATTATGACAGTGGAAAGTGTGAAGTTTCACCAGAGGAGTGAAAGGGTTGTGGTAATTAAATTAGACATTGAGACGAGAGAAATTGTTTGTCTTCCACAGAACAGAGATGGTTAAAGAGGAATTTAAAGTGGCCTTCAAAGCATGAGGAGTTTTGATTGAAAAGAAAATAGGAGATTCAGGAAATAAATGACAGAGTTAAACTCAAAATTAGCAATAGAAACTTGGGTGATATGAAGTAAAATATTTGTATGCAACAATTCACTGTGAAACATAATAGAACCAAACTCTATTGCAAGTTTCAAAACAAATGTGTGTGTACACGTGTGTGTGTGTGTGTGTGTGTGTGGGTGTGTGTGTGTGTGTGTGTGTGTGGGTGGGTGGGTGGGTGGGTGGGTGGGTGGGTGGGTGTGTGTGTGTGTGTGTGTGTGTGTGTGTGTGTGTGTGTGTGAGAGAGAGAGAGATCCAGATCAATACTGAAGTAGCAGGTATGACCTGCAAAAAAATCTATCTCCTGTCCAACGTGGAGATTCCAGATGAAAATTAAAACAACAAGGGACACCCGACAGCTGTGGTAGGGCCTAAATACCATAACCTGCTACAAAAAAAACAAATCTGGTGAATTAGCAAACATCAAAGCTTTGCTCCCAGAGGAACTCAATGCCTTCTATGCCAGATTTGTCGACAGGAACAGTGAAGAACCATCCCTACATCCCTGAATTATCCTATCCTGTCTGTATTTGACGAGAGTGAATCCAAGGAAAGCGTCTGGTCCGGATGAAGTACCTGGCCGTGCACTAAAAATCTGCACTGACCAACGTTCCTATTTATTCACTGTTATCTTCATATCTCACTCCAGCAGGGCATGGTACCCACCTGTTTCAAACAGACGTCAATCATCCCAGTAACCTGCCTTAATAGCTATTGACCAGTAGCGCTTACATCAACAGTGATGAAGTGTTTTGAAAGGCTGGTTTTGAAGCATATCAGCTCATGTTTGAGCAGTGACGTGGATATGTTCCAGTTTGCCTATTGTAGCCACAGGTCTATGGTGAATACCATTTCACTGGAACAGCTGGACAGCAAAGATGTATTCATCAGAATGCTCTTTATCGACTACAGTTTGACATTTGACACCATCATCCTCTCAAAACTAATCAGCAAACTCTTTGTGGCTCAATAACCCACTGTGTAATTAAATCATGGATTTCCTCATCTCCAGACCACAATTAGTGAGGATTGGTAAGAACATCCCCTCCACAATCTCCATCAGCACAGGAGCACCTCAGGGCTACACTCATAGCCCCCTGCTCTACTCACTTTACACCTACAACTGTGTGGCTCGGTAAGACAATAACACCATCTGGAAATTTGCCGACGATACCACGGTAGTGGGTTGTATAAGGAAAGGTAATGAGACTGAAAACTTGGCTGAATGGTACACTAACAACAACCTTGCATCCAATGTCACCAAAACTAAGGAGCTGATTGTAAAGTGTGATTTTGGTGAAGACAGGATTAAACTCATTTATACTGTCACTCGTAGTTGAACAACGCACCTTATTGAGTGAGCTTACAAATGAAGAATCACCAGTTTGGCAAATGCCAGAGGTGATATCAATGCTCAATAAAATTGTGGCAAGTGTCATCAAAGATAGAAGAGGAAGAGGCTTAGGGAAAAGGAATTAGTGAAGAAGAAAGCTAAAAAATTATCGGTGTCAGGTGATAAGTCATTAAGCTGGATTGGTTCTGAATAAAAAACTTTCATATTAGTGAACTAACTGTGTATGTCTGCCCCTTAACGAGGATATATTTCACTCCTACGCTGCATTTAAATCCTATCATTGTTTAGTCAGCCATTAACTGGGCACTCTACCCTAATTAGGTGGAGTTAAGAGTATCAATTGCAGGAGTTGAAAAACAATTATCTGCAATGTTCCTGAGAGCCAACATGAGAACCAAACTAGATTCAAAACTGATCCTCCCTGCCCAGACCTTGACCTGGAGTAACAAGCCCGCACAGTCCAGATTTAGTAACTTGCCACAGTGCTCACACAGCACTTTTACAAATGAATGCCTCAGACATGGCATTCATTGCCAGAAATTATCATCCTTTTCTACCTTATGTGACTATATTTGAATTAAATTGTTTATTGTCATGTGTATCAAGATACCATTATTTTTTTTTTCTTTTGTGCACTATCCAGGCATTTGTCAGTTTTTCTTGTTTACAGTAAAACTTCTGGTAACTGGCGCCTATGGGGATTGGTGAATGCCAGATAAGTGTAATTTCTGGTTGCTTGAGACTTTCTTTCAATCCCTAACTAATAAAGATGCATTAAAAATAAACAGATTAAAAGACAAAAATACTATACTGTACTTAAACTGAACAAAATTTGCTTGCACAAATATATAAACTTTAAAGCATTTTAGTTTATTTTCAGTCACATTCTTTGCAAACATTTAACTGTTGCTACACCTGTTGGTTCTTCCCCCCCCCCCCCAGAGTCGCCTGAAAGATGAACAATGACATTATAAATAATTAACCCTTATCTTACCCCAGAGTTTACAGATAAAGCCTCTGATCGGGGTGACTCTCACGAAGTAGGGACAAGGAGACACTTTATGATAGCACGCCGACAGTGAGGAGCCTCAACCAGCTCTTCATCCCGGGCGACGCCATTGCTGCCTCACGCAACTTTATTCAAACAGCTGCTACGAGCAAAGGACGACCAAGGCTCTCCGCTGGCCGGATATTTGCTCCCATCTTCACCAAAGGTTTATGTGTTACTTCAGAGAACATTTTTACAATTTTAAACTTTTTTTTTAACCTGTTATTTTATTCTTATCTATTTTAATTTTAAAAATATATTTTCCTCGATATTTTTTGTTGGTTGCTCGAGGCTGCCACTTGCTTCAGTTCTGGATACCAAGACTTTTACTATCTTTCTTTGATTAAATTTATGTGGTAGTGAACTGCGACAGTCTGAATGAGAAACCATGGTGATTTGTGACAACTGAATGTCTCCATATACTATGTCGGGTGTGGATGGTAGTCAGCTGGTGTGGGATTAGAGTCCTCATTAATCCATCCTCTAGTTTCTTAATTTAAAGGGCAATGGAATGTAAAAGTATTCACCAATCTAAAATTAATTGGCCAAATGTGGTTAAAAATGTTAGTGCACCCACACCCAGGTGTCAGGACCATGAAATAGCCACAGAATATTATTAACTGAAGATGCTTGTACAAAAATCACTCAGAAAACTGAATGAAAGTAAGAACGTGAAATGGATAAAAGCTTAACATCACTCATCATCTCTCATTAATCCTGAATAAACAATGAATAATTTTCCTACTTATAAATCACTCATTGACCAGGTGTGGCAGGAATGTGGACCGTGCTTGGAATGTGGACCGTGCCTGGAAGGCGTGGCAATGCAGCACATCTTAACTCTCAAGTAGATGGTTCCATTGCAGGAAGGATGGATTTGTTTCAAAAAAATCCTAAGTGCTATACAACCGAGGAAGTCCTTTTGAATTGCAAAGAGTTGTGCAATAATTCTAACGATTACTGATGGTTTGGTCCTTATCAAAAGGTTAATTCAGGTTGTGGGGGCTGGTAGTCATGGTGGGGAGCTGGCTGATGGAGGACCTCAGTTTTCTTCAGGCTGACTTCCAGGCCAAACATTTTGGCAGTTTCCGCAAAGCAGGACGTCAAGCGCTGAAGAGCTGGCTCTGAATGGGCAACTAAAGCGGCATCATCTGCAAAGAGTAGTTCACGGACAAGTTTCTCTTGTGTCTTGGTGTGAGCTTGCAGGCGCCTCAGATTGAAGAGACTGCCATCCGTGCGGTACCGGATGTAAACAGCGTCTTCATTGTTGGGGTCTTTCATGGCTTGGTTCAGCATCATGCTGAAGAAGATTGAAAAGAGGGTTGGTGCGAGAACACAGCCTTGCTTCACGCCATTGTTAATGGAGAAGGGTTCAGAGAGCTCATTGCTGTATCTGACCCGACCTTGTTGGTTTTCGTGCAGTTGGATAATCATGTTGAGGAACTTTGGGGGACATCCGATGCGCTCTAGTATTTGCCAAAGCCCTTTCCTGCTCACGGTGTCGAAGGCTTTGGTGAGGTCAACAAAGGTGATGTATCCATCGGGCACACAAAACTCAAAACGGTCAACCAGTTTACCTATCTCGGCTGCACCATTTCATCAGATGCAAGGATCGACAATGAGATAGACAACAGACTCGCCAAGGCAAATAGCGCCTTTGGAAGACTACACAAAAGAGTCTGGAAAAACAACCAACTGAAAAACCTCACAAAGATAAGCGTATACAGAGCCATTGTCATACCCACACTCCTGTTCGGCTCCGAATCATGGGTCCTCTACCGGCACCACCTACGGCTCCTAGAACGCTTCCACCAGCGTTGTCTCCGCTCCATCCTCAACATCCATTGGAGCGCTCACACCCCTAACGTCGAGGTACTCGAGATGGCAGAGGTCGACAGCATCGAGTCCACGCTGCTGAAGATCCAGCTGCGCTGGATGGGTCACGTCTCCAGAATGGAGGACCATCGCCTTCCCAAGATCGTATTATATGGCGAGCTCTCCACTGGCCACCGTGACAGAGGTGCACCAAAGAAAAGGTACAAGGACTGCCTAAAGAAATCTCTTGGTGCCTGCCACATTGACCACCGCCAGTGGGCTGATAACGCCTCAAACCGTGCATCTTGGCGCCTCACAGTTTGGCGGGCAGCAGCCTCCTTTGAAGAAGACCGCAGAGCCCACCTCACTGACAAAAGGCAAAGGAGGAAAAACCCAACACCCAACCCCAACCAACCAATTTTCCCTTGCAACCGCTGCAATCGTGTCTGCCTGTCCCGCATCGGACTGGCCAGCCACAAACGAGCCTGCAGCTGACGTGGACTTTTTACCCCCTCCATAAATCTTCGTCCGCGAAGTCAAGCCAAAGAAAAAGAATTCAGGTTGATTCCAGGCATGAGGGGGATTAGCCTACGAGGAGAGATTGAGTCATTTAGGACTGTACTTGCTGAAATTTAGAAGAATGATTGGGGATCTTATAGAAACATATCGAATTATGAAAGACATAGGTAAAATAGAGGTAGGTAAGTTATTTCCATTGGTGGGGGAGACTAGATATAGGGGAAATAGCCTCAAGATTCAGGGTAGTAAACAGATGAGGAGAAACTGCTTTTTCCAGAGGGTGGTGAATCTGTGGAATTCGCTGCCCATTGAAGCAGCAGAGGCGACCTCAGTTAAATATATATAAGGCAGGGTTGGATATATTTCTACATACTAAGGGAATTAAGGGATATGGGAAAAGGCAGGTTAGTGGAGATGAGCCCATCATCAGATCAGCCATAATCACAGTATTTCCACCCTGCCGTGTACAAGTCGGTTAACTGGGTAATTTACCCAGTTACCTACCTGGGAATTGTGCGGTGAGAAAAGGTCAGACTGGGCAGGGCCGGTCAAAATCGACGGGGCACCAAGACCTGGGTAGGAGGTACTCTCGGAGCGACAATTCTGACTTCTCTATCACCAGCCGTTTCTCCTGACTGAACCAATGATGTTTGATATGTTATTCTGGGTCCTTGGGAGTGTCTTATTTCGGGTATGGGTTGTTATTCGTTATGATAGCCTTTTAAAGGGAGTTGAGAGAATGATTTTCTCTTTTAAATGCAGACATTATCAAACTGGACTCTTGGTATTGTCCAGAGTTGGTGACTACATGAATGGATATCATGCTCTAAATTTCAGACAGCGGAATGACACATGGTGATGGAATCGTTCCCAGATGAGCTTTCAATCCTGCCAGGCTAAATTACACTCTACACTGCAGTAACAACCCATCTCCACAAATAAGGAAGGACCTCCTGGTGCATTTTAAAATAACTTTCAAAATTCTTAGAGTCTGACGTTTATACATACTAATTATATGTAGTGCAAACCACAAATAGCTACAATGACACTGAGAATTTCAGTGCCAAAATGCCCTCGCCTGTAGAACCCTCATTATCTTTCTGACAATCTTTTCTATTTTCATATTCCAAAGAAATATTCACTCTCCACAGTCCACGTGAACTCTTACCTATCAAAAACTCGACTTACTCATTTAATTTCATCTCACCAAATGTGATGATTATAACCTGCCCAATGATCTAGCCACCTCCTCCCTCAACCAGCTGCATTGGAAATGTGTTTTTTTTTAAATCCTTTATGTCCTATACCGCAACTTTAGAAGCCGCTTTTTTCCTTCTGGAAATGAAAATGCATTCAATTCTGCAAGTCGATTTTTACCAAAAGTGGCAGGCTGACAACATTGTGCATAAGTAGCCATTCTTTAGGGGTTGAACCAGCACACAATGATTATCTGATCAATTCAAGGGATAGAATAGTCAGATGCACAACTGCTATGACTGTCTATGATCGGGAACTCTCTTGAAACTAAGGAATGCGAACCAGACTTTCAAATTATAGGCTCTACTGTTTAGATTTGCAGAGTTCAGATCTATTGTCAGAGTATATACAACCCTGAGATTCATTTTCCTGTGGGCGAGGCAGAATTGCCACTTATTGGTGGTGCAAAAGAAATGCACACAAAATGGACATGTAATCAAATAAAGAAATGTGAACAAACTGACTAAACGATATTTATTTCTTTTTATATGTGTATATTTGATTGATGTATGTATCGCTGGTCTGTATGTGTATTATGTCTGGTTGTGTGTTTACATGCTTTGCACCGAGGGCCAGAGAACACTGTTTTAGCAGGTTGCACTTGTGCAATTAGGATGATAAATAAATTTGCACTTACCTGATTTGGAACAGGAGCCACTGATTAATTTTTATTAATAATAAAGAATGAATGAGCGGCGTTGGATGGGGTGGGGGTGAGAAAAGCAGTTGGGGTTGTAATCTGTTATTACGAGACTTTACTCAGATCAACCAATCCAACAAGTTCCAGAATGGAATGGAGGACCACTTGGCCAGAACTGGAGTATTGACTGACTATGAGTCCCATGCAATCAGGAATATTCACTGAGTAGGGATTCAATTGTTTACAAGTCCAACAATAATTATAAAATTCTATGACATATACAAGTTAAAATTTAGATGTTTAAATAACTTCATTCTTATTTTAATATGGAAACTCATATGGCATATGGTGTGGCAATTAATTATGTGAGGGTAAGATCCCAGATTAAAGAGATTCCTACCAGATTCTATTGCTGTAACATGGACAGCTAACAGGGCTCCAGTGACCAAGGTACCTTTTCCATAAAATGTCCAGGTATTGAAGATTAATCTTCTGATCAAGCTATGGACAAAGCCAAGGAGAAATAAATTTTAAAAAATGACGTTTTTCTTTACTTTAAAAAAAATCTTTGGTCTCTCTGGTTATTAGATGGAGAAATATTGGATAAAAGTCTTGATGCTTAACAATGATTGACATTTATATAGCATCTCACACATGCTGAGAAGTATTGAAAGACTGTTATTCAATACACTTTGGAATCATGAATCGTCTATTCGGGTAAGGAAGATTATTTTTCCATCCAATTTACCATGGGGAGGCAGGGTGCAGCAAAGATAGACAGCCAATGGCAGAAAGTGGATGATTGTGAATAAGAGGCTATGTAATGAAAGTGTCAGGAACATGGATGACTAGATTTGACAAACCTATCAACCAGCCATTAGCACAAATGATCTCGACCAGTGGTGGCATACAGTGTGTTCCATGTAGGTCATTAAAAATTTTAAATACAACACTTTAAATTAGATAAAGATGTTTCTTACAGAGCTGCCTTTGACTTGAAAATATAGCTCAGTCATTGCCACTAGTGGGCCATAGCATGTTAGGTCAGAAGCCAGGTAGGCCTTAGATAGAAAAATCTTGAGAACCACTGCACTAGTGGTCTTGGAAAAAAAGCCTGATGGAGCCACAGAACAGGCTCTTTGGCCCATCTAGTTTGTGCCAAATATTTATTCCACATTGTTCCATTAACACCTGCTCCCAGACCATACCCCTCCATGCCCCTCCCAACCATGTCCCTATCTAATCTTCCTTTAAATGTCAAAATCCAACATGCATCCACCATCTTCTCTAGCAGCTCCTTCCACACTCTCACCGCCATCTAATTGAAGAAGTCCCTTTAACGTTACCCTTAAATATTTCACCTTTCAACCTTAACCCATGTCCTCTAGTTCTTGCTTCACTCAACATTATTGGAAAAATCCTGATGCATTCACTGGATCTATACCCCTCATAATCTTGAATACCAATTTATGTTCTTGAATATCGATAGACTTATGCAATGAAGATGCACTTTAATAGAACTTTGAACATATAGGACAGGTTCAGGGACTTCAGGACCCCATGACTGTTGATTACAATGCTCAAATTAAAATACATTTTTTCCTAAACCTAGAAATATAGCATAATAACAGTCTCTACCAGCCCATGCCACCCATTAACCAATTAACTCACTAATCCATATGTCTTTTGGAATGCTGGAGAAAATCAGATCACCCAGAAGAAATCCTCGTGGTCACGAGGAGAACATCCAAATTCCTCATGGAAAGTACTGGATTTGAACCCAGGTCACTAGCTTCGTAATTATGTTATGCTCACTGCTACACTAGCCACCCTGGCCAAGGGGTAATTAAACTCCTGCTTGCATGTGAATCATCTCCCTCTATTCATCTGTAGATTCATGTACCCATTTAAACACTATGAAGTCCATTAACCTCTAAATGTGCTTTTAAAGAAAAAGCACATTTATGCAATGTCTTTCCTGACTTCAGGATATGTCAGAGCTATTTGAAATACAATAAAACCCAGGGTGTTTGGCACCTATGGGGATTAGTAGACACTGGATATTTTCTGGTTGCTTGAGATTGCATGTTAAGTGATTGGCGAACTAATGGTGAAGCATGCTTATTTTAAACTTCTGTATTTTTTTACCTATTTATGTTCCTCAATTTCTTTGCCAGTTGATTGAGGCTGACGGTTGCTTGAATCTTTGATAGCAGGGATTTTACTGTATAATTTTTCCTAACTTCAGGACACGCCCCTGCTCTTTACTGCAAATGAAGTACTCGTGAAAAATATATTCATCCTATTACACAGGAAATAGAGAGACCACCAGGCTCAACACAAACTACTATAAGCGACTGATAATGACTAGTTAATCAGTTTTAGTGATGTTAATTAAGCTAAACATTGCCCATCTTACCAAGGATAGAATTGCTTCACTGAGGAAGGAGAAAAGAGAGAGCCTCAGTTAAATGTGATGTTAAAGAACCTTCAATAGGACTGTTGACTACATTTTACTCTCTGGAGTGGGACCTTCGCCCAAAATGTTCCAACAGATGAGAATGTGACTCACTAAGTTATGATTGACAGCAGATGATCAGAGGTTGGATGAGCTTTCAAATGCGACTCTCTCCCTATTGTACCAATTTTTGAAGCTCATCTTACAACTCCCTTCCTCCGAGCTCATCTTTCTCATGAGACTTCCCGCTCTCTTTTTAAAGGTATTTTTATAAACAGAAACACATATGAAAAAAACCCAAGAAAAAAAACAAGCGAACAAATAAACAAAGTGCTCCCTCCCATTCCCCCACCTGCAACCCTGATAAATTAGAAATTTCTCCTACGTTCACAATTGAAAAATAGCAAAAATAAAATTAGATCAAGGAAGGTATGAGGTTCTAATGTATAATAAGGTTTTTTTTTTAACTACATTAAGCAAAGAGCATGGGCACGGGAGAACAGTATCCATACTAATTCAGTAGCCAAGGAAGTGTAATAAGGCCAAAAAGGAACACCATATTTCTTCATGTGTTGCTGGCTTCCTCCTCACACTATACAAGATCTTTTCAGGTGTTCTCTAGAATGTTAACTCATTTAACCCTTGCTTCTGTGAAGGAGGAAATTCAGATTTCCAGTTTTGTCGGATACACTTCTTCCCAGTTCTGGCCACCAGCAATATAAAGTAATTTTTTGTTGTGATTCACATTAAGACCTTGTAGATCTCCCAAAATCCAGACCCTAGGGTCAAATTAAATTTTGTTTTTTTTTATAATATCTGAGGTTAATCTAACAATGTATTCCCCAAAGTCGAACTCATAAGCAGCAATTCCAAAGCATATGATGTAAATCTCTGTCTCTGACATTGGGAGAGGGGTCATTGCACATTAGGTGGAGTGTAGTAGGTCCTATTAAAGATACTGAACTGTATTTGTCTTTGTTTAGTTGAGATTAAAACAATTTGAGACATTTGAAGAATATTACACCAATCAGCATCAACATAATTGTATTCAAGATCTGATTCCCATTTATTTTTAATATCACTCAGTATAGATTGGCATAATACTGTTTAAAAATGATATAAATAGATGATATCAGACCCTTTGTAGTTTGCAAGGCTACACTAAGATTACATAAAAGAGTCTGGAAAAACAACCACCTGAAGAAACACACAAAGATCAGCGTGTACAGAGCCGTTGTCATACCCACACTCCTGTTTGGCTCCGAATCATGGGTCCTCTACCGGTATCACCTACGGCTCCTAGAACGCTTCCATCAGCACTGTCTCCGCTCCATTCTCAACATTCATTGAAATGACTTCATCACCAACATCGAAGTACTCGAGCTGGCAGAGCCCACAAGCATCGAATCCACGCTGCTGAAGACCCAACTGCGCTGGGTGGGTCACGTCTCCAGAATGGAGGACCATCGCCTTCCCAAGATCGTGTTCTATGGCGAGCTCTCCACTGGCCACCGAGACAGAGGTGCACCAATGAAGAGGTACAAGGACTGCTTAAAGAAATCTCTTGGTGCCTGCCCCATTGACCACTGCCAGTGGGGTGATCTCGCCTCCAACCGTGCATCTTGGCGCCTCACAGTTCGGCGGGCAGCAACCTCCTTTGAAGAAGACCGCAGAGCCCACCTCACTGACAAAAGACAAAGGAGGAAGAGCCCAACACCCAACCCCATCCAACCAATTTTTCCTTGCAACCGCTGCAACCGTGCCTGCCTGTCCCGCCTCGGACTTGTCAGTCACCAACGAGCCTGCAGCAGACGTGGACATTACCCCTCCATAAATCTTCGGCCGCGAAGCCAAGCCAAAGAAGAAGAAGTAACTGGATAACCCATTGTCTAATCTGAAAATATTTGAATAAATGATGATGCAGTAGATTGAATTTACTAGACAATTGTTGAAAATTGGTGGTTATCTTGGCTATCTAAATCTTCTACTGCTTTTATACCACTACTTACCCAATTTTTAAAAATTCCATCTGCATTCAGGTGGGGGATGTCGGGGTTATTCTACAGAGGAGTTTTCCAAAATAATGAGGTATTTATACCAATAACTGTGTGAGCATCTTGCCATACTGCAAATGAATTTAGAATTGTAGGGTTCTTAGTAATATTTAAGAGTGCTTTCTTAGATGTTAAAAAAAAGGAAGAACTTTTAAGGGATCATTCTTTAATTGATGTTGTTCAATTAGAAGCCACCTAGCTTTATTGTCCTCAGAGTACAACCAACACCATATTGAACGGAATTGAGCTGCAAGGTAGTAACATTTACAATGAGGAAGATTTAATCCTCCCTTTGCGTAATGGGCCTGAAGGGTTGAGAGTTTGACTCCAGGAACTTTACCTTTCCATAAGAAGCTGGACATTGATTTGTTTAATTCCTTAAATTACTTTTGGGAATTTTAAATGGACCACATTGGAATAAATATAGAAATTTGGGGAGTATATTCAATTTAATTAAAGTTCACTCTTCTAATTAAAGATAATGGCAGTTCTCTCCATTTCTTTAGATCTAATTTAACCTGATTCAATAATTTGATGTAATTATCTTTAAGGATTTTATCTGCAGATCTCCTAATTTCTATGCCTAAATATTTAAATCCATTTGGGTACCATTGCAATCTTGATGTTATTATCGTCTATATTAAAAGGCATGACTTCACTTTTTAAAAGGTTTCATTTATAACCAGCATTGTATTGCTGGAAACATTGTAGAAGGGAGGTTAATGATTTTTGTTGGATCAGACAGAAAAGCTAAAAGATGGTTGGCATAAAGGGCTAGTTTGTGGGATTAGAACGAACATCAATAGCCAATGGCTCAATAGCTATTGAGAATAGCAGCGGAGCACTTGGGAAACCTTGGTGGATGCCTCTGGATAACGAGAAGGCACCCAACAGAACTCAATTAGTTAGAGTTTGAGCTTTAGGACCAGCAAAAAATGTTTCAATAAATGTTTGAATAAATCTCTCTCTCCAAAATTCATTGCTTTAAGAGTCTGCAAAAATAAACTAGGTTCAATCCTGTTGAATGCCTTGTCTGTATCCATCGACATTATCAACATGGGATCATTTTGTGTAATACCTGCTTCCATTATATGAAAACGTCTCCGTACATAATCAGATCCATATTGGTTTCTGATAAAGCCTGTCTGATCAGCATTAAACATTTTAGGAATAATGTTATCTATTCTTAATGCAATGAATTTTGATAAAATTTTGTAATCTGAATTCAAAAGATCAAGGGAATGATAAGATATACATTTTTGACAATCCTTCTCAGGTTTTGGCAGTAATGTTATTGTAGCCAATTCCAGAGAACTAGACAAAGTCTTTAAAATATTCATGTTAATGAAGATTTGAAATTTCTAAAGGCCCAAGTTAAAGTGAAGAGATTAAGGAATGATTCTGGAAAGTAAAAGAGAGCTTTTGAGCTCATAATACTTCCCGAAAAGTAAAAATAAAATCAAAGGGCGAAAGTTGTAAAGGTCTGACAACATCATATCACTTCTTTCAAACTTGCAAAAGGAAGTAATTTCCAAAGTAATTGGAAAGCCATCTGGTCCTGGAGCTTTTTTGCTCTTTAGAGACTTCATAGCACCAAGAACCTCTTCTTCAGATATATCAGCATCAAGACGATCTTTATCCTTTGGATCTAACATAGGTTTTCCCAAGTGGTGGGCTTTCTTGTAGGTGATGGGAACAGGAAAGTTTTCAATGCCAAAGATTTCTGATATGATTTGTTCCAAAAATCTAGCTGTATCACAACCTTCAGGTTTCACAAGGAGATTAAGTATCCAAATATTGTTCTTCCTGCTCGCTTTTTCCAAGTCTTCTACATTGTTTTTTTCAACATCTGCACCTCTTTCTCCATTTTCTCAACATGCATGGTGACTTCTATTATGTTGTCTTCATTAGCCGATACACATCCCTCGATTTCCTTAACCTGGTCAGCTCATGTTGATAATGCAGATTCTACTTTAATTAGTGACGATGGATGTCAGTTGTTTTAGTGTCGATTCGTGTTGATATTCCTTGCTTTCTCAAATGACCATCATGACTGTCTTGAGGGAAAAGTTTCCCCCTTTTGCAGAGCCGGATGCCATCTCTGCAAAATACAAAGATCTGGTTTTTCTTGCTTCTAAGATCATATTGTGACCTACACTAGTAGCAGATGAGATTTGTTTTGAAAATTTTAGGAAGGCGGATTAAAAAATATCAGAGCAAAATAAAAGATTACTATTGAGGCACTCAACCAGCTGCATTGGAAATGTGTTTTTTTTTAATCCTTTATGTCCTATACTGCAACTTTAGAAGCCACTTTTTTCTATCTGAAAGTGAAAATGCATTCAATTCTGCGTCGATTTTACCAGAAGTGGCAGGCTGACAACATTGTGCATAAGTAGCCATTCTTTAGGGGTTGAACCAGCACACAATGATTATCTGATCAATTCAAGGGATAGAATAGTCAGATGCACAACTTCTATGACTGTCTATGATCGGGAACTCTCTTGAAACTAAGGAATGCGAACGAGACTTTCAAATTATAGGCTCTACTGTTTAGATTTGCAGAGTTCAGATTTATTTTTAGAGTATATACATGACATTATATACAACCCTGAGATTCATTTTCCTGCAGGCAAGGCAGAATTACCGAAACACACCTTCAATGTGCCTCAATGTCTTTCCTTATTGCTACTTACGTGACCTCTGACTTCCCGCTCTTAAGGTCCCATCCCTGTGCCATTGCAGTGCTGCCTTTTGCAAGTTTGAAAGAAGTGATATGATGTTGTCAGACCTTTACAACTTTCACCCTTTGATTTTATTTTTCCTCTTCGGAAAGTATTATGAGTGCAAAAGCTCTCTTTTACTTTCCAGAATCATTCCTTAATCTCTTCACCTTAACTTGGGTCTTTAGAAATTTCAAATCTTCATTAACTTGAGTGATTTACCAAGATCTACGAGGAGGATTTTTCTCATCATGCTCTCAAATCCTCAGGGAATCTTTGATAGTAATATTAAGGTTTACAGAGTTGTCGATCTGCGATGGTAATATCTGCTCATATCCTTGAACAAACAATTTTTAAAAATCAAATCCAGCAATCAAGATGATACAGGAAATTAAGCAAAGAACGCCCTGACCAAAGATTGAGGACACTTGTAAATGATTCATTTGAGATTATTAACCAAAATAATGATTGGAAATCTTTCATTGCTGTGATGAATAAACCAACTTGACATGATAACCTATTTATTTTGCCACTCATCCATTCAATTAATTAGGCTATATGACACATTGACGATGACACTCTTACCCTGAGGTCATCTACTTAACTGGCACTGCAGATCCAATAAGATATTGAAAAAAATGAGATCTGTGGCCAAGCAACCCATCAGAGTGGCTGATTTACATCCCTCCCTGAATTATGGTGGGGTCCATTTGTGAGTGAAAAGACTTTTAAAGGAATGATAATTTCAGTGGTAAAAGTTGTAATAGCTATTCAATTTAATAAAAGTTGGCTGCCAGTATTTCCCAGCCATTTCTTTTCACTAAATGTATTGAATTGATTACCAATTCAAGCGTTTAGGTCAAGTTAAAATTTATTATCATCTAAATGAACATATAAAACCTGACGAAAGTTTCTCCGGAGAACAGTGCAGAAACATACACACACAGTACACAGTACATAATAATCACATATACATATAAAGATATAATTTAAAATGAATATATGTAAATATTTGGGCTGATTTGCTTGGTTTCATCAGTCTCATAGCCTGCGGGAAGGAGCTATTTCCCAGCCTGGCATTGAAGGGTAAAAATGATCCCAACACCAGAGAAGAGATGGAAAATCTCATGAAACAGTGCGAGATAACAACCTGAGTCTCAACATTGTCAAGACAAAGGAGATGATCGTGGACTTCAGGAGGACCAGGAACAACATCGACAACTCCATATTAGAGAGAGCAGAGAGCACTAAGTTCCTTGGAGTTCACTTAATTAGGACACTCAACTTCTCCTGACTTGTCAGGAAGGCACAACAGCGACGGCACTTTCTGAGAACACTGAAGTGAGCAAGGCTACCAGCCACCATCATGTCAACCTTCTATAGGAACATGGTTGCTGCAGAGAAATAGACCGGAGGACAATCCACGGTGGCAGAGAGGATCACTGGTGTCTCCATCAATGTGATCTACTGGGACTGTTGTCTCAAGAGGGGGCACAAAATTACCGAGGACCCTTTCCACCCTGCATACAGCACCTTTCAGTTGCTCCTGTCAGGAAAGAGATACAGGAATATCAAAGCCAGCACCACCAGACTGAGGAACAGCTTCTTCCCACGTGCAGTGAGAATACTGAATGACCAAAGGAGCTGCTCACACGAACCATCCGAGGCTCTCATGTACATGAAACAATGTTTATTGTATAGATGAAATACTTGTCCTGCATATATGTCTGGTTGTATGTTTAGCACTGAGAACTGGAGAATGCTGTTTCATCGGGTTGTAATTTTACTATCAGATGGCAATAAACTTGACGATGAGATTATCTGAATAACTCTATATCATCTTTCATACCCATCTAAGTGGGCTGACAAAGCCTCATATTGACATCTCACTTTAATTACAGCACTGCCCCTTCAACTGAACAACACTCCTAAATTGACCGCTTCACTCTAGGATTTTTTTCCCCCAAGTCTCTAAAGTGGACGTGACTCTCTCACTCCAAAGTAAGAGTGCTGCCATTAATACCTTGCCTGAAATGATAGATGGATATGTAAAATAATAATCTGAACAGGAGAATTGTTTGCTTGGTGTGTAATTTTGAAAATGATGAAACTCACACCCGACAAATAGATCAAAGAGTTTCATTCGATGAGAAGCTCCTCCCAAGGCACTGAGCAAATCCCTTTGTCCTTTTAGGGATGCTGTGCCAAATCTGAACAATTTCTGCAGCATGCATTTTTACGACGTGAATTGCATTTCCGCCTAGTTGCACCTGTAGAAGCAATATTACTGTAAAATATGACAGCACCATTTTGTGACACCTGTCACATCTGTATAAGACTGCATTTGTCCTAGGACAGAATAATTCTTCAGTTGCAGTAAATCTTGTGATTAATTAGGAAACACCATTTCATGTGCAACCCAAAAATCTGTCATTTATCATTTTCCTTCTTTGTTCCTGTGACTTCTGTGCTGTGGGTCTTTTTCACTGTTCCAATCTAACATAATGGAAGCTTGAGAGTATCTTTCTGTGAGCACTTCCGCTTCCCTTAGATACTCCTCTTTCCTCCTGCATCCCAAAAATATGCTGGTACATTAGTTGAGGACAGGAAATGACCTCTTACTGTATTAGGGAAATACCAACATTCAATATTCAAGATTCCTTTATTGTCATGTATTACAAGCAGTGCAATATTACATGGAATTCGCTTTTGCCTGCTGTAAGGCAGACAGATTCGCCATCGGCAGAAATTGCCTGAAGAACCTCTTACAGTCAGAGAAAGAGAAGCAAATGAGAGTTGCCCCAGAGTCACTGAGTGTCCATAGATTTGCCTCCAGCGCTCCGCAGCCGCACAGACATCAGTCCTAACCATTGGCAACCCAAGCACCAGATCTAAAACTCCGACATGATCAGGAAGGCTTCAGCCAGCCTCAAGCCAGCCTCCAGCAGTCCACCACCTGGTGTGATCCCTCGACCGCAGTTGCTAGCAGCCTGAAGCCTGTGCAAGTTCCTCAAGTTGTCAACACCCCATCACCCGTGTGTTTGTTCTTCAGCCACAGAATGCTTCACTGGACCATCATCATGGTCACCGTCCCATGGGAAGTCTCATCTGCTTCTCCTTCTCAAATGGGGGATGTTCTCTCTGTTTTCTGGTGCCCTGCACTATTCCTCTCCTTCCCCAGAGTCTGCAACCCGTCAAGGCTGCTGCCGATCATTGGAGCCGCCATCTTTGGCCCAGACACCTCACCATTTTTAAAATTAAACCACTGTTGGCTCCATTAACAGGCCAGTTAAAGCATGTACGGCGCTGATGGCAGTTGGACTGGGAGGTTGGGCCCCGCAGGAGCCCCCTGTCTATGCTTCCTGCTCCCACAGGTCCACACCAGTGGCAGCACTGCCTTTACAGCAGCTCCGTCGATGCCTCCATTCCTCTCTCACCTTCACAGATGCTGATTGACCCATTACATTCTTTCAGTGAATCAGATTTCCGCTTCCATATACTCTTCTTTGTCTCAGTGTTAGTTAATGGTGAACATAGTCAAAGGCTAGTGAATGGGAAGGTGAAAGAGAGAATAAATTTATGGGAAAATGGACAGAGTAATGGGATTGACCCAGCCTCCACTATTCTGGAGCTGACATGACCCTGATAGGCCAAATGATCTCCTTCATTGCATTGAGAAAGGGTAGATTTGCATTTATTTATCCACCTCCATTACCCTGATATTGTTGCAATCATGTCTCTCAATGCCAAGAATATAATTATTATTGTGAGCAATTTATGGTACTGGTGCTCACCTTGTGTGAAGTTCCCACTAGCTCCTTTAGGGAGTAATCTAGCGAACATGGCCGTGGAACTGAAAATGATTAGTAAAAGAAAGGTTGGCTCTATGTCATGATTGGCATTTCAATCATTTAAGATTCCGAGAATAAAAATATGTCTGTATTTGGGTTGAGATAAAGAAGGGATTAGTGGGTTTAGTATGAAGAACTGCTGCCCTTCATCCATGACAGGTGCTGTCTTTATTTCAGGAATCCCTCAATAACTCCCATTGGAGTACTCGAATTCTGTAGACATTGGAAATGGACAGTTGGATAATATTAGAACAAGCTGAAAGTATGCTGCCTTCCGCAATCAATCAACATTGCACCAGTATTACAAATATTCAATCTGCAGCGACAGTACTGAGACCCAACTGTAAGTACAAGTCCATTACCATGCAAATAGATCTTTAGCACTTTGGATGCATGTTTGCTGTACCTCAATACATTCAGAAGACTTTACAGTTGCATTGGAGGATGAATGAATATTCCTTAGGATGATGAACGGAACTCCCCTCCTGTTCTAACCAATAGAATGGGATCTTTTTTGTGCCAGTTCATAGGACAGCTGAGGACATGTTCTAATTCTCATCCTACATATCCAATAGTGCACTATTTACTTATTGCTGTCTTATTAGCCAATCACTATAAAAACCTTGCCAAATATCTTCTCAAGTGACTTGTTTTGAAATATGGAATTGGCTTTAGCAGCTGAACTCCTGACTGTCATGAACTGCAATTTTAGGTATTCATCAATAATTCAGTGTCCAGCAATGCTCCAGAAAACATGGCTGCATGGATCGCAGGTCTAAAAATAAAGTAGGGATTTCCCTGCAGGACGTGTTCTGATGGCTGAGACTGGTGGCATTGCAAGCCATCCTCAAAGGCAACATATCCAAAGTAAAAATGGCCATAGCTGCACTGAAGTCACTGAACCATTTACTTTCCTTGATAATAGCAAATACATTACTTAATCATAGGATAACTGCGTTAAACACAGGTAAAACTAATCCCGAGCCTGTTTTCAGACTCTAATTATTGGGATGAGTTGTGGCATCTGAGAAGTTCCTTCAAATAGGATGAACTATGATTGGTCAAAATTTTATCTTTTTTCCCCTTGAAATGATTTTCCTTGCTCCACTGCTGTCAAATAATCTCATATTTTTAATTTAATATGAAATATTATGTACATTTATACACAATATTATAGAATGTGAAACATAAAACAGTACTGCACAGGAACAGGCCTTTAGCCCATGATATCTGCACCAAATTGAACTTGATCTTTGTGGCTTACTCCTGATACATATGCCTCTACCCCCTGCAAATTCATGTGCCTATTTTGAAGGCTCTTAAATACTTCTATTGTATCTGCTGCCGCCACTGCTCCCAGCAGCCTGTTCCAGGCACCCATCATTCTCTGTGTGAAAGAAACATGTCCCATTTATTTCCCCTAACCCCAACCCCATCCCCACCCACTTCAACTTAAATGCACGTCATGACATATTTAATATTTTTGTCCTGGGAAAAAGATTCTGAATGCCTACCCTATCGATTTTTTTCTCCAGAAAAGAATTTATCACTATAAATTATTTACAAAAGAGAAAACTGTTCAAAACTTTTCACACCCTTTGTGTAAATCACATTCCCATCAATGTACATAGTTACATTTGTTCTCTAAATACACCATCACCTCCCCTATGGTACCTTATTACTTCTTCCCCCCTCTCTTGTTTGAGGGAATTATCCTTGGTCTCAACCCCTCAATGCCCAGTAATGGGAGGACTCTAGACTGTGGTCCTTCCCCACGGTGTCCTCACATTGGCTGAACCAAACCTCAGTGTGTCCTTCAGCATCTACTCCTGCAGGTTGGAATGTGCCAGTCGGCAGCATTCCCTCACTGACATCTCCGTTTGCTGAAAGTCCAACAGCTTCAGGCAGGCCAGAGTGCATCTTTCACTGAGTTGATGATCTTTCAGCAGTTCTGGATATCTGAATGTGTCCTGGGGAACAGCCTGTAGATCACGGTGTTTGGTGAGGATGAACCGTGACAAGGACCCTTGCATCCTTCACCACACACTCTTTGTGAATCTGCAATCAGCAAAGAGGTGGGCAACAGTCTCCACCCCACCCTATCTACCTTATCTATGCCTCCCTGTAGCCTCTGACTATCCAGAGAAAAGTTTGTCCAACCTCTCCTTTTAGGTCATACCCTCTAGTTTAACATCCTGGTGATCTCTTCTCTTTCATTTCCATATCCTCCACCTCCTTTCTGTAATTTGGTGACCAGAATTACTCGCAATATTCCAAGTGTGGGCTGAACAAAGTTTTATATCGCTGTAACGTGCAACATCCTGACCCATATTTAATCCCCCTACCAATGAAGACAAGCATACCATATTCTTTTTTACTACATTGAGGAGCCAGAGACTTGAACCCTCAATTCTCATGAGCATCAATGGTGCTAAGAGTACTGCATTTACATTTGACTCACCCAAAGTACAACACCTCACATTGTATCCACTTTTTTAATGGACTTTGTTGAAGAATTCCAGTGTACCCAACCTGCGGTCAATAATTGATACTGTGACAGATTATGTTATATTTAATGTTGTATATAGATAAGTTTGAAAGGAGATAAATTGCGGCGTGTTTTTTTTAGTGTAGGTCACATACAAACACTTCAAAACAGATCTCATTTAAAATGCCAAAGCTCTGCACAAGCCAGATAACCCAGGCTTCGGGTGCCTTTGCAAAAACTTTGAAGTATACCTATAAGGACTTCACAAGTAGTTGTTAATTGGACATGCTGTTGAGTAATGGATTATTAAGCAGCAGATGAACGAACTTGGAAGATTAGGTCTGGAGCTGCAGTCTGAGTGCAGTTTGCTGTTTTAAGAGGGTCATGTGGGTTTTCTCAGAGAGATAGAGAAAGAGAGAGAGAGAGAGAGAAAATTCAATTCTACAGTTCAGCAGCAGCTGGGACTGGAACAGGACAAGCTGGCAAGCTTGTGGAAAAACCTCATTTTGAATAGGGGTTGTAAGTTCTTAGTTCAGCCTGGTCAAAGCCCTTGTGGTCCATATGAGGATATGGCTGGCTTGTATAATGTTTCACTTGAAAAAAGGGAAACAACAAAGGAATTCTGTGGTGACCTGAAAGAAAGATGTTATCATCTGGAAAACCCCGATGGGGCAAGTTTCTTTGGCAAGACATTGACGTGGCTGATCGAAAGGGATCAGTTGTGGGTGTCCAACGAGCAACAAATCTCTCTCTGAAAACCGACAAGAACCTTCCTGAGCAGTAACCATTTTCCTTTCAAGCACCAAAGCCTAGTGAACTTTATAAATGTTAAATTCTGTGCACAGTATAAAAATTGCCTGCAACCAGTGAACTTGGAGGAATGAGAAGTGAGATTGGACTGTGAACCAAATAACTTTTCTGAACTTACACACACATTACATACACGTGTGCTTAGAATTAGAAGGGAGTTAAGTTAGGTTAAGTAATTCAATAGAGGTAAATTAAAGTTTGATCTTGTTTTCATGTTTAAAGATAATTAAAAGCAACTTTTGTTTAAGTAACCATTTGTCTTGGTGAATTTCTATTGCTGCAGGGTTTTGGGGTCCTCTGGGCTAATAACAATACATATAACAAACTTTGTTTATTCCTTTACACCATTTTAATCATGTTAAAACAGTGTTGTGGGTGATTCCCAACTGCAAAATCTCAGAAGAATTGAGATGTTCAATTATAAAGTACACAGAAGAGTGTTGTCTGGATTTTCTTGTAATATTATGCTGTGAAATTTTCTATAGAATATATATCTATTATTAAATAAATAAATGACCACGCATGTTCGCTTTTAGCCTCACATATAATATCTCTGAGTTCACCTACGAAATGAACAGACGGCAATATAAAGTAAAACCCCTGGTATCTGGATTGGTAGATATCTGGATTGCCCGGATAAGTGAATTTGTGGTTGCTTGAGACTCACTCTTACAATACCTAATTAATGGACCAGCATTAAAAATAAACAGTTTAAGAGACAAAATACAGTTCAAACTGTAAAGTAATTTGAAAAAAAAATCAATATTGTAGTTCTTAATTATGTAAAGTTCACTTTAATCAAGTAATTCCCTTAACTTACAAAATTTCAAATTAAATTCAAACCCAGGTCACTGGCACTAACCACTAGGCTAACCCCATTTCCCCCAAGTTTACTAATGTACTTAATAATATACAAATAAAGATAAAGAGTCTTACTAAGCAGGGATAAGGAGGCACTTGAAGAGAGTCACCCTAACGGCAAGCGGCATCAACCAGAGGTTTTACTGTATTTATTCTTCCAGCTGTGAGAAAGTTGCTACATATCAGATACTGAAATTATGTGAGGAGGTTGGAAGGATGCTCCCTGGGGTAAGGGGTGGGGGGTGCAGATTGGATAGTGCCCAGAGAAGATGTGTCTAGGACCATAAAGCCTGACACTCTGGACAGGATGATGCGAGCAATGCCATAATGTTCATTAATGGAGTAATGAATACTTGCATTTTTGGAAAGGCTGCATTACAGTCAAATCCCTGTAGTAGTTACTCTTCCTGCCTTTGTGTGTCGAAGGGAAAATATGGTGTTTATGTGATTTCCCTCGTGTCATTGAGATGTGGCGGAGATTAGTAGCAGCAACCTGGAATAACCTTGCAGCTGAGAAGCTGGGGATCACTGTGACCTTGTCATCCATAAGCAAAGCACTTCAGGCACACGTGAGGCTGCACTTGACATTGCAGAAGACCAAGTCTTGAGGGAACTTCTCAGCTGTTTTTCAAAATATCGGCTCATGATCCTCTAAATGCACTTGGGAGGAGAGAGGCAACCTTAATGTAATATCTCGCTTAACAGTTGCAACACCCCTGACAGCGCAGTACCACTGCCCGGCCTTCTCCCCATAAGCTTTGATGCCCTGGCCAATCAAGTGCCCCTCAATCTCTGTCTTGAATACATCCAATGACATGGCCTCCACAACTGCCTCGCAACAAATTCCACCAATATACCATCCACTGGCTAAAAACAATTTCTCCACATCTCTGTTCTAAGTGGACACCCTTCCACCCTGAAGTTGTGCCCTCTTGTCCTAGACTCTCTCACCTTACTACATGCATTCTGTCCATGCCTTTCAACATTCAAAATGTTTCAATGAATGCAGGCCAAGAGCTGTCAAACGTTCCTGATAAACTTTCTTCTACTCTTATTTATCTCACCTTATTTATCTAATCCTTCTTTCTCCTCCAAATGTCTGAATCTTCGAAATCACCTATGCTACTCAAAGCAGTCTTTTTTTTATTATGACATTTCACATTGTAATTTTACTTTGGATAAGGAGGCTTCTTCTTATGAATTCTTCACTGGATTTATTTATCACTGTTAATTTTGACATCTCCCACAAGTGGATCATCTCTATAGTTATCCTATTGAACCCAGTCATTGTGTTTTGTGGGACAGTGAAGAGGAAATTGACAGCTAAACCTCCCTTGCAAGCAATGAGCTGGTATCATTGATCTGATGAGTACTGAACTGACAGGCGACTTACTAAACATAATGATGGTTGACTTACCAGTGTGAAGCTCTTAGAAAGCAACTGAGAACATGGGCAGAGCTCTGTGTGACCTGAACCGACTTTAGCTTAATTCCCTAATAAGGGCATTTTCCAGTTCTTCCCTAATATGCAGCTAGTTTCAATTCTGCTGCTTCCTCCTGGAGTCATTTTCATTCCAGCTTCTTTCCCTTATCCCACACATGAATCCTCGAAATTAATCTGTCCTGTCCCACTGAAATGCTCAGTAACCAAGGATAGAAGCATAAAATAATGGGCAAGAAAAACTAAGGTTGTGAGGGGACAGGAAAAAGTGGTAAAGGGATTGGGGCTAACGAGGAAATAAGGTTCTTTATTTAATAGAATGAGTTGTTATGATTTAGAATACACTGCCTGACAGACAACGTCAGCAGATCCAATAATAAGAAAGGGGATAAATATTTTCAGAGGAAATGGTGTGAAGGTCCATGGTGAAAGGACAGTAGAGTGGGTTTAACTTTACACACACACGCACGCACGCACGCACGCACGCACGCACACACACACACACACGTACACACACGTACACACACACGCACACACACACACACACACATACATGCACACACACACACACACACACACACACACACACACACACACACACACACACACACACACACACACACACACACACACACACACACACACACACACACACACACACACACCATATGCAGATACTCCCCGATTTGTGACCTATGCAACTTACATCCATCCGCACATATGACCGAAAATGCATTAAAAAAAAAAAAATTTAACATTTATGCAGTGTATGCTGTATTTGACAAACTATAACAGGGATACAGGGCATGTAAGAGATAAAATGTGCATACTTACCTTATTCGTCAGCATCCCGGGTCCGTAAGCTGCGTGTGGCCATCTGGATTTCTGTGCGCTTGTGCAAGTCTTCGGTTGGCGCATGTGCAGTGGGTTTGCTTGGCGCCTGCTCGAGAGTTCAGGATGCAAATTCAATATTGTTAGGGTGCTTAACTCTTGCGCATGCGCCAACCGAAGACTCGTGCATCTGCACAGGAATCAAGAGCCGCTCCCAACTCAAGGACCCCGGGACGCCGACTAACAAGGTAAGTATGCAATACCAAAATATGTTCATTCTGAGATATGACCGATCCTTTGGTCCATATTACAGTTGTAAGTCGAGTGGAGCTGTATCTACATAGCGATCCAAAATAAATAGATATAAAAATAATTTTTTGTGTCTAATGTTATTCAGCAGTCTCACCACCTGCAGATGAAGCAGATGCCCAGCCTGGAAGGCTGCATAATGCCCTTTTTTCAAGCAAAACATTATACAAGTCAGCCATATCCTCTTGTATGGACCACAAGGGCTTTGACCAGGTTGAACTAAATCCAGGTATTGTTTCTTTGATACTATGGGCTGAATGTTAAGGGTCCTCAGTGATTCTCTGAGTCATCTTTAAGCACCACTCCCTGTAGATATTGTCGATAAAGGGAAGGGAGACCCCAGTGATCTTCTCATCAGTTTTAATCATCCTCCATACTGACCTCCGATCTAATGCTTTGCGGCTTTCATACCACATGATGATGCAGTCAGCCTGGACACTCTATTGTGCTCCTCTGTAACCTTGTTAGGATAATGGCTGGTAGCCTTGCCTACCTCAACCTCCTTAGGAATTGTCACCACTGCTGCCCGTTACTGACTAATGAGCAGCTGTTGTGGGTCCAGGATAGGTCGTCCTTTAAATGTATGCACAGGAACTTAATACTCCCAACTCTCTCTACGACGGTGCCATTTATATGCAGTGGGAAGTTCCAAGGAGGTGAAACATTCAGAACGTAATCACTCGAGCCTGCTGCCAATCAATTAGATAATTTGCAATCTTTTAATTGTCACTTTACAGCTTGCCAGCATGGGCAGGGTGGGATGAATGGCCTTTTGTGCAGCACCATTCCCTGAATCTATGATCTTTCTGTTGATCAACACAATTCCCCGAACAGAATGTTCTCATTTCTGTTACTGTGCTTCCCTTTTGTTCATGCACGAATATTACCGTAAAAGACCAAATGTTAGCTTTTAAAGGCTACAATGTTTTCTCACCCAGCCTGTCAGAACATACTGATTTGATGTTGTTCCAATTCATTGGCTGCCATCCACAAGTTTTACAAATCAACTCAACAGATTTGGGAAAAGATAAAAATATCTCTCTCCAATTCTGGACATGTTCTACAGAGTAAAAATCCCTTTGAAGATCTCATTAATCTTGAAGTTAACTGTTGAAATCCAATCTAATATTTATATATGGGCTGGGCCAGTGTTGTACAAATTAACAAGCAGAGATATGCATATTTTTACATTGTTCACCCTCTACCTTGGTATAATGCTTAACATTGTCAAAGAAAAGGTGCGAGGCAGCAAACTGTAGAAATCACATGATTCTTGTGACAGCACACTTTAAAGAATATCCTGCATTAAGATACCCTTGATGTACATCAACTAATCACAGATTCGAACAGCTGTACGACAAAGAGGTAGGGTGTGTGGTTCAGCCTGCTTGTCCAAACCCATCCAGTTGGTCCAACTTCTCCTGCTCTTTCTCTGTCAACCTGCAAATTTCTCCACTAGTATTAAATGACTGACACTTAGTTGCAAAGCCAAATAATATAAATTCCCGTATATCTAGGAGTAATCTCTGGAATTTGTGGAATGACCACTTGGATAGATCTCTCAAGAGTTGAGATGTTGTCTTGGGTAAACTTATACCTCTCATTTTGTTCGTTTTAGATTGGTCACAGTGTTTGAGCTACCAAAAGAAAATAGACACACACACCGAGAGCAGTTCAGTTTATACAAATGTTTATTACAAATTCAAAAGCTGATTTCACACTACAATATGCAAGCCCTTCCCAACTATACTTATCAACGCTTGGACTGGTCCCAACTGCCGAAGTGAGGCAACGACTGCACACTTGTAGTAGGTTGTCAGGGCGCCGGTAGCAGCTTCTCCACCTCCCCTGACCGAGACGTTGGCTGGACTCCAGAAGTTATTCTTCTTGCTGAGAGATGTTGCCACCTTTCGGAGAGTCTCAAACTTCAGCAGCGGAACCATGGCTTATATTACCCAAACTGCTTACCCAAGCCCCTATTCCCAGCGCAGCAAGAAAGATAAGCAAGCAAGCTAGCATGCTAGGCTTCTAACGAATAACATAATTTTCAGCTTATCACTTTGAATACAATGGTTTATTTTGCATCAAGGCTAGGCCTCTGACAGTCTGTGACCAAAACAAGCAGGAAGATTAAATGTTCTCGGTACACAGATGTCTTTCTTTAGATAACAGCATCTCTGGCCCCTCGGTGGAATTCAGCTTAAGTCTGCCGATTCTAAAACACAAGCAGGTTCTCAGCCTTGCAGAACCCAGAGCTGCAAGTTTAAAAAAACAGGTTAGAATCTTCCATTACACATGTACACAATGGACCATACTATTTATTTCTGTGATTTAGTGAGCTGTTGGGTGCAGACAATTACTAAAACGTTCTCTGGAGTCCTGCCTCACTGCTCCAGCTGACCCTTAGCAGATTTTATACTTTGCGCCTACCTTTTTGCTGGATTTTTAAACATTTATCTGTGTGGTGAGGTCATTGTTGGGAAAGCCAATACAGAAAGGGCACAAACATCTGCAGGATAAGTATTCACCTGTACAAATAAATAAATAAATATGGTTTCATGAATAGATAATGTGAGCAGTTCATTTGGTCGTTCAGCATTCTCACTGCCCATGGGAAGAAGCTGTTCCTCAGCCTGGTGGTGCTGGCTCCGATACTCCCTATCTCTTTCCTGATGGGAGCAGCTGAAAAATGCTGTAGTGCAGAGTGGAAGGAGTCCTCAATAATTTTGCACACCCTCTTCAGATAACAAGGCAATGTAGGGAGAATAAAATGGGTTACGCTAGGATTAGTGTATAAAATGGTTGCATGATGGTCAGTGCTGACGAGATGGATTGAAGGGCCTATTTCTGTATTTTACCTGTCTGTCAATCTGAGCCAGTTCAGGGCAGTTTAGAACCATACACTAAAGCACAGAAACAGGCCCATTCAACCCTTCTAGTCTGTGCTGAACTGCTTTTTTGCCTAGTCCCACTGAACTGCACCCAATCCATAGGCCTCCAAACCCCTCCCATTCATGCACCTGCTAAATTCTTCTTAAGTGTTAGAATTGAGCCTGCATTCACCACCTCAGCTGGCAGCTCATACCACACTCCCACCAGTCTCTGTGTGAAGAAGATCCCCCTCATGTTCCCCTAAAATTTTCCCCTTTCATTCTTAACTCATGTCCTCTGGTTTGTATCTCATCTTCCTCCAGTGGAAAAAGCCTATCTACATTTACCCTGTCTATCCCCCTTATCATTTTTAAATACCTCTATCAAATTTTCCCTCTTTCTTCTGTGTTCTAGGGAATAAAGTCCTAACCTGTTTAACCTTTCCCTGTAACTCAGTTCCTGAAGTCTGGACAGCCTTCTAGTAAATCTTCTCTGCGCTCTTTCTATCTTATTGATATCTTTCCTGTAGTTAGGTGACCAAAACTGCACACAATACTCCAAATTTGGCCTCACCAAAGTCTTATACAACTTTACTATGACATCCCAGCTCCTATACCCAATGCTTTGATTTATGAAGGCCAATATGCCAAAAGCTCTCTTTACCACCTTATCCACTTGTAACACCACTTTCAGGGAATTAGGTATCTGTATTCCCGGGTCCCTCTGTTCAACTACACTCCTCAGAGCCCTACGATTCACAGTGTATGTCCTTTCTTGATTTGTCCTCCTCTCCATATCCATCCTGCCAATATCTATCATGCTCCTAGATGTTTCAGTCAAGCCTGCTTTCATCTACTTAAACTCTAGCAGATACAAACCCAGACCTTAGATCATAATGCACAAAGACTTTCATTAAATAAGGAGTTCAATGCTATTTGCTGACTTGAGATATATCCTCATAAATGTTCTATACAACTGAAGCACAACTTTCCAATTTATGGAGTATGGAGTCTTACCAATGAACAACAATATAGTGTAAGCTTTCCTAACCTCTTGAAGTGGCTGTTAACAATGTGAGAAAAAAAAATTTAGTCACCCATTTTGCTGAGTCTGGGTTCTCATGTAAGCCAGATCAGGTAGGCTCCTTTCTTTAGGATATTATTGACCAAATGGGTTTTTGGAATAATCAACAGTCTGGCCAGATTCCAGATTTTACTTTATTCTGGGTTTTAGTTGATTAATTGAATTTAAGTTCCCTAGAAGTCACGACGTGATTCAAACTAATGCATTTCAATCATAGTTCAGATCCCTAGAATGCTTGCCCTGCTATTATTGGACAATGTGCAGTCACATTTACTTTGATGGTGGAAATCACTGAGAGTTTCTGTCTGGCTGCATTGTTTACACAGATACAAGATGTTGACCTCTGCTCTTAGATTTTGCACGGAACAGTCCTTGTTGCTAGGAGACCTGTAAAAGATATGGAAGAAAGAGAATCTGGACTTCCCTATGCTATGTTTAGAATGCCATATATTGACACTTAATGCCACCAAAACGAGCTGTGTTAATATAATGCTTCGACCTGATTATTGCAAGTTAGTGCAGCACAAACAAAGCTGAAGCTAAGTTTATAGTGCGCTTTAAATGTTAAACAGCTTTGTTAAAAGCTGATTTGAACTCGTGGCTTGCCATGTGATGGGAACAATTAGTCATGTGACAGGAAATGGGTTTATCATGTCTGTAAAAAAAGCCAATTTTGCAAGAATGGCAAATAAGTACAGGTTGTACCTCTCTCATCTGGTGCTCTGTGGTCGGGCAATTCCTGTGGTCTGACACGTTTTGAATCTGTCACTGTTAGTACAAACTTCTTGCAGACAGTGTGGGACTTGAACCCTGGTCCGGCTCGCTGGCACTGTAAAAGTTGAATCTGCAGCGAAACGGACCGGGGTTCGAGTCCCATCTGTCTGTAAGGAGTTTGTACTAACATCCTGATCGCTGGTGCTGCAAAGGTGCTGTGCTAACCGCTACACTAACCGTGACGCTCTCAATGGACAGAGTAGATGTAGAAAGGCTGTTTCCCATGCTGGGCGAGTCGAGAACATGAGGGCACAACTTCAGGATTGAAGGGTGTCTGCTTAGAACAGAGATGCCAAGGAATGTCTTCATCCAGAGAGTGGTACGTCTGTAGAATTTGTTGCCACAGGCAGTTTTGGAGGCCATGTCGTTGGGTGTATTTAAGACAGAGATTGATGGATTCTTGTTTAGCCAAGGCATCAACAGTAATGGGGAGATGGCTGGGCAGTGGGGCTGAGTGGGAAAATAGGAAATGATTGACTGGCAGGACAGACTCAATTGGCTGAATAGCCTATTTTTGCTCCTATGTCTTTAAGTCTTATTATGTGTACATCAATGATTACTTAAATTATTTGATTATACAACCAGTGGTTAAAACTTTCCAGTATAGACCCATCTTGGCGCCTCACAGTTCGGTGGGCAGCAACCTCCTT
The DNA here is from genome assembly GCF_036971445.1 of Narcine bancroftii. Classification (NCBI taxonomy): domain Eukaryota; kingdom Metazoa; phylum Chordata; class Chondrichthyes; order Torpediniformes; family Narcinidae; genus Narcine; species Narcine bancroftii. Next base: position 243,840,460 of record NC_091473.1, read on the forward strand.
TGAAGAAGACTGCAGAGCCCACCTCACTGTCAAAAGACAAAGGAGGAAAAACCCAACACCCAACCCCGACCCACCAATTTTCCCTTGCAACCGCTGCAACCGTGTCTGCCTGTCCCACATCGGACTTGTCGGCCACCAACGAGCCTGCAGCTGACGTGGACATTTACCCCTCCATAAATCTCCGTCCGCGAAGCCAAGCCAAAGGAAGAAATAGACCCAGAAATAAAACTTGAATGACCAAAAAAACTCCCAAAGGGAGCTAAATATTGGTGCTTTCTTCTCAGATTGGGCCACAAAGGGAACTCCCCAGCTCATCCACAAAAAAATCCATGGAATTATTGGATTTAAATGCAGATGCTGGTAGGCAGGGTGAGGTGCTTCATCTACAAGATCTCCAACAGCATGACACTCTATTACCATTGAACCAGATCTGATGGCCTACATCACTGGCATCAATAGCACTTTAAACCCTGGATCTTCTGTATTAACAGGCCAGCTATTATCAAAAACTTGCATCTCTAGATCAGATGCTATAATTTCAGAGCTGCATCAGTTACCTCTTAGTCTTAAGCCCCAGGGCTGTGCAGAACCTGACAAAATCAAACTTGACTAAGCATAGCTTACCCTGGAAGTGACAGGCGCTGCCCAGCCTTCAGAATTTATCCACAGGGCATTGAGGCAGACTATAAAATGTCATTAAAATTTATCTTCTACCCTTGGAGAGATATTTGCTTTCACCAAAACAAAAGGAGACCAATTTATCAAGTCCTGGTGAACTTGTGCCAGTGAAGATGTTGTCCTCTACTGACAATAAGTCTGAACAGATTTAAAAAGCATTATAATTATTTCTTTGAATTTTAATTATAATGTGTGTCTCAACACCAAAATCTGTCATCCAACAGCATCTGATTAGATCTTCATTCCTTTTGAGGAGCTGCAGCGAGCCTAGCATCTGTTATGTTGCAGGAGGGGATTTGCAAGATGGATTAACTGAATGCCTTGTGATTGGAAAAAGCATTTACAGAACAGTAATTTTCCTTCAATAAATCGCAATGAACGTCACCATCATGATGGCTTCTAATGAATTAAAACTGAACTAATGATTAGAAATATTCGATATGGCATTGAATGTCACTCAATGTTTACTTGCTGCATAGTGTTGGGATATTTTTATTGACTAGAACAATCAGAAAGTCTCCTTATTGCATTGATTGATTGGTAATACTTTAAAAAATATGGTAAGGTTAATTTAACGTAGTTCTGTTTAACAATGCGCCCTGAGAGCCTGACAAAGGGAAAGTAATTTTTTAGGAAGCATCACATTAAAATCTAAAGGGATTATGCTCTGACTCTGACCTTAGTTTCAATTGCATTTCAACAAAGCACATTTTATTTTGAAATAAAAAGTACTTGTCCAACAAATCAGCTGCTCATTTATCTCGATCCTATTTGTGTGAACTTGCTCAGACTCCCAACCCCACCTCATTGCATAACCAGCAATATGCTCATCCCACCCTGCTTGGCTTTAAGGCCACTATACTACCTCGATTCCTAGTCCCTTCTCAAGCAGTATATCACCGATTTTACCATCTATTTCCCCGAATTATTTATATGATTCTATTGCCAATTATCTGACAACTATAATCTCTGTTTGCTTTCTTCTTAATTCTGCCAAGCCCCTGGTGAGAAGGCAGGAGAGAGCAGGGCTGGGACATTCAAAGGGCTCCCTGGAGACTCTACTGAGAATGTCCCCTGACAATAACATTGAGGTTGTGCGGTCAAAGGAAATGCTCTACTGCTCAGAGCTCTGGTTAAATGTATATCACCGAATCTTTCTCTGTACCATCTCCTCATGCTGTAACAAACAAAAGTGACAGGTTCTATGGGTAGGTCTCTGACTCTATTTTAACTTCCAGCCCCCGCCTGGATTTTGGTCAATAGCTCATATATAGGTCTAGCCAGGCCATGTGGGACAGAGAAGGGGGGGGGGGGGGGGAGGTGGATGGGTGGTGACTAAACCAACTCATTTTCCTTTACAAACACTGTTCCACGTCTTCTTCAATAGCATATACTGCAGTTAATAGAGTCGCTGGCTCACAATTCCAGAGGTCCATGTTCACTCCTGACTTTAAGTGCTGTCTGTGTGGAGTTTGCACATTCTCCCTGTGACTGCATTTGTTGCCTTCAGGTGCTCTGGGTTCCTCCCACATTCCAGAGGCGTGCGGGTTGGTAGGTAAATTGGCGGGTGTGCGTAGATGAACGATGTCATCTAGGGACAGTCGATGAGAATGTTGAAGAATTTTTTAAAATTGGATTAACGTAGGCTGGTCAGTGTAGAACCAGTGGGCTAAAGGGATCGTTTCTCTACTGGGACTTTCTATGACCCTATGACTAATATAAGTGCATGGAATACAAGAGCTGGTTATAACTAGGCTCTTGCTGGAGTACTGTGTGCAGGTCTGATCACCACAATAAAGGAAAGATGCAATTGGACTAGTTAGGGTGCAGGGAAAATTGACTACTTTGTTGCCTGGGATGGGACATTGCAGTAGAAAAGGCTGAGAATGAACTTGACTGTGATTGACCAAATTATGAGGGACACAGATAAAAATAATTATGAACAACTTTCTCCCTTAGCACTCTAATACATGTATTCTTATGTGAATTAATGTTGTGCAAATTATGTACTGTTCTCTTCAACTCCAACTGGTTAATTTTATTCAGTGATAAGCGGTCAAAATGGTCCTACTTTTGTCTATTTGTGATTGGGTGCCGGGAGGCATGAGAGCATGTACCAATGTTTGACGCAATGTTGTTTAGGAACGAGAACAGAACAAAAATTCACAACCAGGTTGTGTACTTCCTACAGTGATAAATTCTCTCCATAAAATAAGTCAAATCTGATTATGTAGCACTTAAGAATTAAAGGCTGTTAACTCTGTGGGTATTTATTCCTTGAGTGGACTGACTAATGGACTTTGTTGCACAAAAGTTAATCGGAGATGACAAATTTGTTTTTATGATCTATTTTAGGATTGAGTAAAATCCAATTTTAACTGAATCCTAACAGTGTATAGCTGAAGCATTGCTGTTTAGATTAGGGCCTGTATAAAACTTCATATCAAAGGATTATTATCTGGGATTCAAGATCAAATTATTGCCCTGTCCAAAGAACACTTCACCCTCCTGAAATTCTCTTCATGTTGTATGTAGTTACATGTTTTAATTGGGTGGACAGTTGTCTATTTATGCTCTGTTCACTCCTGACTTTAGATGCTGTCTGTGTGGAGTTTGCACTTTCTCCCTGTGACTGCATTTGTTGCCTTCAGGTGCTCTGCTGCGAAAATTGAGGGCAACAGGATGTTGGTCATTGGTGATTCCTTTCCAGTTTCTTGCTGCCTTTACCTTTGCTCCATGTTTAACCATTTTCTATTTGGATCGACCCAAAAAATAGCATCCTTATTGCATAAAGAATCAAATGAACACACAAAGCTTAAGGGCAGCACGGTTACCATAGCGGTTAGCACAAGGCTTTTACAAAGCCAGCAGTCGGGGATGGGATGTGGATCAGAATCCAGCGCTCTCTGTGAGAGTTTGTACGCTCTCCCCATGTCTGTGTGGGTGTTCTCCAGGGGGCTCCGGTTTCCTCCCACCTTCAAAAACATATCGGGTTGTAGGTTAATGGAGCATAAAGTGGGTGGCACGGACTCATAGGGCTGTATTTGGCCTGTTACAACGCTGAACGTCTAAATTTTTAAAAATGTTTATGGTGAACTAATGACAGGTAAATCAACATAAATAAAAGCTGCTGTGCCGAGGATATCTGTGACCCTGTTCACTTTACAGAATTCCAATGAACCAAATTCCTTTTTCATTTATTCCATTGTCTACAATCCCAAAGAGACCAAAACATTTCCCATTTATTCCTCTTCTATAACATTTCAAATGACTGAATTCCTTCCTCACTTATTCCCATTTTGCAGAATCCTTATGAGACAACTCTCTTTTCATTAACTCCCAGTAAATTTTTTTTCCCATTCACTTTTGAAAAGTTGACAGTGAGAGCACATCCTATTTCTTGGCAGCTGCTTTTCCCCTAAAGTAAGCATCGATGATAAGATTCATTTTGTCAGCACATTTCAGAAACTTCTCACCAGCCTTAGTCCAGAGATTGACACCTGATTCCATCCATGTGACTCGATTATCTTATCTTCAGGACACGAATCTTTGTTGATTTACTGACAATCATTGAAAATCATGTACCACCAGCTATGTCTCTGGAAAATCTTCCACATTAAGCAAAAAAGATCACCTGCAAAGGCATCAATGTCCTCGCCAAGGTGGGAAAAGATGGCCCCTGTACTATGTGTCCAGTGCAGAGAGCTCCTTCAGATATGAACTTCTTCAAAGGGAAATGCATGCACCTTTGAATCCATAAAGATTGTGCAAAACAATCCCAGCTTGTGATCCAAAGGTGCTAGAAATAATCCTAAAATAAGACATTGCCAATTATGACCTGGTATTGTTAATTTTAACCAGTTCCCAAATCCAGAGAACCGTATAAAGGAAGTCAACTTTTGCATGACCTTAACTGCACACAATACAATTAATTCAATGTTGTTTCATTTTCAATGACAGTAAAACCCATGGCATCTGACACCTATGGGGGAATTGGTAGATACTGGATAAGTGAATTTTCTGGTTGCTTGAGATTACGCATTGCATGATTGTCAAACTAACTGCTAGGGGATGCTGTTTTTTTACCTATATAGATTCTGCTATTTTTTTTTTGCCAGTTGTTTGAGACTGCAAGTTGCTTGAATTCCGGATAACCGGGGTTTTACTGTCTTATGTTTGGAAATTAATTGGTTCACGTGCAAAGATTACTCTTTTCTTTAAGATTTTCTGTTGTTTACTGTTAGAATGAATCACTCAATGAATGAATAACACTGCAATATAAAGATTTACAAATTGGCTATCTTAGCATGGAATCTGCCACATTCTGAGGCAAATGGAGCTTTTCCTGGCAAGGCATTACGCAACCCTACTGTGAGTCCTCAAAAACTGTGAACTGATCAGACTATGTCTACATTCTTCTTTAAGCTGGTATCCCCATTTGAAAGAACTTGAGATGTTGACCATCTCCTGGGGCGAGCAAAAAATGGTAGAGGAAGTCTTTGGGTAATAAAAGATAATGATGTATCAGCGACTGAGACACAGAAAAAATAAATGCATTCATGGCCTGCCCCCAGCTGTTATGGATCATTGAGAGTGGAAGTGGGAGTCTGCTGACTGGCTCGCTCTACCCTGCATCTTGCAGAGAAATAAAGAATCCTCTTAAATAAAGCTGTGGGATTGATGCCAGCGCCTGGAGGCATTATCAATGCCTAATGGTCTGTCAGTTATTCCAACCATCATATATCCCAAAAGGTTCCATTAGCTGATACTGATTCTGAAGATACCATTTGGATTCAACTCCATTGTGCTGACACAGCAGTCACCTGCACTTTGTGAAATTGGCTGTATCGGGTGAATTAAAGTTGATGCTGTGGTCAGTCAGCATCCCTTACTTCCCTTCCAAAGCCATAATTGAATTCAACTTGATTCTGTCTCAGTGGGAAAAGCTGTCCAAGGCTCACAAAGCAGTGTAACTTAATACAGGTATACAATCCTTTATCCGGACCTCTAAAATCCGGAAAGCTCCAAAAACTGGCATTTTTTTCCTGGTGCTGGTACAGCGGAGGGAGAGAGAGAGAGAAGACAGCAGTGTGACTAGGTTGGGTGGCAGGGGGGTGGGGTGGAGAGACGGCAGCGCGACTCGGCGGACGGGGGGGAGAGAGACGGCAGCGCGACTTGGATGTGTGGGGGAAGGAGAGAAAGAGACAGCAGCGCGTCTCGGGTGGGCAGGGGAAATGGCAGCGCAACTTGGGAGGGCCAGGGTGGGGGGGTTGGTGAGGAGAGAGACAGCAGTGCAACTCGGGTGGGTAAGGGAGGAGAGAGACAGCAGCGTGACTTGGGCGGGTGGGGGGGGGGTGGAGAGACGGCAACGCAACTGGAGGGGGATGGATACGGCAGCACAATTCGGGTGGACTTAAACAGGGGCAGCTGACGTTTGTTCTTAAATCTGGAAAAATCCGAAATTCAGAACCCCAAGGGTTCTGGATAAAGGATTGTATACCTGTATTGCTATAGCAGTGTGTTGTACATAGAAATACTAATTTGCTATTGCCTTTAATACATGGTTTTAAATAATACTAACATACAACTTTAAGTATCTGATTTTGACCACCAAGCACCCCAGCAATCACTTGAAGGATTTGTTTCCTTGTGCAGAGAAAACCAATTTTGTCCTCAGTTTCCTTGGAAGTTGCTAAACATATCTGCTTTATGATTCCAAAATTTCACATCTAATTGATTGATGCCACTACCTTGGTGATATTATGTTGATTCATTGTTGTCCTCCTGCTGTAAGTTTGTGAAATGATTACTTCAGGCCCAGTGTCACCCTGTTTCAATGTTCATTCATAACCACATGCAGGAGGTCTACAAGAAGTATTCTGGGTCTATCAGCATTTGAAAGTCTGATGATCAGATTCTGCTACATCAATAATTTGGGAATTAACATTTTCAAGAGTTTTTGGGAATGAATCCTGGTTTGGGGAGGCTATAGTTGTCGTTCCTCTGTGGAGTTGGAAGTATTTTGGAGGGGCTCAGGAAAGATAGATGGTTATGAGTGAAGATATGTGATCCTTTTACTCCATCAACAGTGTAAAGTCCTTTATGTTTTTATCTTGCTATGAATAATTACAGCTGTGTCCCTAACTTCAAAAGCTCATTTAAAAATCTCATTGACACTTCACATGATTACATTCACACTTGGATCTTTTTAATGTCCAATTTCTTTGAGTTAAATGGATTCTGTTTGGAGATCTGGAGAGAAGTTGACTGTCCTTCAGATTCTTCAGTTTTGAATTAACTCCAGTTCTTTCTGAACCAAGACCTGTGCATGCGTGCATGTGGTGAACTGCCGAATTTATTGTATTTCTAATTTCCTGAATAACTGGTTCCAGCCTGTCCTGTGACTGTACCTGCGGCCACTCCCTCTTTTGACCTTGTATAAAGCCTTCATCACCCTGACCCTTCCCCAGAAAGCCTGGGTCATGACACAGGATGAGATACTTGTCCATTGTGAGTCAAAGCCTGTAGATTAGTGACTGAGTCTCAGGCTCTCGAGTTTACAGTGCATCATTGCATATTTCCTCTCTCACTGTCAGATGTAGTAAATTGGTCCCACTTGTCAATTGGATCACAACTTGTGTGAGGGATGTTCTTATTCAATAACTTTTCTCAACTGCAATACTAATTCTATAACTACAAAAATTGCTACCATCTTAGAGTTTTGAAGGTTATTTTACTACTTATTCAAAAGCTAATTTTCACATTGCATGCTGGGTTACATCAAGAGATGAAGTATAAGCTGATATAGTGTCCATTAAGAAATTAATCAGGTCCAATCACTAGAAACTGGTTCAACCTACCAAAATGCAATGCCTTGCACGTGTCCGATTTAAATTCTATCTGCCATTCCTTGACCACTTCCCCAGTTCATCCAGATTCTCTTGTAATCTTAGACAAACTTCTTCACTCTCCACCATACCACCAATTTTGCTATCATTCATGAATTAACTGGCCATGCTGACTACATTAACATCCAAATTATTAATATAGATGACCAAACAACAGTGGACTGAACACTAATTTGCTGTGGTGCACCATTGGTCACAGGCCTCCAATCTGAGTAACCACCCTCCATACTACTCTCTGTCTCCTTCTGTATCCATCTGGGAAGTTCACACTGGATCCCGTGTGATCTGATCTGAACCAGCCTCCCTTGTCAAAAACCTTTCTAAACTCAATGTAGACAATATCTACTGCCCTGCCCATATCAATCTTCTTGGTCACCTCTTCAAAAACTCAATCTTGGTTATCCAAGAAACCTTGGAGGAAGTTTCAGGCTGGAATCTTGTAGAACCCCTCTACTACATTCCAGCCTGAAACTCCCTCCAAGTTTTGTGCAGTTTCTTGGATAACCCACCTGTACCTCTTGAAGAGAATCCAGCTGGAAAGTTACTCATAGATACATTAAAATCCCCATTATCCTGAATTCAAGCAACCGGCAACAAAAAAAATTTGCTGAAAATAAATAGTTTAAAAAAATATAAAAGTTTAAAATTGGCCCCCCCTTAACGATCAGTTTGTTAATCACGTAACACATAATCTCAAGCAACCAGCAAATTTACTTATCTGGCAACTACCAATCCCTATGGGTGCCGAATACCGGGGGTTTTACTGTATGTCTAATTTTGCATATGAGCTACATTAGCCTCTCAACTTTCAACTGTCATTTGGTTTTTTAATGATCTAAACTCTTCTATTAAATTACTGCCTGTAGTGCACTAGATATAACCATATCACCATTTACGGAGCGGAAACAGGCCATGTTGGCCTTTCGAGTCTGCACCGGGTCACTGATTTTGTGCGCCCTCTTCAGGCAATGGTCCCGATGGGTATGGCCCTCGAATTCCAACCTCAGTGGCTGAATTCTTCTGTTATTCCACCTTGGCAAACTCCAAGAGTCTCGTTTGCAAAATGTTTTCTGGCCCAAATGATCATAATTTTTTTTTTTGCTACCACCAGTGCTATTTTGATAAATGAGATTTGATATTTGGTCCATTTGTCATTTATTTCCATTAAATTATCTAATAGATATAGCTCCAGGTCCCCTGCGAAGGCCACTCCTCTTATCCTGGTTAATTTTTCTGCGATTTCTTGCCAAAATTGTCTCATTTTCACACACAACCATGTGGCATGTAAAAAATCCATCACTTCTATAATATATTTGGGATAGTTTCAATATATTGATCAACCAGTTCAGACTAATTTCTCCTTCAGAGAAACTACTGCAGAAATAGGAATGTCTGCCACTGTAATCAATGAGGAAAGCACTTCATTACAGGGCTTAAGAGGTTTAGATCTTGTTCTTGTAACAAATGTTTAATTTTCAAAGACTGAGGGGTAGTTTTAAGATCATTTGATTCTGAAATGTGTTCACTGAAATGTATACATTGGAACAAGGCAACATCTTAATCTCCTTCGCAAACCACTTTTCATTGTTTGCCCCCAAGTGGCCTTACAAAAAGTGCAGAAGTTGCTTTAATGTGGAGCGGCAAAGGTGAATTATTCCCATGACAATACACCTGTCAATCTTAGGGAAAAATAGTTATATTTTTTAAATTACGCAGTAAAAAACTTGGAGAACGTTCCATCCTTTTTCATTGATTTAATATCTACCTATCCGTTTTGTGAGGCACCATGAATTACTCAAAAGACTGTTGTTGAGAAACCAATAGGCTTTTATTCACTTAAGAACAATGGCACGTCCATACTGTTTGACTGTCCTGCACTGAAGAGGGGGCTGTGGAACACCTTTATACAGGAGCCTGTGGAGAGGGGCCACAGGTACAATTGGCCAATAGGGATGACTGACAGACAATTATACACAACAGTGGTTTACCACAGTGAGATGTTGCCCTGTGGGAGGTTAAACCAAGATAAGAATGTGGTGCAACCTCTATCTGTTTGTATGAGCTGGCCCACCCCTGAACCTGTGACTCCTCCCTCCCTGAAATCCCTATAAAGGCTGTTACAATCAAACTCCTCCCTCGGTACCTGCCTTGCAATATGTGAGATCTGTGATGTCTTAAGGTGATTAAAGCCTGTTAATCACAACTCTCTGTCCAATCTGGTTGATCGATAGCGCCACATGGGCTTACATAGTGAATGGTGGGGCCTTGGAGAGTGTTGTAAAACAGAGAGACTGAGGGTTACAGGTACATAGTTCCATGAACGTTGTGACTCAAGTAGACAGGGTGGTGAAGAAGGTGTTTAACATACTTGCCTTCATCGATCAGGGCATTGACAGCAGGAGAAAGGACATTATCTTATTGCACAAGGTTCTGATCACCAGCCATTAAACTGGAAAGGATACATAAAAGATTCACAAGTAAGTTCTGAAAACTGGTGAGCTTGAATTATGAGAGGCTGGATAGGCTGGAACATTTCTTCCTGGAATGTAGGAGGCTGAGGGGGAACTTTATCAAGTTATATGAAATCATGAGGGGTATAGATAAGGTAAATAATCGTGGGTTTTTTTCCCCTAGAGTAGAGAATCCAAAACTAAAGGATGAAAGGGAATTATTTAAAAGAGACCAGAAGTCACCATATTCACACAGAGCATAGTAGATTGATGAAATGAATTGTTAGAGAAAGTGTAATGTTTAAAAGCACATGGTCAGGAAAGATAGGGGTATATGGGCCATAATGGATAAACGGACAGGATAACAAACAAAGAAGTTCTACAAAGAACGAAAACAAAACGTACATTACTTAAAAGAATGAGAAAACAGCAATCAAAATTCTTTGGACACACCACATTAGAACATTTAGTTACATTTGGAAAGCTTGAAGTAAAAATAAGCAGGAGACAGACAGAGAATGAAAATGAACGATGGATTAACATCATGGTTAGAAACAGGAGAGGCAACAACTACAATTTGGAGGATCAGAGACCATGATGGATGGAGAGATATGTTCGCCCATGCCAAGCAGCAAGGCAGCTGAATGAACTATATGGGCCAAATGCAGGCAAATGGTACTCACTTGGGTTGAGAACTTGGTCAGTGTGGTCAAGTTGGGCCAAAATACCAATTTCCATGTTGTATAACTCTCATTCAATGAGCTATCATACTTTGCTCTATTTAATGTGGCTCTGCTTTTCCAAAGCTACATTCTCATCCTCTTCTTTGGCTTGGCTTCGCAGACGAAGATTTATGGAGGGGGTAAATGTCCACGTCAGCTGCAGGCTCGTTTGTGGCTGACAAGTCCGATGCGGGACAGGCAGACACGGTTGCAGCGGTTGCAGGGGAAAATTGATGGGTTGGGGTTGGGTGTTGGGTTTTTCCTCCTTTGTCTTTTGTCAGTGAGGTGGGCTCTGCGGTCTTCTTCAAAGGAGGTTGCTGCCCGCTGAACTGTTTTGAGGTGATATCAGCCCACTGGCGGTGGTCAATGTGGCAGGCACCAAGAGATTTCTTTAGGCAGTCCTTGTACCTCTTCTTTGGTGCACCTCTGTCACGGTGGCCAGTGGAGAGCTCGCCATATAACACGATCTTGGGAAGGCGATGGTCCTCCATTCTGGAGACGTGACCTACCCAGCGCAGTTGGATCTTCAGTAGCATGGATTCGATGCTGACGGCCTCTACCATCTCGAGTACTTCGATGTTAGGGATGAAGTCGCTCCAATGAATGTTGAGGATGGAGTGGAGACAACGCTGGTGGAAGCGTTCTAGGAGCCGTAGGTGATGCCGGTAGAGGACCCATGATTCGGAGCCGAACAGGAGTGTGGGTATGACAACAGCTCTGTATACGCTTATCTTTGTGAGGTTTTTCAGTTGGTTGTTTTTCCAGACTCTTTTGTGTAGTCTTCCAAAGGCGCTATTTGCCTTGGCGAGTCTGTTGTCTATCTCGTTGTCGATCCTTGCATCTGATGAAATGGTGCAGCCGAGATAGGTAAACTGGTTGACCGTTTTGAGTTTTGTGTGCCCGATGGAGATGTGGGGGGGCTGGTAGTCATGGTGGGGAGCTGACTGATGGAGGACCTCAGTTTTCTTCAGGCTGACTTCCAGGCCAAACATTTTGGCAGTTTCCGCAAAACAGGACATCAAGCGCTGAAGAGCTGGCTCTGAATGGGCAACTAAAGCGGCATTGTCTGCAAAGAGTAGTTCACGGACAAGTTGCTCTTGTGTCTTGGTGTGAGCTTGCAGGTGCCTCAGATTGAAGAGACTGCCATCCGTGCGGTACCGAATGTAAACAGCGTCTTCATTGTTGAGGTCTTTCATGGCTTGGTTCAGCATCATGCTGAAGAAGATTGAAAAGAGGGTTGGTGCGAGAACGCAGCCTTGCTTCACGCCATTGTTAATGGAGAAGGGTTCAGAGAGCTCATTGCTGTATCTGACCCGACCTTGTTGGTTTTCGTGCAGTTGGATAACCATGTTGAGAAACTTTGGGGGGCATCCGATGCGCTCTAGTATTTGCCAAAGCCCTTTCCTGCTCACGGTGTCGAAGACTTTGGTGAGATCAACAAAGGTGATGTAGAGTCCTTTGTTTTGTTCTCCTCTATTCCCGCAGACCTCCGGCCTTGTGAACAATTGCTCATACCCACTTGTTTCTGCCAATTTAATGACCATCCAGTTTTGGCTTGTTTCATCTTTGCTCACAGTCATTCTGCACAGCAAACTAGCAACGGATTGGATCAATGGCCACTTCAATCAAGAATTATTTATACATTGTCTCAATTCAGCAGTATATCTCAGGAAAACCAAAACCAAATATCCTTATCACAGTTAACAGGCGCACTAGCACATGAATGGCTTACATATTAAATACATATTTCTTTAAATATTAACTTACTTGGCCTTGCCTTTTTATTACAATTCTACAACTCAGGATCGGAGTCAGAACAAGTCTTAGCAGGGGGGCATTAGGGTAACCACAGGGGAAGGGGCACAATCTGATGTTTGAAAACTCACTCAGTGGCGTGGGGGGGTTTGCCTACCTGCCTACCATGAACCTCCTCTGTGCGCTGCTGGCCTGAACTGTTCACAGATAAAACATTCAAAGGATTTTGTTGGATATTCCAGTGATGTCCTTTGTGTTTAGAACCCTGATAGCCTGAATAGGACAAATTGTCTGATCTCAGAAACTAAGCAGGCTCAGGCCAGGTCAGTACTTGGAGGGGGAGACTGCCCAGGAACACAAAGTGCTGTAGGTTTCTGCAAGAGGCGCTGGACAAAGTGGTGACTCTCTCTCTCTCTGCTTTACGGTAGACAAAAGTTGAAGTATTTCATGTATGTTACATTCTAAATGTAGTATTATGTGACAATAATGGAACCTTTTTAGCTTTACCTTCTCCTTTTAGATGGTAAGGGACAGAGAATAGGAGTGATCTTGAGGAAGATGTGGCAATGTACCTTTCAAGGGCATTATGCCAATGGTGGAAAAGTAAATACTTAAGGTAGTAACTGCAGTGCTATTCATGCAGACAGCTTTGCCTGGATCATGATAAGATCATCATGTGTTCTTGGGCTGGTACTTGTCCACGCAAGGGGAGAGTAGTCCATCACATTCTAGGTATTTGGCAAATCAGGAGGGGGAAAATGCACTTCTATTTGAAGTTGAGCTCTAGCTGAACAGTTACAGAAGGTTCCATGCATGAAACCTTTCCCGCTCATCCACTTTCCCTCACCCCACCAACCCCCTCCCAACAATTCCATCCCATCTCCACATTCCTGCCTCTTCCATCCTTGGGTTGCCCCACCGACAAACAGCCTATTAGAAAAAACGCCAGACTCCTTGATATATAAGATATATATTCTTAACTCTGTTTTTAATCACCCACACAAATGTGGAAAGAAACACATAATTTTTTTTACAATATCCAGAGAATTATTTTCTGGATCTGATTTTACCAGAGTCTCAGACATTCATTTTTTTAAAAAATAATCTTGATTACTCTAGGGAAATAATATGGAAAACTTCATCTTGTTTCTTCTCTCAAGTCTGCAATTTACCAACAAAACTGCACTCAGCAGTGCAGCCAGGATCAGGCAACCCATTTATCAGCTATACAGGCCATTAGGTTTCTGCATTCTGCATACATTTAATATTCAATTAAGTTAAAGTGCTTTTGCAGTAAAAATATTCTGTTAAGTTATCAGCAACTGCTTGCACCATTGATAATTTTGAATGTATGCAGCCAGAACCAGGAATATTGTGAATGTTAACAGGGGTTTTATGTCAAAAATCTTATAATACAGTAAAATCCCTGTTATCCAGAATTCAAGCAACCAGTAGCCTCACGGAACTGGCAAAATAAAATCGCAGAAAATAAATATGGATGTTTAAAATTGGTGCGCTTCGCCATTAGTTCACCAATCACACAACACACAATCTCAAGCAAAATTCACTTATCTGGTATCTACCATAGGTACCAGATACCAGGACTTTTACGTATGTCATTTGAACAAATATGGTCAGAGTACATAAGATGAAAGGAGGTGATTATTTAACCTTTATGTGCAGTTGTTCACTGGGTTTATATAGCTGTTGGCAGAGTTCTCTAAATTCTTTATAAACCCTCTGTCAGCTTCTCAAGTACTGATTGTTTTTCTTTTTTTTTCAATCTTTTATTTTAAAATTTTTCATACATGTAATTAATAAAGCCTGACTACCAAAAAATATATATGTATATCGCACGCATATATTATATTGCTCTCTCTCTCTCTCTCTCCATATATATAGAGTAATATAAAATAGGAAAGAAAAAGGATAGCATGATGGATTGCTCGGAGTATCACTTTCCAACACACTGGACTCCAACAAAGTTTATATGATCAATTTAAGGAAGAAGTTTGGCACAGGTCTTCAGAGGCTGGAAGAACATTTCTACATATTTATACCTAAAATTTGCATATACGGGCTCCATATTCACAAAAATATAGCATATTTATTTCTCAAATTGTACATAATTTTCTCTAAAGGGATACAGCTTTGAATTTCTGCATTCCATCTTTCCATACCTAAATGTGAATCCAATTTCCAAGTCATTGCAATATATTTCCATGCTACTGCTAATGCTATTTTAACAAGTTTTGTTTGATATATTGATAATGCCAACTTAGGTCTTGTTCCTTCTATATTCCCCAATCAGAATAAATCTGGGTTTAGTGGAAATACCAAACCTGTAACCTGTTCTAAAAAGTTCCATAAATCCGATTTTGTCATTTATCTTATTCCAAATAATAATCATGTGTTTCAACAATGGTGTCTCGTTAACACCAATTATTAAATTTGAATCCCATTTATACGTAAATTCCTCTGCTAATCTCTCTCCATTTTTATCCAATTCTATTATAGCCCATGCTGGTTTTTCTACTCCTTCAAAAAGAGAAGTAAGGAATCTCATTTGAGCCGCTTGGTAATAATTGTTGAAGTTAGGAAGCTGATGGCCACCCAATTCATATTTTCATGTTAATCTTTTCATAGAAACTCTTGACATTTTACCTTTCCAAAGAAATTTCCTTACGTGTTGATTTAATTCTTGAAAAAATACTTCTGTGGCAATAATATAGGTAAGATTTGAAAGAGATACTGAATTCTTAGGAATATGTTCATCTTAATGCAATTAACCCTTCCTAGTAACATTATAGATAAAATTAGTATTGATTATTTTTCAATGAGTTAGCAGAGAATGGACAATGTAGTAATAGGTAATTCATCCTAATTGGTCCACCCACATTTAATCTTCACAGAGTTCTCTCACATCGCTCTTTGTCAAATCCTACCTGGAAGATTTAATTTTCCTCTTCTCCCTTATCCTTCAGGTGTTTACCTAACTTCCCAGCTGGACATTCAACTTAATATATATCTCGTAATCAAGGGCATGAGGTGATCTTTCAGACCATCCTTGAATTCTCTCTTCAGGGGAACATGCCCAATTCATGGGCAATCAGACATCTGCAAGGAATTTCTGACCCTTTCAGTTTTATGCTCTTAATGTCCAGAAAGGTGCTTAGGTGGGGCTGCTAAAATCTTTCAGGACTGCTGGCTCCACCAAGAAGATTTCAAACACTGACTGATATTCCTTTTTGTTTAGATCTTCTCAGATTTTCCATTTATTAAATCTGCTTTCTTCTTTGCAGCGGAATCAAATCATGCAACTGTAAGAATTTCAGAACTAAATAGGACTGATGACACGGTTTTAATTATATCCATCAATATCTTTGACCTTCGTGGGTAAAATTTGATCATGTCATTTGGGTCATTGTAAAGTATGTATTTATTTTCTTAGAAGCTGTGTATCTGAATTGAGGTTCACATATTGGAGATAAAAATAGCCGTTTATGAATCAGTCATTCAGCACTGTCGATCAGTGACTCAGTCTAAAAATATGAAGGCAAAATTACCCATAAATAATTTAAAGTCTGTTCATCTCTTAAGATATGATCTACCAGCTGGTTTTGAAGGCACAGACGAAAGAAAATTATGATATGCCTCTAAATTGGAAAGTTTACATGTTGGAAACAGGAGTTAAAGATAAACCATTGAAATTGTAAACCATAACAATGAGTAGGTAATGGATATGTCAAATGGAATTACATACAATGGAGAGCACATGCATATAATGGAATGTATTTACTGTATTTTTTGGTGGATAAGGTGAACTTCAGATAAGACAAGACCCCAATTTCCTGGTTTTAGCTCTTATCAGTGGTATAAGATGACCCCAACATTTTTTTAATCAAATTGTTATCATGGAGACACTAGCAAAATGAAGAAAATATGAAGCAAATGTTAAGTTAAAAGTCTCTAGTACAATGGATGGTACGGAGGATTATTTATTGTGGGACACTGACGACGAAGCCGAAGCTGAATCACCATGTTCCGACAGGGACCCATATGATGACGTGTAAACAGTATGACTCCAGGTGTGCTTGCCGAGTTCTTTGCCTCAGACGATGAAGCTAGTGATTTTCAAGGATTTAAAATGTTTGTGATGGGTATTTAAAAAAATTTTTTTACAGTTCTTTTATTGGGTTATGGAGCCAATCAAGTGGTATTTTGAGTAGAATTTTAAGGTCACTGTTTTTGTATCTGGCCTATAGGATGACCCCTTTTTTGGGGTGTTTTTTGGGTGTGTGACGTTCCCCCATTTTCCAGTTCATTTTATTTGTGTAGGACTGTTCCTTTAAGAGACCAGATTTAGTAAAAGCCTGCAGGTTTTGGAAAGTGGCTGTAAACAAGCAGCAGGCTTTGGAGACAGTATGTTCTTTACTTGAAACATTTTGCACAGTGAAGGGGAGAAGCCTGAACTAGAGACCATGTGACCAGCTTCTTAAAAAGACAGTACACATTTTGTTCAAGAGGCCATTTTAAGAAGGCAGCACAAAAAGAAACATCTCTTTGACCTCCTTTATGGGATTGAGAAACCTACTTGGCCTTATTGCGTGGTTATAGATAGAATTGTCAGATTTCCTTCTTCTGCTTACCGAGGGATGAGAAATCACTTTGACTGACCCCCCACCCCCCAAAAGGGTTTTAAAGTTGCAAAAGAAATACTGCACTCTTCTCGACTGACCCACGAAAAGGGTTCTCTGTTGGCAGAAGAAGTACTGCGCTGTACTCAACTGACCCATGAAAAGGGTTCTCTGTTGGCTGAAGAAGGTCTTTGCTGAAAAGGATATTTCTCTGAAGTACGAGAGCAAGGGTTTTCGTGAGTTAATCAACCTTCTATCACCACTGGTCTCTTTCACCCACTTCATGAACTGCTCCTTCCAAGTGCGTGTCTCACCATTTAAGTCCTGTGCGTGCTTCAACCATCCTAAAGCCTGTGTGTCTCTCCATTTTAAGGCCCATGTATCTCCACCATATTAAAGTCTGCGTGCCTTCCTGTTACAAGGCCTGTGTGTCTCAACCATCCTAAAGCCTGTGTGATGCATCAATTTCAAACCATGTGCTGTCACTGAACTTCAGAAACTGAACTTTTATTATTTTAACTATAACACTGTCAGGGCAAATCTTTATCGTTGCTGTCATGCTTCAAGTGTCGTCTTATTTTCCGAAATATATAGTAAAAACCCAAAGTGAAGAATCTGGGAACTTCAATATTCCGCACTGTGGCAAACATTGGGAAGATGCAGATTTTATTAGAATCTTGCACATTCCTAGTAAATGGAATCCAATGGAATTATATCTTTAATGATAGTTAGATATGCTTGCAATAAGAAAGAAAGTGACCCTCACTTCAATTGCAGAGGAGATCCTTTGGCTGCTGTTGGACTTTGCCTTTCTCTTTGAAGAATATGAAAGGGTTGTATACTGCCTATAAATATATTGGCATCAGGTGAGGCACAGCAAAAGGTGAATTACATAGTGGAGCATGACCTATCAAATACTTCCATTTGGGCCTTCCCGACTTTCCGTATCCTCCTCATCAGGGTCTAGATGGTGCAGGACAGAAATACTGTAGAGGAAACACACCTTTCCAAGTGATAAGCTGCATGCACGGGGATATTTCAATCAGTGCAACCCAGTGAGAAAAGAATATGAATCTGGTGGAGACAGTGAACTGTTTTCCTTATAACTACCCAAGATATCTGTAAGAGGATGCAATTAACTTGATTCAAGTTAAAATCTGACACATGTATTGATGAGAAGGGTAATATGGACAACTACTTCTGCTCATTATCCTTCTCTTACAGATCTATCCCCCTCATGTCCATCAAAGTTATTCTGAATACATTTCTGGATATTTCAGGTGACAGAGTGGTGTGGCTGGTAGAAATACTCCCTCTCAGCACTCGTGTAATTCTGACCTTTGATCCTGCCTGTGAGGAGTGTGCATGTCCCCCTAATATCACAAGGGTTTCCCTGGGTGCTCTAGTTTCCACCTGTGGGTTAGCAACTTAATTGACTACTTTAGATTGGCCCTAATTAGTATAGGTGAGTGGTCGAATCTGGGGGAAGATTATTGGGAATATAGGGAAGAATAAAATTGTATTAGTGTAAATGGGTGATTGATGATTGGCCAAAGGGCCTGTTTTCCAGTTGTATAACTCTTTAATTGTTAATACATCCATTTGCGATAAACTGATAATGATTGGTTTTCTTTCTTATTTCTTCCTGGCTCCCAGGATCATGGGTGATCATCAAAAATCAGTACTCTGCTTCTGCCTTCACCCCATACCCCTCAATTCCACTATCTTTAAGAGCTCTGATCCACAACTCTCTGGGTGAAAAAGGTTTTCCTCAACTCTGTTGTAAATGGCTATCCCTTATTCTTAAATGGTGGCATCTGGTTCTGGACTCCCCCAACATCAGGAACATGTTTCCTGCCTCTAGCATGTCCAATCCTTAATAATCTTCTACGTTTCAATCAGATCCTCTCTCATCCTTCTAAATTCCAGTGTATACAGCTGCAGTTTTCTTTCTTTTAAAAATATTTTTTATTGATTTTAATAAAGGACTTTATACAAACAAAAAGGGTACAATTCAATAAGATAGATGGACAGTTACATAAATTAAATAAGACAATCCCTATATCACTAACATACACAAATTGTAAATCATGTCCATAATACATATTCTAAACAATATATACTTTTTTTAGAAAAAAAACACAAAAAAAAAGAGGAAAGAAGAAAATAGTAGAGGAGAAAAACTCAAACCTCTTACATAAGCGCGTTGCCAGATGCTATTTAAGACTGGTATTAAAAGAAAAACGAAGGTAAATAAAATACAAGGAATGTGGAAAAAAAATACAAGTCAGACCATTTAATTACATTGGAGTAGAATTATAAAGTGAGATAGTGAGTCATAAATGACCCCCATAACTTCTGGAATATTGTATCTGAATTATTAATTGAAGAACAAATCTTTTCCACGTTCAAACAAGACATGATGTCTCGCAATCACCGATCATGAGTAGGTGGGGCAGCATCCGTCCACTAAAGTAAAATCGCATACCTCACCAAAAGAGACAGAAGAGATAGCACGACTGAACCAGGGATAAAGAAGAACCATTCCCTCCTGTTGTGCCAAAGAGGGCCACCAAAGGGTTCGGTGTTAAATCTATATTGACAATTTTTGATAAAGTATAGAAAACCTCTCTCCAGTATTTTTCTAGACTAGACAAGTCCAGAACATATGATTTAATGATGCTTCTCTCCTTTTACACCTGTCACACACCTGTGCAACATTAAAAATGGTGAATAAATGTCATTTTTTTTAAACTTCCCTGAATGCTAAGCATTTTGATTTAGCTCTTATTTTCGGTAATTTTGTGGATGCAGTTGCTCCCAGGGAAACTTCCCAAAGACTTAGCCTCCACATCCACATTTCTTTCACATCCACGTTACCTTACACGTTCGTTATTTCAAAGATCTCAGTGCGGTCTCTTCTCAGATACCCATAACCACATTGTACTCACGTTCTCCATAAGCTCACATCAATTTAATTTTTGTTTTAAATCTGTATCTTTTCATACTTTCTCTACCTCTGCATAGGTAGCACACAGAGCATAGGTTGTCAACGTCCTCTTGTGTGGTCAAGCTGAATTATTTTATCAATCGCTGTTCAAGTTAAAGAAGCTTTGAAAGATTAACTGGTTTTTTTGTTGAATTGTGATCATCTAATTGAATAGAATGTCTCTTCAAAAGTCTTTGACAACTGCATTTATTCTACATGAATGTGTCCTAACCTTTAACTGATTTATAAATAGATTGGCTGCTCTATGGTGATGTATGTGTACCCCCCCCCCCACCCCACTGTAAAAGCTCAGTGGCTCATTTAAACAATTCATCTTCCTGTCCGGCTAAACTGACTTATCGATCATAAAGAGAGACCTCTTTCCTTCCACGTGGTGAAGGTCATAGCTTCTCCAGTCTCAGCAGCCTTCACAGAATCTGCACATAGGGCCTCTGAGTCATCACTGCCATTTCCCATGCACAAAAGGAGAAAACCATCTGGCCATCAGGGCACCAAGATGCTGCAGGGCATGGTGCATCTGTAGACATCACTGATCATTTGTGATGATGTGCGACAGGGCTGGTGCACATTCATCTGAACAAACAAATAAGGGTATTATTAAGATAAAGACCGGGCAGCACATTGCAGCTGGAGCTTTCTATTGTGGATGACTGCCAGCACAACATCAGTCACTTAATTTCCCTTTTGAATTTATAAATATCGGCAGACTTAAAAAGGGAATCCTCATCATCTAAAGATCAAAAGGTGTCAACCGACCCGGCTTTTAATTGATCAATTTATTTTAATTTAATAAATCCTTTCTCCCACTGAATGTCACAGAGAAGTTCACTCGCTCAGTCTCCAGAATGAAAATCACTATTAATAAAATAATGCTCTGACTCTATTCTAACTGATCTCTCTACACAAAACACTCTGTACCAAGTTTTATTTGCTGTACTTGATGGAACCCTTTCATTGCACCTTGGTACATGTGACAATAAACCTGAACTGAAAGATCTAACTTTGATAATTAATGCAGGAGTAGGTCATTCGGCCAGCACCGCCATTCACTGTGATCATGGGTGATCATCCAAAATCAGTACTCCGCTTCTGCCTTCACCCCATACCCCTCAATTCCACTATCTTTAAGAGCTCTGATCCACAACTCTCTGGGTGAAAAAGTTTTTCCTCAACACTGTTGTAAATGGCTATCCCTTATTCTTAAATGGTGGCATATGGTTCTGGACTCCCCCAGCATCAGGAACATGTTTCCTACCTCTAGCATGTCCAGTCCTTAATAATCTTCTGTTTCAATCAGATCCCCTCTCATCCTTCTAAATTCCAGTGTATACAGCCGCAGTCGCCATCATCCCAGGAATTAACCTTGTGAACCTACACTGCACTCCCTCAGTAGCAAGAATGCTCTTCCTTCCTTAAACTTGGAGATCAAAACTGCACATAACACTCCAGGTGTGGTCTCACCAGGGCCCTGTACAACTGCAGAAGGACCTCTTTTCTCCTCTATTCAACTCCCCTTGTTATGAAGGCATTAGCTTTCTTTTTAAAAAAAAATATTTTCATAGACTTGCAAAATTCAAACAAACAGTATAATCTTTCAACATTCATACAATATACAGAGTCAGTGTTTACCCTCCTCCATGAAAAAAAACAATCAATGAAATTGTACAGATACAAATTCCTCGGGGTCATAGACCTCCTATTAGCTCTCTTCACTGCCTGCTGTACCTGCATGCTTACTTCCAGTGAGTGATGAACAACGACACCTAGATAAGGTGTACAGTCAGTTGGTTTACATTTCTTTATTTGTTTATATGTGTACGTTGAGTACTTTTTTTTTACACAACCAATAAGTGGTAATTCAGTCTTGCCCAAAGCAAAAAAAGAATCTCAGATTGTAAATGATGTAATGTGTGTACTCTGACAATAAATCTGAAATCTGAACGTGAAAAATATTATCAGAATGGATACATTCATCAATGTGGATGAATTGGATTAGATATTTGCAGGTTGCGAATTCAATTCACGGATTAGAGATGTGAGGAGTCAATCTTCATTGCCACTCGTATTGCAAAAGCTATAGGTGTTATTGGTGCCATTTTTTAGATGACACAAATAGGCAGAGACCCTGAGCGCCCTCTCAAGAAGAGGTAAAATACTGAACAGAATTATTTCAAAGAAAATCAGGTGCAAACTCTCTCTGTTCACCAGTAATTGCTCCACTAAATATTTCGTCTAGGCACCATCCAACTGGGTGGCCTTCTCCTGTTTCTGTTAAACACCCAGATCCCTCCCTCCCCCTGTCTTTCGCTTTACCTCCTTTCCACTAGCTCTGTGTCTCTCTCTCTCTTCCCTTTTTCCTCCGTCTCCTTTCACCGAGCCAGAAACAAAAGCCCTCTCCAATCAATCCTCACCTTTCTCTTCTCCTGTCCTCTTATCATATCTGGTGTCCATGATGTTGCAGGCCGAGTTAACAACCCTCTCAAGTTTTGTTTTTGTCCTGAGTGTTGGCACCTCCGTACTGGACAGTGATACAACCAGACATTATGCTCTCCACGGTTAACCTGTAGAAGTTTTAGGGAGCCTTCTGTGATGTACCAAATCTCTTCAAACTCCTCAGGACAGATCCTCATTTACTACCTTCAAAAATATTTCATTGATTATAAAGATTTGATGTGTTCTGACATCTAATATTGTACAGTAAAATAAACAACAATTCTTCCATCTCACTTACATTCTGAGTTATCAGTTGACTTGGCTGAAAGTTCACTTGCTCTCAAATCTGGGGAGCTGCTAGGACAAGTATTCTGAGTAACTTTATTGTAGTCTTCACTGAACCCAAAGTTGTCCCCCATGAGCTGTGGACTTCTTTGAACCAAGAGTTGTCCCACATGATCCAAAACCTGCATTAGTCATGAGGTTCAACAAAAGACAAGGCTATTGCACCTCTCAAATTCACTCCAGAGTTTTTCGTTCAATTAGTGCATTTTCCCCCAACTCCCAGCAATAGTTTTCATATTCACCACGTAGTAATTCTGTTACTATTGAATATGTTTTCATGACCATGTCATGCAGACTGTTCCAAGTATGAATCACAAGCTGTATAAACATCCTTAACTTTACATCGCCTGTGCTTCATTCACTATTCACTTTAAGTCCTAAATCTCAAGTCATCAACTTTTCAGCTAATGGAAACAATTTTTTATTATTTATGTGGTCTGGCCTTCAAGATTTAAACTGCTCTATAAAAAATCTGCATGCTGTGAGAAAAACACATGGCTTTCCAGCTGATTTTAATTCCAACCATCAAATATATTCTGTAAATTGCAAAGGCTTTCACATCCTTCTTAAAGGATGTTGTCCGGAGATGAGTACATTTCTCCACCTTGAACTGTTTCATAAATGAGTGGAAAGGTGACCATAGTGGTTAGCACAATGCTGTTACAGCGCCAGCGATCGAGACTGGGATTCAAATCCCACGCAGTCTGTAAGGAGTTGGTATGTTCTCCATGTGTCTGCGTGGGTTTTCCCCGGGGCTCTGGTTTTCCCCCACCATGTAATTGGGTGACACAGGCTCTAGGGCCAAAATGGCCTGTTACCGTGCTGTATGTCTAAATAACGATTTTTAAAGTTTTAGCACAACATACACTGTGATTCAATTTGAAAAGGCCAGGATTCTGACATGCATCAAGACAACTCAGTGCGATGAGTAAAATGACCAACAAGTTATGGATCCATTGGAAAAGTAACTTCCACTCAAGCAGATACAAGTGCTGAGATAGGGAGAAATTTCTTTAGCCAGAGGAGTATGAATCTATAGAATTAGTTGCTACAGATGGCCATAAAGGCCAAGTCATTAGGGAAATTTAAAGTAGAGGTTGGTAGATTCTTGATTAGTAACGATCTCAAAGATTATGGGGGGACAGGTAGGAAAGGGGGTTGAAAGGAAGAATATACCAGCCATGATTTGAATGGCCAACTCAATCAGCCAAATAGCCTAATTCAGCTCCTATCTGTAATAGAACATACATTCTACATCCATCCATAACCCAGTCTCCTGAGGGCAACACCCTTAGCTCCTTAAATCCTTTCACCCTCTCTCTTTCCTTCTGCAAATTGGTCCTTGGAAACATCACTCCTTGGTAAAGCTATTGATCATATGATGACTTGGTTTAAATTTTATTGATACCATTTCTGTGAATCCTGTACTATGTTCAAGATGCTGAATCAATTCAAGTAGTTGAAGAGGAAAAGTAGCATTTTAGTTTTAGAATTCCAGAGCTAGAGATATGGACAACTGAATATCTAGGGGGTTTGGAAAAGTGAATGGGACAGATTTGTAATTTCCAGCACCCTAACCCTCTATGACCACCTACCCCCAGTAGAGTGTGACCACCTACCATCTATGACCACCTACCCCCAGTAGAGTGTGACCACCTACCATCTATGACCACCTACCCCCAGTGGAGCGTGAATGGATGATCATCACTTCAACGGATATTCTCAAAGAGGGAAGACAACAGATCTCTTAGGCAAGGGGTAAAGTCTGAAGGCCATATCTTCAGGAGTCTGGATATGCAGGTTCGGAGATAATATGTTGTCAGAAAGCAAATCCACACACACTAATATGGTCATGCTTTGATAATACAGTGTTTTTGGGACTAATAGATATTCCAGACCATTGGATGCTCTTGATATTAATATGCAATACCATTTTATTTTGTCTTTTGTTATTATCAGTTGTTAAGTCGATTTTCTAGTTATTCCTCTGAGCTGAGAGTGGGAAATATGCAAGAGTCCCAATTCCAAAGACAAACTGATCCGTGCCCTGAACCTTGATGTTCCAGAACCCAACCCTGGTCATGCACACAGCTGACAGCCCAGACTCCCTTTCACTCTGGACTCTTGGCACATATTCCAGACCTAATGAGTGAGCCAGAACCACCATGCTTTCTGAACAATTGGGCGCCAGATTTCAGGAGTTCTCCCTCTCTTCCCAATCCCTTTGTCTTCTTTCCTCCAGCTCTCCTTCCCCTTCCCTCTCCATTCACGCAGCCATCACTCCTCTCCTTGTTTGCTGGTGGGCCCTCCCTCCCTTATCCACCTATTACCTCCTGCCTGTGGGACTGTGCTCCTTCCCCACCATTTTGTTCGGGTGCCTGCCTTCAATTGGCTCATACCTTGATGCAGGGCAATCATTCTACATACCTTGATGTAGAATGGTGGTTATGTATCTTTATCTTTGCTACATAAAGAACACTGTTTGACCTGCTTAGTTTCTCTAGTTTTTTTGAACTTCAATTTCGGTGTTTGTGTTTTACTACAGAAGTTTTACTGTAGCTTATAAAAGGAAAAACATCTCTCTATTAACTGAAGGAAATGAGGCTTCTTTCAACCATTAATCGGTCAATTCAGTGAGGGATTAGTTTCCAACAGCTGCAATTTTAATCAAAATTGGCAAAAATATTGCTGTCATGTTTTCCTGAATGTCATCTTGTCGAAACTCTGAAATGTCATGTATTAATCTTTCATCCCTTTACGTTTTGAAAATTAAATTTTGTCTTCCATTTGTGATTATGATTAGTTATTCCATGACCTTGCTTTGGGATTGTGGGAGTGACTGATCACTCAGTATTCTCACCTAGCTTCACAATTTCATTAACACTTCAACCAAGGCTAAATAAACCTTGCTGAATGATTGATTATAAAGCAAACAATGAGCAGATAACAGTAATCAGCACATTTAGGAAGAAGCTGCAAAGCATGATAGATGTGCCAGAGGTCCTCAACCTTTTTCTTCCCACTTATGTATCACTTTATGTAATCCCTATGCCATCGGTGCTCTGTGATTAGTAAGGGATTGCTTAAGGTGGTATGTGAGTGGGAAGGGAAGGTTGAGAACCACTGCTCTAGACCCAATTGCTACTGAAATATTTTGCTTGAGAAAAATTGTATTGGCTCATTTCCTTTGGAGTTCTGAAACCATGCACAGAACGAGTCAATTAGGTACGATTAAAAGAGTGGTTTCCAAATAATTTCTTTCCACCCGCATACCACCTTAAGTAATCTCTTACTAATCACAGAGCACCTATGGCATAGGGAATACTTAAAGTAGTGTGTGAATGGAAATAAAAATGTTGAGAACCACTGTTTTAGACATTCAGATGGATGAAAGAAAAATAGGGGGTTATGATGAAGGAAGGATTTTGTTTTCATTTTGTTAAGAATATATAGGTCAGCACAACATCGAGGGCTGAAGGGCCTGCACTAAGCTGCAATGTTCTATGTTATTACAAATACATTAAATTAATTTGTTGAATATTTGAGAAATGATATTAATACGTATTTCTGGTAATTATTAAGGGAAACAATTTGGCATGAGAAGAGTAAAAGTGAAGTACTGTGTTAAGGTTCATGATTCTCCAGTACTCTCTTCCTGAAAGCATGGTGGATGAATGATTTTAAAAAAGAAGTACATTGATTCTCCATAAGCAAAAGGTTAAAGATTGTCAGAGGTATACAGGTATGCAGAGGCCTCTATCGAATTGGAGGATGAAGTGGCCTACTCCTGCTCTCATATCTTCGCCTTGAACTCATCAACTTGCAATTAACTCCAGTGTATTAGGCTGAATTGTGCTACATTAAATGACGATTCTAATGTCACTGTCGGCCCACAAGTTCTCTGGACTTCAGTGAACACAAGATTACAACTTTGAAGCAATTGAAGGGAATAGAAGCTCGACAGAAAACGATGAAACCTCCTAGCTGCCTTTTAGTCTGGGTGATTCTAATATTTGAAGGTGAATTTGACAGCTTTGAGGGACTGTACATCTGATCACTTTGAATCTATCATGTTATCTTTTGCTGTGATCCCAAACAGAGCCATGCACCCCAAAATTGAGGTTGATGACCCCTCATGACTGCCATAAGACTGATAAAATTTGTTCACCCCCACCCACTGCAAACCCCAACCACAGCTCCGATCTTGTCGTCATTCTACCAATCCCACCTCCAATCATCCCTGACAAATTAGGTTTAAGATCTCAGATAAGAACTGCAGGAGCAACAGCGGCAAAGGCTCACTTCTCACTAACCTGTAGCTCTGCAGGAGTATGGTAAAGGGATCTGCATGGAGGCTCACTTCAGAGTCGCTTATATAAACCACCCAAACATCTCCTCACTTGTCAGGAAAGTGAAACAGTGATGGACTTCCTGAGAACACTGAAGCCTCCTGGCTGGCTGCATCACAGTGTGGTATGGTTTCATCGTGATATTCCGGGATCGTTGTCTGAAGAGCACACGCAAAATCCTTGAGGACCCCTTCCACCCTGATCGTAGCATCTTTCAGCAGCTGTCATCGGGGAAGAGATCCAGGAGGATCAGAACCAGCACCACCAGGCTGAGGATCAGCTTCTTCCCACGGGCAGTGAGAATGCTGAACGACCCAAAGGAACGGCTCGCACTGACCATCTGAGACTCTCATATTCATGAAACAATATTTCTTTATTTATTTATATGAATACTTGTCCTGCATATGTATTATTCATCTGTATGAGTGTTATGTCTGTTTGTGTACCTGCACCAAGGATAGAAGAAAGCTGTTTCGTCGGGTTGCACTTGTACAATCAAATGACATTAAACTTGACTTAACTTGAACAGACAGAAGATTGGGTTTCAGTATTAGGATTAAAATACAAATGTCTGCAGACACAAAACTCAGCAGTTAAAATAGTGTACATTATATAGCAAAGATAAAGACATATAACCAACATTGACCTCTTCATCAAGGTATGAGCAAAATGTAGACCGTCGCCTGAACAAAATGATAGAGGGGTAAGGGGAAGAGCACTGTCCCACCAGCAGGAGCGAGTCTGGGTGAGTGGATAGTCATTGAGCTTGAGAGCAGCAGGGATTACAAATGGGGAGCACACGAGAGGCAATCCCACAGAATTAAGGACGGTGAAGGAGAATGTCTTCATGATAGGCCTCCCTTGAAGAGATTTTGCAGAGATTGACATTTGATAGAGGCAGAAAATGAAAGCCTGCAGACACCATGATTGAAGTAAAAACACATGATGCTGGAGAAATTCAGCAGGTCAAACAGCGTTTCTCATATCACAGCCTCAACCACAGGATGCTCAGTCTGAAGGAAACATTTGTACCTCACTGGAACAAGACCTGCCACCAGGTGGAGCAGATGGACATACTTGGAGAGTGGGAGAAAACACCCATTATCTTATTTATGATTGGATTCTTTCAAAACTCTGCTGGAGAATTGCAATGAGCAGCTCCCTTGTGCATTTACTCAGTTAGTGGCCTGTTTGTCAAATTGATCTATCAAGTGTGTTTTCTCCAATGATCAAAACATTCAGAATAAGGGGCATTGAGAATTGTACCTCTGGCTGGTTTTCTTCAGAGGCTATAAACTGCATCAGGATCACTCAGTGCTTCATGGAGTTCCACTCTATTAAAATCAAGCTGCATCCACTTGTACATCATGTATTCTTTGATGCGACTCCTGAAACATCTTGTTTCTTTCTTTGGCTTGGCTTCGCGGATGAAGATTTATGGAGGGGTATGTCCACGTCTGTGTCTGCTGCAGGCTCGTTGGTGGCTGACAAGTCTGTTGCGGGACAGGCAGGCACGGATGCAGCGGTTGCAAGGGAAAATTGGTTGGTTGGGGCTGGGTGTTGGGTTTTTCCTCCTTTGTCTTTTGTCAGTGAGGTGGGCTCTGCGGTCTTCTTCAAAGGAGGTTGCTGCCCGCCGAACTGTGAGGCACCAAGATGCACAGTTGGAGGCGAGATCAGCCCACTGGCGGTGGTCAATGTGGTAGGCACCAAGAGATTTCTTTAAGCAGTCCTTGTACCTCTTCTTTGGTGCACCTCTGTCTCGGTGGCCAGTGGAGAGCTCGCCATAGAACACGATCTTGGGAAGGCGATGGTCCTCCATTCTGGAGACGTGACCCACCCAGCGCAGTTGGGTCTTCAGCAGCATGGATTCGATGCTTGCGGACTCTGGCAGAGCTGACATCTTGTTTAGAACCGTAGAAGACTACAGCACAGAACTAAGCCCTTTGCCCCCATCTAATCTGTCCCCAGCTCTTGAAGTATAGCATGCCTGTCCAGCTGAGCAGAACTCAAACAGTTACATATCTTTCAGCATAAACTCCGAACAATGGTTCCTGCCTTCTCCATCTTGCTCAGTGAGTCTCCTACCACTACCATTGAAGTGGGAGAAACTGACTGCTCTCCATCTGAGAGGTCAGCATGGCTCTTTCTTGGGATGTTTGAAGCTCCTTTGGGAGACCATAGCACTGAATTAAAGCCGTTAAGGCAAGAGTGACATCTTTTGATTATATTATGTTACACTGATGTCAATTCAATATGAACGAGCATTCTCTGCAACTGAAACGTGTGAAGTGAACCAACGAGGTTGCTTTAAATGAATTACTAAAGCCCTATGCAGTTCTGCAAAGAACTTTAAAATCTTCTGAAGGCTGACTAGGTATTTTTTTCCAGCAGTTGCCTGTCACCTCCCGCAGGATGGCTGAGGACACCTTAACTTTTCACTGGCCTCACTGCTGCAGCCATTGCACAGGGCACCACGGGGTCCATGAGCACACAGGAAAGGTTGGCCGTCATGGAATATTTTCTTGATGAAAGGTTGACCTGATAGAGATCTTTGCAGTTATGGTTTGATCAAGGGATGCAAAGAAAAACTGCAGGAGAGCACATTACTTGTAAACCAAAGCTAGATAAAAATATTGAAGTGATTAATGCTAATATAATGAGTAGAGTCATGTATTCCACATGAAGTAGTACTGAATGGCTTGATTCTGTGTTAGAAATTCAATGTAACTCTATGTAATGCATGTCTGGTTTAGGCTTAAACCGTCGTGTTTTTACAGTGTCGAAGGTCAGCTGTGAACTGGTGATCAATGGCAAGAAAGCAAGTCAAAGGATGAGAATTATTTTCCGCAGTCCAGCTTCATCCGAAGCACCATTGGACACTGACCTTTAAATCAAGGGTTCACAATTCCTAATGTGTCCCACTAAGCCGGAGCATCATACGTAAAACAGGAATGTTAATTTGTTCCCAGATTGTCAAGTTAATGAAGAAATGCCCTGGGATTCTGCCTTCCTCTCTGTGTCTGCTGGAATATTGAACAGATTTACTGGTGAATTTACTTCTCCCCGAGAGCAGCATTTTTCATCTGTGCAAAGGCACGATTTCAATTGCTCGCAGCTTTCCTACTCCCACTGAATTTCCACACGCACTTTCTTATAATGAGGGTTTATTGTACTCTTGAATTCATGAGAAAGCTTCAAACCGTTTAGGGTTAAAGATGAGTCAGACATCTTCCTCATTGGAAAATGTCAGGTTTAATCAGCAGACCTTCAGGAACACAGACAGGTGGGGGCGTACATACAAAAGTCACAGTAATTGGCAGAACATGATGGAAACGCTATTATTAAGGAAGTTTGGACAGCCCAACTTAACATGAGGATGAGGGCTAAATTCAGGAACCCCTGGAAACATGTTGAAAATGTAAGTTTCAAAGTAGTAACCAAAATAATACAGCTGAGAACAAACAAGATTTCAGATTTATTGCCAGAGTACATACATGACATCACATGCAACCCTGAGATTCTTTTTCCTGAGGGAGAGGCTGAATGACTACTAATTGGTAATGCAAAAAAAACTGTACACAGCACATATATGTAAATAAATAAAGAAATGTAAACCGATAAATGTTAAAAAAAAATTGAATGCCCTACAGAGAGAATAAAAAGAAACAATGAAGTGCAAAAGTAAGAATCCTTGAACGAGTCCTTGATTGAGTTTATTGTTGAGGAGTCTGATGGTGGAGGACTAGCAGCTGTTCTTGAACCTGGTGATGTGAGTTTTATAGCGCCTATACCTCCTTCCTGATGGCAACAGCGAGAACAGAGCGTGTGCCGGGTGTTGTGGATCCTTGATGATTGCTGCTGCTCTCCGATGACAGCATTCCCTGCAGATGTTCTCGGTGGTGGGGAGGGTTTTGCCTGTGACGTCCTTGGCTGTATCCACTACCTTTTTCAGGGCTTTATGTTCAGGGGTGTTGCAGGCAGTCAGCACTCTTTCCACCACACATTTGTAGAAATTTGCCAGGGTTTCTGATGTCATGCTAAACCTCCGCAAATTCCTGATGACGTCGAGACACTGACGTGCTTCCTTCATGATGCCATTAGTGTGTGGCTCCAAGGAAGATCCTCCGAGATAGTGACTTCTAAGAACTTAATTGCTCACCCTTACCACCTCTGATTCCCGAATGATCCCTGAATCGTACACCTCTTATTTTCCCTTCCTGAAGTTAATGATAATTCAGCAAGGTTGAAGAACAAGAAGTCCATATTTGGATAAGACAGTAAAAAAAAAACCTAATAATCATCGGGTAAGAGACACAACCCTGATTAAATGAGTCCCAAGAGAATTCTAAAAAAGATCTTCTTGTATTAAGAAATCTGTATAAATGTTCTAGAAAACTGGAAGTTCTATCAATATAAATATGTAACGTAAAGCACAAGGCAGACTCCCTCGTGGTGGGATTAGCTGTAGTTGGCAGTACCTCTTGCTGTAATGGAGTTCATACACTTTACAAAGCAAAAATAAAGCACTTGGTTTCTGTTTATTTGACAAGTTTTTTTGCTGGTCTACTTTAACAATGTTACGAGATTGTAATATGGGATTACCTGCTTGCAGTGCAGGAAGAACAGCAACTTCATGCACCCTGCATGTTGTAATGGCTTCAAAAGGCAGAGCAAACTGCATTGCTTGGTGACTGGAGTCATCAACACAGGCCCAGTATTAAGAGCCTAATAGCTGGCCTCTACTTAAAGCTAGCCTCGCTTTATGAAGGGAAAGTGACCTATTAAACAATGAAAATTTTTTTTAAATTCAATTTTAATTTAAAAAAAATTATACATATAGCACCCGTACCACCCAATTACACCCAATTGATCTACAAACCCCCGGTACACTTTGAATGTAGGGCGGAAACCAGAGCCCCTGGAGGAAACCCACGGAGACATGGGCAGAACATGCAAACTCCATACAGACAGCACCAGATTCAAACCCCGGTCCCAATCGCTGGCAAGGTAACAGCGTTGCGCTAACTGCCACGCTAACCACGTGGCCCTAAAGTTGATACAACATGGGGCGGTGCAAACTCCGAGGATTTTATAATTTGCATTGGAGATATTGGGGGAAGCAAGTGATAGAGTTAGGGGTATGCTGTATTTCTAGGGAAGAGAAAGTCCTCCAGAAACACTGGATGACATAGCCAACGTGGTTAATGCCAGGAATCAAGCCGCATGGATAAATAAGAACATATAAACTAATGGCAGCTTAAGGTCACTCAGCCCTTTGTGCTATTCTTTCACTGTAGAAAATCATGGCTAATCTGATTATAATCTCATCTCCATATTCTTCCCTACCTGTGGTAACCTGTCAAGGCCATGCTTCTCAAGAATCTACTTCAGCCTTAAAATTATCCATATTCTCTGCTTTTACTACCCTTTGAGGAAGAGAGTTCAGACAATTCATAACCCTCTGAATGAAAGTGTTCTTACTGTAATGACGCACAACTATGCTGTGACAAACTGGACCCGCTTGTTATGCGCGGTTAGCGCGGCAAAGATGATGGTGCACATCCATCTCCTCTGGTCCAGAATGGAACTTGGCATGTGCGTTTGCATCAATGTTGCTCAAGCCTCGGGACATACATGCGGTCCAGCTGGCCTAATAAGTGAGTGCGGGAAGTTTAAATAAACATTCCGTTGTGATACTCAAGCCAGCAGCCTGCGCCTCCAGTCTGTACCACCGCTCTCTCAACGCGCTACATTACTTCATTTCTGGCCTAAATGAGTGACCTTTGTTTTTAAACAGCCACCTCTACTTCTAGATTCTGCCTCAAGAGGAAACATTGCTCTCCATCCATCCTGTTAATACCCTCCAGGATTATATATGCTTCAATCAAACTTTCTCTCACTCTTTCATTCCTCAAAGAATTATTGCTGATGTTTCAGCCAATAGTTATCCTTCAGTCAATTGATCTAATCTTACCGTATTGCTGTTCTGGACTCCTGCTGTATGGATATCGGGGCTGCATTTCCTTTTTTATGGTTGCAAATATGCTCCAAATTGACTAAGAAGTTTCTTCATATAACGGTGAAAAAAAATTACTTAATTTGATTTTCTATTATGAATTGCTTCCGAACTAAAATAAAGTAAGTGTTAGAAAATTTAGTTAGTGTTACAAATTAAAGTTTGTGGTACAAAATAAAGTTTGTGTTACAAAATAAAGTTAGTGTTTTAAAATAAAGTTTGTTTTACAAAATAAAATTAGTTTCAAAATAAAGTTTGTGTTACAAAATAAAGTTAGTCTTTTAAAATAAAGTTAGTGATATAAATTAAAGTTAATGATATAAATTAAAGTGTGTATTACAAGTCCATGTGTTACATGGAATATCGAAGATTGAAACACAAATTCAGTACAAGAGTTTGATAAAATATGAAGCAGATTAAGTGAGCACCCAGTTCTGATGAAAACATTAAACTAGAAGCATCAACATTTTTTCTTTCTCCCCAAATGTTATTTATTTCTGAATATTCTACATTAATTGGCAGTGGGTTAATTGCAAAATTAATTCAGGTGCAGTGAATTATGAAAATATCAAATGATATTTAAAGAGTGGATTTCAAATGTAGTCACGAATTAGGCATATTAGTGAGGTTTCAGATGATTGGAGTTTGAATATTTGGCTGATGATAGCTGGTCTTCAGAAACAAAGTAAAAACCCAAACTTGGGACCATCAAACACCCAAAATTCTAGGGGTGAGGGAAAAAAATAATTAGTAATTAAAGTTCATAACAGTGAATTCTATCTTTAAACTTCTCAACCACAATGTCCTCCTCCAAGTTACACCTTAAAACATAACTTTTTGATCAAACTTTGAGGCATCTGTCTTTGATACATCTTCATACCAAGTGGTTACAGTCTAAGGATAAGAGGCAAGCAAGCCACTTAGGACTGAGATGAGGAGAAACATCGTCACTTAGAGAAGAACTTCCTACCATGGAATGTTGCTGAGGTCAGGTTGTTAGATACATTCAAAAGGGAGTTGGGTCTGGCCCTTATCACTGAAGAGATTGAAAGGTATGGAGAGAAAACAAGAGTAGGGTACTGAGATCACATGAGCAGCCACGATCATGTGAAATGGTGGTGCATGCTGAATGGCCGACCCCTGCAGCTAGATTCCATGATTCGTTAATGTCACTACATTGTAGGAACTATAAAAGTGAAATAACAAAATAAAATCTTCACACATCCCAGTTGTCTAAAGCATCAACAACCTTCATATACATCAGAGGTGGCCAAAACAGGAATTCTTGATCCTCTTTTACACTTTACACATGGCTCATATGTGCCAATGCTAGTCTAGGTTTGCATGTATTATAACTGGATATCGTCATTGATCTGTCTATTCCTAACATCCCCTTCCTTTATTCTTGTGATGTTCTTAAGAGCATTAATCTTGGTTAATATATTAAAATATTGGGATTGCAGATTGGATTAGTTAAGTTACTTTGTCAATTTTTTAAATTCTCACTTGGTGCTCTGGAAGATTTGGTTGAAATGGAGGGTGAGGTCTTAAAATCAGTGTCTAACTAGCATTCTAAGACTTTTCTACTCCCACCCACCAGCATGTTCAACTTCAAGTTAAGACTAACTGGTTTCATTTCAGGGAATCAAAACCCTTTGCCAATTATCTGTATCAAGTCACCTACATTTTCACTCCAATTGTGTCCCACACAAAAAATAATTGTGCATCTCAGCTCTTTCAACTTTGTTCATTGTTGGCTTTATCTGTGACCACCTCTCAGTTATGCAAATATCTAATGACGCCAATGTGCAAATTAGTTCTGCTTATAAATGGAAAACTTTTTTGGCTGTCAGCTTTGTAGTATACCATTAAATTCTGAGTCAGAAAGCTGTGGGCTCTTACTCTATGGCTTGACATAAAAAGTCTCATTCAAAGCCCCAGTGCTGACCGCAAGGGCTGCAAAAATGCCCAAGGTTCCATCATTTGAATGAGACATATCTGCATCTTTGAATGACCTTTCAGGTAGAGGTAAAAGCTCTCAAGGGACAATTCTCCAGAAGTGGTGGGGGGGGGGGGGTTCTTCCTATAACTAACCATCCAACATGCACTAAAAACAAACAGGTCTTGGGTCTTTTCGTTCGAACATTGGTGTTTGGGACCTTGCTCTATCTCTATGCTAATTGGTTGGTGTTCTTCTTGCAACAGTGACTGAATTTGATTGACTGTGAATTGCTTTGCACTCTGAGGATGTATAGGTGCTAAATAAATGCAAGTTCATTCTTTCAAAATATAGCAACCTGAATGTCAAATGAAAAAAATTCTAAAATTGCATTCTAACTCACAGCAGTTTCTTTCCATATGCATGCTAAAGAACGCCAAGAGGTTTGGATTGTAATTACTCTTTTGCAAACTCTCTGCTTTCTTGATTTTTATTGGAACTGACTCAGCAAATAATTTATTTAGTGGGCGTGGATAAGGGCAAATAACTTTCTATTAGTTATGTTAATATCACTGGACAACACTTTTTTTTCAAAAGGTTTGCTTTGTAGCGGCAGCTACACTGCTACTGAAAGAACACACAACCAGGCGGGTTGACCTCAGTAAGCAGAAAACTGGTTTAATTCATGGCTGCCGGGCTGAACTTATACTCCCAGTCTGGACCTGGCTGAGAACCGCTCTGGGGGGCACCGACGTCACTCGAGCATCACATGGTCCCACAGCGCGGGCTTCTGAGCCCGGTGCTGAGAAGAAGGGGAAACCCCTGACGGCGCCATTTTGGCCGGCTGCCCCGCCACTTGGATTACAAGCGGGGCTGGTTCGCCTGCCAAGTGGCGTGCCGCCACAGCTTCCTGAAAAAAAAATTGGGGATTACGATAGACAACTTCAAGCTGAACTCAAAGATCATATCGGATTTGCTGTATCATATAGGAAGATGGAGAACATTAACTTTTATTGAATTTAGCAAGTTTAATCACATATTGATGCTCTCACATTGCATTAGTTCAACTGATCTAAAACTGTTTTGCCACTGATTTATGTTTGTCGTCAGCATCCAATGCCTCGTCAGTGCCCGTCTGTGGTCATGGATTCCAGTTCCCTGATACCCCTTTTCCATCGTCGCAACGTCCTGGTGAAACCTTTCACCATGTTCATTACTGACTGCACCAAGATCAGCAGGGAAGACGTCCAAGTGTCAATGCAGAAAATAAATTTTCAATGGCATGTTGCACTTGATGGTTTTGTATGCTTGAAGTAGACTTAAAATATGACAGGGGATCACAAAAATAGGTTATATCTAAAAAATGGTATGTGTCAAGTCAAGTCACTTCAAGTTCATTGTCACCTGATTGTTCAAGTACAACCTTTTCTCCAGTTCAAAACATGCAGACACACAATCCAATATAACACACATACAGACAAACAATATATATGTAGGGCAAGTAGTTTATCCATAAAAATAAATAAATAAGCATTGCTTTGTGCAAATGAGAGTCTTGGATGGTCAGTGTGAACATTCTCACTGCCTGTGGGAAGAAGCTAATTCTCAGCCTGGTGGCGCTGGCTCTGATCCTCCTGTATCTCTTCCCTGCTGGGAGCAGCTGAAAGTGTGCAGGGCGAAAGGGGTCCTCAATAATTTTGCGCATCCTCTTCATCCCGGTAGATCACGTCGATAGAGGGGGAAGGAGACTCCAGTGATCCTCTCTGCCACTCTTATGGTCCTGTGGATTGACCTCCGCTCAATTTCTCTGCAGAAACTGTATGACACTGTGATACAGCCAGCCAGGATGCTCCCCATAGAGCTCCTATAGAAGGTTGACATAATGGTGGCCGGTAGCCTTGCCCACTTCAGTCTTCTCAGGAAGTACAGTCGCCGTTGTGCCTTCCTGTCAAATGAGTGTCCACAATAGATCTCTAGTTAAGTGAATTCCAAGGAACTTGGTACTCTCCCCCCTCTCTTTACTAGAGAGTTTTTGATGTGCACTGGAGGGTGGTCATTCTCATCCTCCTGAATGATCATCTCATTTGTCTTGTCCACACTGAGACCCAGGTTGTTATTATCACACCATTTCATGAGATTTTCCACCTCTTCTCTGTAGTACGACTCATCATTGTTGCTGATGAGGCTGACGACTGTTGTGTCATCTACAAACTTGATGGCACTGTTGGAGCTGGATCTGGGGATGCAATCATGGGTCAGGGTGTCCTTGATAGGAAAATTTTAAGGTGATTTTCATGATCAGGGGCCCAAAATCCTTAAAATGTTCCCAAAAGTGCTCAAGAAGCAAAATCTTCACTGTCCAGTCCGACTATTAACCAAACTGGAGAACTGCTTGTTGGAGTGAACAAAACTCTATTAAAGTTATTTGTCGAGAAATTATGGGCTGCACAGCAGAGTCTGCATGAAAAATAAAAATGTAAGTGAAATTCAGTTATATTACGTAAGTTGCACAAAGCCCACAATTTTCATTTTAGATCCTTTATGGCTCTAACCTTTCTCGACCTTTTTCAACCCATTCACATCCCACTTTAAGCAATCCCTATGCTATCTCTGCTCTGTGATTAGTAAGGGATTGCTTAAGGTGGTATTTGAGTGGGAAGGGAAGGTTGAGAATCTCTACTCTAGATCCAATTGGACTGAAATATTTTGCTTGAGAAAAATTGTCATTGGCCCATTTCCTTTGGAGTTATGAAACCGTGCACATAATGAGTCAATGAGGTACGATTAAAACAGTGGTTTTCAATTTTTTTCTTTCGACCGATATACCACCTTACTAATCACAAAGCACCTATGGCACATAGGGATTACTTAAGGTGGTATGTGAGTGGAAAGAAAAATGTTGAGAAACATTGCTATGTATGTGTGGAAGTGCCCAGGTAAGCACAATGGTGTCCAACTGTGGCCAAGACATGTCTGGTATTCACTTGCAGAATAACAATTCTTGACTGTGATGGCATTGGCTACCCAACGTTGTCATGATGTTTGTGAAGCTTGTTTCACTTTATCTAAATGGACCTTGTTTTGCTGCTGGGGGCCCAATGCAGATAGATGCCAACCTGACCCTCTTTCAGGTGCTTCCCCTTCCCCACACGGTTTAGCAGCTGCAGTCTAATTTCCAAGCAATAAAACTGTTCTTATGTCAGTTTTTTTAATGTAATATGAATGGGAAGATTTAAGTAATCCATAGCTCGTGAACTGCCTGAGTTATGGTTTCTGTTTTGTATTTTGTCCTTCTGGAATTCCCCTTTATCCCTTTTTCTCTTCTGAAGGGAGAGTCGATTCCTCACATTTCCATTAGCAATAGCCAAGCATCCATCTTCAATTCCATTGCACGTTTTGGTCCTGAACCTGTCCTTACACAACATATACAACTATACATAAGAGGTGTAGGATGGCTGTGTGACTTCTATCTGCTATGGTTCAAGGGGAACTGAGGCCAGTGGGGTTGTTCTGCTGCCAACCTTAGCATCACGCACAAGTTGACACAGCGATACAATCTGTAAAGCTCTGATTTATTTTACTCAAAGTAACAATGTACAAGGCAGTTATACTGAACTCTTGTGTGCTTGCTGGTTGCTGTCTCTCGCTGGAGCATCGGCAGAAACAAATAATAAATAGATATCAGTCTAGCAATAGATTTAGTACATTCCGATACCAAGACACAATTTACTAAATGTCTTTTCAAGGCTACACAGCTGCCTGAACCCTCTTGAAGCCATAACCATTTTAACTGCTCATCAGTGCCTTATGGGGGAATCAGCTGTGTGTTTCTCAAAATATTGTACATTGCTTTGGTGAAGAGAAACCACAACTGGTAGTGTTTAGAGAGAGACTGCAGTATCCATATCCATATACGGAAAAAAAATATTCCTCTCTAATCATATCCTGCCACACAGGTTTAAACATAATCTTGTCCGAGGCAGCCGACAACATTCTCGCATTTTATTGCTCTTGCAAGTCATTTGATGCCAAATTTATGACAGCATAACTCACCTCTTTATAAAGAAGCAATTCTGCCAAAATCTTTCAAATGCTTCACTTTCAAAAGAACCTGTAGTTTTGGGGCACCACAGTTAGCATAGCAGTTAGTACAACACCGTAACAGCGCCCGCAACTGGGACTGTGGTTTGAATTCCACGCTGTCTTTAAGGAGTTTGTACATTCTCCCTATTTCTTCCGGGTGCTCCAGTTTCCTCCCACTGTTCAAAACATACCAGGGGTTGTAGTGGACACAGCCCAGGACATCGCAGGCAAAACTCTCCCCGCTACTGAGCACATCTACTAGGAGCGCTGTCATCAGAGAACAGCAGTAATCATCAAAGACCCACACCGCCCAGCACATGCTCTGTTCTTGCTGCTGCCATCAGGAAAGAGGTGTAGATGCCACAAGACTCGTACCACCAGGCTCAGGAACAGCTGCTACCCTTAAACCATCAGACGCCTCAACAACAAACACAATCAGGGACTCATTTAAGGATTCTTATTTATGCACTTTATTGATTTTCTTTTTGTTGTCTCTGAATTGCACAGTTTGTTTACATGTTTTAGGCTGTGTACAGTTTATTTTTTTTGCAACTACAATTAAGTGGTAATTCTGCCGCGCCAGCAGGACAAAGTAATCTCAGAGTTGTATGTGATGTCATGTATGTACTCTGACAATAAATCTGAAATCTCTGATAAAGGTTCCCTAAGACGACCTTGTCCCATTTCTCTTTCTCCCAAGGTCTTTTCCCATTTTTTTTCCCCTGCATCCATCGTTCTTTTAGACAGTGCAGTCCAGATCTTGATGAGCTATGCTGACTCGGGTAGAAATCCATGCAATCAGAGTCACCAAGAAATTAACGAAGCTGAATATCTCAAACCCTGAGGGGAAAGAGCAATATTTGGCTTCTACAATAATTAAACATCAATTAATTCTGAAGCTCTCTGCTTTATTTTAACTGCTAGTTTCAAGGCTATAACTGTTTCAGGCAGCCAAAAAAATGTCTCGATTAATTAAACCCTGCTCTGTAATAAAATTAGCTGCCTTCTGGTGAATGTTTTGAAACTTTTGGTGATATTGTTAAAGATCAAGGAGAGATGTATTCAGTCTGAGAAAGTAGTCACCAGCAAGGCCAAGATTAATTGCTCTGAATTTTCTCTGGATAAGAAATGGGTCAGTAACCTTCATGAATCACCTTTAGTTTTGAGGTGAAAGTACTTGCATGGTGATATCTTTCCTGTCCTTTCTCCATTCTTCCCATTTCATGAAAGTTTTTGTTCTTCAAATATTTACCCATTGTGGAAACTTTTACGCCTTGTGGTGGAGATAAAAGCTCACACTCGCCTGGAGGGAGAACATACACTTTTATTAGGTTAACACAGGTAGGGTTTACGAATTGGCTTCAGAGTGGTTCAGGGGTTCAGGAGGAAAATCAAGGTTATATACGGGTCAGAGGAAGTGGAGCTTGGAGGTGGGACCAGTCGAGAGTACAGCACCCTCCTAGTGCATCCCAGTTCACTACATTCACCCCTTCCTTCAGAATTAAGGGTCTGTGGATCAGAAGCCGGTAATAGACACCGACGAGAAATATTTAAAATACTATTTACAGATCCAAGTGGACCGGGGGTCTGGAAATCCTGGTGGAGCGCCTTAGCACTGGGGGGCATTGAGCTCCTTGAGTCTCCTGGTCCACCTGAGATGGAAGGGTAGTGGGCTGGGGCTCCGGCTCGATGATGGAGGGGGGTACGTACTCCTCCTGAACCAAGTCCCCTGAGGCCCTGGGTGGGGGTGGGGAAAAAGAGCTCGTAGTTCATGGGGCACCTCTGTTCCGGAGGGTGCCAGGTCCCTGATTGAGACGGTTTCCTCCCTGCCATCCTGGTATTCCACATAGGCGTACGTGAGGTTGGCATGAAGCAGTTTCACCCTCTCCAACCGGGGGTCGGTCTTGCTTCTGGACCAGAACTGGTTAACCAGGCCGAGAGTATAGTCCCTGATGCCGACCTTCTGTCAAAAGCAAACTTGAGCTCATGAGGAGTAGCATTGGTAACAGACAGAGTAGCGATCAAATTGAATGGAGCACAATGGGGAGGACATTCTGCCAGTGCAAGTCTGGAAGGCCTTTCTGCTTCAGGGCAAGTTTTACAACCTTCCAGATTGTGGCATTCTCCTTTTCAACCTGCCCGTTCCCCCAGGGGTAGTAGCTGGTTGTCCTGCTAAACATGATGTCCCTCACCAGCAGGTACTGGCGCAGCTCATCACTCATGAAGGCTGAGCCCCAGTTGCTGTGGATATAGCCATGATACCCGAACAGGGTGGAAATGGATTCTATGGCCCTCATGGTGAACGGGAAGCAGGAGTACTCATTGATGACCAAGAGAAAATAAGTGTTCCCATTCATGGAGTGGAGAGGTCCCTTAAAATCAACACTGAGCCATTCGAAGGGCCTGGATGACTTAATTAGGTGCACTTTTGCATGGCGAATGAAGTGCAGCTTGCACTCAGGACAGACTTGGCATGACCTGATCATTTCCCTGACGTCTTCTATAGAGTAGGGCAAGTTGCGGGATGACGAAATGAGCCATGCGGGTGACCCCTGGATGGCAGAGCTCATTATGTATGGTCTGCAGTTGGCCAGTGTACGCAGAGGCACAGTATCCCCTGGACAAGGCATCTGGAGGGTGGTTACGGGCTCCTGGCCAGGAGGTGATATCAAACTTTTAGGTGGAGAGTTCGATCCTCTACCTAGCAATTTTGTCATTCTTGATTTTTCCCCTCTTGGCATTGCTGAACATGAATGCAACAGAGCGCTGGTCCATGAGGAGTGTAAATCTTCTACCAGCCAGGTAGTCCCTCCAGTGCCTTATGGCTTCTATAATGGCCTGAGCCTCCTTTTCCATAGATGGGTTCCGGAGCTTGTGTCCTTGAGAAAAAGGCAACTGGCCTGCCCACCTGATTGAGGGTAGCGGCCAGGGCTACGTCCGAAGCATCACTTTCCACTTGGAAAGGTACATTCTCGTCCACCGCATGCATGGCGGCTTTCGCGATGTTGCTTCAGAGGTAATTAAAAGCAGCCAGGGCTTCGGCCAAAAGGGGGAAGGTAATGGCCTTTAGGAGGGATCGAAGCTTGTCAGCATATTTGAGGGACCCACTGGGGGTAATATGAGAAAAACCCCATGCATCTCAAAGCCTTTGTGGTCCTGGGGAGTGGAAGCTCTATCAGGGGTCGCATCCTATTGGGGTCAGGGCCAATGAAGCCATTCTCCACCACATAGCCAAGGATAGCCAGTCGTGTAGTCCTGAATACAGGATTCAGGACCCTTGTCGCATGGAGAAATCTCCAGAGATTAGCGACATGGTCTTCCACGGTGTGGTCACAGATGGTAACATTATCGAGGTAAGGGAAGGTGGCCTTCAATGCATACTCATCCACCATTCTGTCCATCTGCCACTGGAAGATAGGCACCCCATTGGTAATACCGAAAGGAACCCTCCAGAACTGGTAGAGTTGACTGTCAGCCTTGAACGCAGTGTATAAGCGGTCCTCGGAATGGATTGGCAGCTGGTGATAGGTAGCTTTCAGATCGATGGTCAAATAGACCGGATACTGTGCGATATCATTCACCATATCTGAAATGTGAGGATGGGGGTATGCGTCTAGGAGTTTGTAGTGGTTAATTGTTTGGCTATATTCAATAATTAACCTGGACTTATTTTCCCCTTTTACTACCACCACTTGCACTCTCCACAGGCTGGTACTGGGTTCAATGATCCCCCTCATCCAGCAGATGCTAGGACTCTGTCTTTATAAACTCCCTGTCTGCTGCGCTGTAACTCCTGCTCTTCGTGGCAATGGGCTTACAATTGGCAGACAGGTTTGGGAATAGAGGGGGAGGGTTGATGTTCAGGGTGGAGAGGCTGCAAATGGGTCCTGGTTTTGAGGGCCCTCTGTTTCAAACTATTACCAGGGGAAGAGGACCAGAAAACTCCACGGTCACGCTTTTAAGGTGACACAGGAAGTCCAGACCCAATAATACTGGAGCACACAATTCATCTAAAATGTACATAAGAAATTTACAAAATTTCCCGCCCCCCCCCCTCCAAATGACGAGTGAACTATACAATGTTTCTGTATCCACACCAAGTGAGACTGGGATGCTAGGAATATGGGGTAATTGGACGGATACATTTTCAAGTTATACTTTTGTGCAGTTCATTCACATAAATCGGTGCGGACTAGAAGGGCCAATATGGCCTGTTTCCGTACTGTAATTTTTATATGGTTATAAGTCTTTAAAGCTCTCAGTGGAGCTCATGTCAATTAAGCATTTGGTCGAGTGTCCGTTTACCTTCACTGAGCTGGTGAGGTCTGTTCTGGTCAAGGACCAGCGATGCCTGGTCACCAGAGATGCTCCGTCCTCCCTCAAGTGGCCCCCTCCATCCTGAGCCAACCTGGGCAGGTAAGATGGCGCCGACCTCGTGGCGCGACAATATGGCCACCCTCCCTCCTCCTCTGATGTCAATGGCACTGTTTAAATTCAGGGTGCTGCAAGGTGGCCACTGAGTCTTTCTGGGCCGTTTTCGGAGGCGGCAGGTCACATAACAGGCGTGTTCAGGGCAGTCAGCTTAGGGCTGAAGTTGGATCCTGGTGCAGTGCAGGCTGTGGACTTCCCTGGACTTCCCTTAGTGTGGCAGACCCTCGCACAATGTCCCTTCTTCCCGCAGATGGAGCACATGAATTGTTTAGCAGGGCAGCGGGCACAGGTGTGCTGTCCCTTTCCACGAAAGAAACACTTCCGGGCACAGGAAGTGACAGCCGTTAGGGCAGGGGCCGCCGTATTTGGTCCTGTCCAGCCTCTGTGCTGGCCACGTATCCTTCATTTAGCACAACATCAAAATCTTACTGCACACACCTTGGTTTGTTTGAAGTTCCCCCCATCAGTAACCCATCTCCTAACTCTCAATCCACCAGCTACAGGTCTCAAGTCAGTACTGTGATAGAATAAATGTAAAAACTCACAGAAATATTGGAGGAACTTAGCCTGTCTTGCAGCATTCATCGGAGGTAAAGATATACTGTATTACCGATATTTCGGGCCATCAGCCCTTCCGCAAGGTATAAGCAAAGAACAAGGTATAAGTAAAGACTGGAAAGGGGAGGAGTCCAGACCAACAAAAGGTGTTAATTGAACATGATAAGAGGAAGGTGAGAATTGATTTTGGGTCCATGAAAGAAGACAGAGGGAAAAGGAAGA
The DNA here is from genome assembly GCF_036971445.1 of Narcine bancroftii. NCBI lineage: Eukaryota > Metazoa > Chordata > Chondrichthyes > Torpediniformes > Narcinidae > Narcine > Narcine bancroftii. The sequence continues at coordinate 243,884,996 of NC_091473.1, forward strand.
GAGTGATGGGGGAAAAGAAGATGGGGAGGGGGTTTAACGGAAACTGGAGAAGTCAATGTTAATGCCATCTGGTTGGAGGGTGCCCAGACAGAAGATATGGTGTTGTTCCTCCAGTTTGCAGTAGTCTCAGTCTGGCAGCACATTTGACCATGAACAGTCATGTTAGCAAAGGAATAAAATGGGTGATTGAAATGGCCGGCCACTCCACTATTGTGGCAGACTGAGCAGAGGTGCTCAGCAAAGAGACTTCTCTCTGCACTCAGTCTCTCTGATGTAGAGAAGAGCACATCAGGAGCACTGAATGCAGTAGATGACCCCTGGAGATTCACGAGTGAAATGTTGCTTTACTTGGAAGGACTATTTGGGGCTCTGAATGGTGGTGAAGTTGGACATGTGGGTGCTATTGAAAGAGAAATTGTGAGAGATAATTCATTTTAGGGTAATAAGAGGGAGAGAGGATTGGATTGATGGGATTACTCATCAAATTAATGATATTCCTGAAGCGAATGTGCAATTGATCAATGGTCCCGTCAGGTGATTCATTGTCAAATCTTCCTTTCCAACATTCTTGTGATTCATCCTGTCTCTTTTGCTACATCAGACATCGTAGGTAAAGGAATCTTTACTAGTTTTTCAATGGCCTTCAGAAATGAAAATCTATGGCCTTGCCTGGTCTGCACACAACTTCTATTTCATAGCAACGAACCTGATTTTCAACTGCTCTCCAAGAAAGCCTCAATATGGCATCACAAGCTCTTGAAAGAATAAAGAATTATCAGTTGAAGCAGAATGCCCACTGCCGTCTCTCAAGGCAACTGTGGGTGGGCAGTGAATTTCAGTCTTGCCTGCAACATGGGTATTAATTTTAGTGATACAACTGTTCTGTTGGTACACTCAGACTGATCCCACACAGCAGGAGAAGCTATGAAATCCAAAGTTCCAATCTTCTGCGCTCCTTGAGAAAGAGTTGAAGCAATCAGAGTTTATTCATTTCCTGCCTCTGCACCCCTGCAGTTTTTGACACTGAGGTTTATGAAAAATCTCCCAGTGAAATCCTCTAATGAGACAGAAAATTAGAAATGAAATGAAATAAGGACATTCCTGCTCAAGTGTAGCTATGAGGCATTCTGAATATTAATGTAAGACAATAAAAGGTAAATGGAACTGTTTTGGAAATGAAAGATTTAACACATCACATTAGGAAATAGGTGTGGAAGGAAGCGATGAAATTATATCCAATCTACTGAAGTATTTTTAAAGGCAAAATGATGCAAAATACCTAGTCTGGTACATGACTGCTTGCTGGAGTTTGCACTGATAGAATGGTAATGTCTGATAGGTCAAGGATTTTCATTATCAAAGGCATGGAACAGCATTTTCACACATTTCAATCACTTTCTTTCAATTCATGGAGATCTCACTTATCATACAACCTCTGAGTGTTTCCTTGCAAAAACGATCAGCAGAAGGCAGTTCTTATTTCCCCAAAATACTTTTGAGATTAAGTATTTAGGATTTTCCTTGGCCCTTGTCAATGGATGTAGAGCTGATCAAGCAACTCCACCCAATCCTCCCACCACTCACCTCCACTTGGGACAACCTAATCAATGAACCATCGCACTGTTGGAGTGTGCGAGGAAACTGCACATAAATTATAGCCAATTCAACCATGGCAGCAAAGTGGAACAAGATCCTAACTTCAGGCAGAACCCATGAAACTTGCTTGATAAGAGAGAGCCATGGAGGAAAGACTAGGCCAAGAGTGTTTACATCCTCAGCCCGGGAATGCTGAAGTGATTGTTGTCCTTTTGGTACCTCAATTAACAGCCTGTCTGATCAGCTCTTTTCAAATTAAGCCCTTTACTTCATCTGCAAACGTTCAATTCACTAACGGTTTATATTAAATTTAGAAATACGGCATGGTAACAGGCCATTTTGGCCCATGAGCCCAATTGCATCCAGTTGACCTACATCCCGGTACATCTTGAATAGTGGGAGGAAACTGGAGCACCCGGAGGAAACCCACGCCGACTCGGGGAGAACGTACAAACTCCTTACAGACAGTGCGGGATTCGAACCCTGGACCCAGTCGCTGGTGCTGCAACGGCATTGAGGTAACCATTAAACTAATCATGCCACCCATATGGGACACGCAGAAGAAGAAAAAAAGGGCTCTTTAGCCCCAGAGAAAAAAAATAACAGAGCACTTTATTTTATTCCACATCTGTGGGGAATGTGCATTTAATATCCTCAGTGACAATGAAAAATTTACATCTGTTCAGTTCTACGACTTGCATTTATACAGCATCGTTAACGTAGCATCAACACCCCAAGGCATTTTATAAAATTGTAACATTTGATAGCAAGCCATATAGCTAGGTAATAAAACAGGGACAGTTGGAAGAGCAGCTGGCAGTGTGGCTACCTTACAATCCCAGTGACCTGGGTTTCATCCGGATCTCCACTCCTCTCAGTGAAGAGTTTCTATATTTTCCATGGGACCACATTAATATCTGCTGGATGCTCTGGTTTCAGCTAATTTTGAAAGATATGTGGGTTGTTTAGGTGAATTAATCATTGTTACATTATCCCTGGTGAAGGTAAGAGGTAGAATTTGGTGGAAGTGCAGAAAAATCTGCATTATCCGGAATACAAGCAACCGACAGCCTCAAGCAACCCCCAAAATAAATCACGAAAGATAAATACGAAAAGTAGAAGATAGGTAAAAATTTGTAAGTTTAAAATTGGGACCCCTAACAGTTAGTTTGCCAATCCGTGCAATCTCAAGCAACCGGGAAATTCATTAATCCTGCTTCTGCCAATCCCCATAGGTGTCGGATGCCATGCGTTTTACTGTAATAGAAAATGTGGGGACTATGATATGGGATTAATAGAAAGTGCCTGTTTCTGAGCTATATGTCTGAACATGAGTTGAAGATAGAACCATAGTAAACCACAGCACAGAAAACAGGCCTTTTGGCCCTTCTAGTCTGTGGCGCAACATCATTCCGCTAGTCCTACTGACCTGCACCCATTCCTTCACCCTGCAGACCACTTCCATCCATGTATCTATCCAATTTATTCTTAAAATTTAAGAGTGAGCCCACATTTACCACGTCAGATGGCAGCATGTCCAAACTCACGCCACTCTATAAGTGATGATGTTCCCCATAATGTTCCCCCTAAACCTTTTCCCTTTCACCCTAAAGCCCATGTCCTCTCATATTTATCTCTCTTAATCTAAGTGGAAAGCGCCTACTCACATTTACTCTGTTTATTCCCATCATAATTTTGTAAACCTCATTCTTCTACACTCTAACAAATAAAGTCTTAATCTGTTTAATCTTTCCCTGTAACTCAACTCCTGAAGACCCAGCAACATCATTTCGATCTTATTGATCCTGTAGTTAAGCGACTAGAACTGCACACAATCCTCCAGATTTGGCCTCACCAATGTCTTATACAATCTCACTATAACATCCCAACTCCTGTACTCAATACTTTGATTTATGAAGGCCAAGATGCCAAAATCTTTCTTTACAGCCTTGTCTACATGTGACGCCACCTTCAGGGAATTGTGTATCTGAGTTCCCAGATCCCTTTCTTCCTCCACACTCCTCCATGCCCTAGCATTTACTGTCTATGGCCTACCTTGGTTTGTCCTTCCAAAATGCAACACCTCACACTTGTCTGCATTAATTTCCTTCTGCCATTTTTTGGCCCATTTTTTTCCCAGTTGGGCCAGATCCTTTTGCCAGTTCAAATCCTGCTGCCTATTATACTGCAGACAGATGTTTAACAGGACTTATTACCTTTGAGATTGTGGCAGAGCATACATCCTTGAGCAGCTGCGATGTTTCTGGTGAAGGAGCCTGCACAGTGCGGTTGAAAGTCAGTTTAGAGTCAGTGGTGACAAATTTGCATGTCATGGTACCCCTACGTTCTATTTTCCCACTGCCCTAGTCCTTTTTGGTGGTAGAAGGTTCAGGTTAGTCTTAGGAAATAACTTGGAAGATTGGACTCACTGCTGACGGGATGGCCCAGAGATGAAAGTTGAACATCAGGAATCAGCTAAACATCAGAATCAAGTATTTCATCTATACAAATAAATAAATATTGTTTCATGAATATGAGAGGCTCGGATGGTTGGTGTCAGCAACTTCTTTGGTCGTTCAGCCTTCTCACTGCCTGTGGGAAGAAGCCGTTCCTCAGCCTGGTGGTGCTGGCTCTGATGCTCCTTGAGTTTGTTGTCGAGGCGTCTGATGGTGAAGGGGTAACAGTTGTTCCTGAACCTGGTGATGTGAGTCATGGGGCATCTGCACCTCTTTCCTGATGGCAGCAGTGAGGACAGAGCATGTGCTGGGTGATGTGGATCCTTGGTGATTGCTGCCGTTCTCCCAAGTGCAGCGTTCCCTGTAGGTGTTCTCAATGGTGGGGAGTCCTAGGCTGTGTCTATTACCTTCTGCAGGGCTTTACACTCAGAGGAGTATTGGTGTGCTCATACCAGACCGTGATGCAGCTGGTCAGCACTCTTTCCATGACACCTCTGTAGAAACTTGCCAGGAATCTTACAAAATCTCTGCAAACTTCTGAGCAAAGTAGAGGCGCTGAGATGCTTTCTTCACGATGCCATTAGTGTGTTGGGTCCAGGAAAGATCCTACGAGATAGTGACCAGTGGGGATAAGAGAGAGACACATTTTTGATTTTGATGAAGGGATGAAATTTTAACTGAGTCCCTCTCATTCTTTGCATGGTGTTGTATAACCATCTGATATTATGAGAAATCAGACAACGAAAGAGTCCACAGCAGGAGTCCAGCAAGAGCGATGTAACTATGACCAAATAATTTGTTGTATTTAATTAAACTGTAAGTATCAGCCAGGACACAGGAGACCATTTCCCTGCTCTTCCTGAGAATTTTTACATCCATTTAACTGTCCCGTAGGGAGCTCAGACTCGCGTTAAAGAATGAAGACTAATCACGTTTCCATGGAGATTGAACCATGAGATTCCTCTGTATTAGTCAACACGCAGTAGGACTAGAGCTATATGTGCTCTCTTTTCTGTGAAAGGCATCAGGAGTACAACATCAATAATGTAAGACACTATGTTACCTTCCCCCTTCCAAATTCTAGCTTCCCACTCATTCTTCTCAAGTGAAACATCAATTTATCTGAACTTCTTTTAATGTATTTACTCTTTTTATGGTCTTTTCTGTCCTGGGCAGACCAAATAATCTTGCTGCTCTTGCCCTCTGATACTTCCCAGTAAAGCTTGGCATAAGTTTGAGCTTTTGATGAGGGATATTGCAACCTTTCAGGCTCTACACTTTGCTTTTGGAATATGAAATCAATGTTGAATTCAATAACCGATACAGCTTAAAGATTGGCTGTGCTCAAGGCAGACTCAGAATGTAATGATGACTGTGGCTTCAACAGTCCTGTCTTCCTCCTCCCACATACCCTCTCTCTGCTGAGTTTATAACAACTCATAGAACTGCAATTCATTTCATTCTCCGAAGTGTTCAGGGCCAGTTTCCACTTACTAATTGGTGAGAAGGGAGAGTAAAACACAGAGGAAACCAGCAGGTCTCACAGGGTCCATTGGAGATAAAGGCATATCTAACTAATGCTTCGGGCCTGAGCTCTTCTTCAAGGGAGAGAGGATAAGACTGTATGAATGGAGATATAATCAAGCTCAAACACCATCTACACATCATCAGTTCGTTCATGCTTATTGTCACATGGACCAAGATGTCTGCACACAGCATTTTTCAGCTCCTCCCTTCAGGGAAGAGATACAGGAGGATCAGAGCCAGCACCACCAGGCTGAGGAACAGCTTCTTCTCGCGGGCAGTGCGAATGCTGAACAACCAAAGGAACTGCTCACACTAACCATCCGAGTATCTCATATTTACTAAACAATATTTTTTTAATTCAGTTTTATGTATGAATATTTGTCCTGCATATGTATTGTTTGTCTGTATATGTGTTCTGTCTGGTTGTGTGCCTGCATGTTTTGCACTGAGGACTGGAGAACGCTGTTTCAACAGGTTGTACTTGTATAATTGTTTGATAATAAACTTGAACTTCTCTTTACGATCTCATAAATTGGTGGAATCCATTCTAAATGATAAAAGTTGGATTGTGCTTTAATTGCCCATCAAATGTTTCCAGTGATGAGAGCGAGGGATTTGTCACTCGAGCCCAACCTGAGTTTTCCCCTTCCTTAGAAGCATTTGAAAGGTGAGTGGAGAGTGAGTTTCAATTAGTGTTTAGCTCATGCTATTCTGTCTTGGGTGTATTTTATGGGAAAGAGCAAAGGAAACCTTAAACTATCTCCAATTCAAGTTGCTTTGCTTGTAGATTGTTTGAAAATAGTTTAGAGGGAACTTTAACTTGTATCTAGCTAGAAGTAACCCTACCTAGAGACATCAGAGACTTTTACTTTGTATCCAACCTATAGTGTAAGATGGTACAATTGAAAATGCATAGCTTGTGAGCCACATGGAACTTACAATTCAGGTGAAACTATCAGTGATCCATGACAAATACGCTTATATTTCATAAATTTAGCATAAACTGAGCATATAGTTTTATTTCATTCACTGGTTCTTGCTGGATTGGTCCTAGAACTCTATGCAGCATCCTAGGGCCGTAGAAAAATTAGAGCCTTCAATCAATCTCCACTCAGAATTGGTGGAGACTACATGAGATATGCCTGTAATTTTCCTGTCAAGTATTTCTATGAATTCTGTGTTACGGGCCCTTTCGGTCCATGAGCCCATTCCACCAAATTAGGTCAAAATAGCCTACAACTCCCAGATCCCATGGGGAAAACCCATGTGGACATGGGGAGAAAGTACAAACTCCTTACAAACAGCACGGGATTCGAATCCCAGTCCCGATCACTGGCACTGTAACAGCATTGTGCTAACACTAAGCCAACCATGCCACCCCAAATCTTTATCTTGTAGGTCACCATAATGTCATCAGATTGTAAGAAGTATTACATGCTCCCATTTTTCAGTCCATTTTCATTTGTATGGAACTGTCACTTTAAGAGAACAGATTTAACAAACACTGCAGGCTTTGGAGTGTCTGTGAAACTGACTCCAGGCTGAAGACACCATGTTCCTAAATTGAATACATTTGAAGAGAAGCAAGGTAGTGTCCCTAAAACAGGCGCAGAGACCGTGTGACCAACAGATTAAGACTGAGTACACAGTTTTGCTCAGAAGGCCATTTTAAGGAGACAGCACAGGATCAAACAGCTCTTGGAAGAAATACAGTGCTGGTTTGGCCTCATGTGTGGTTATAGGCAATCTGTCTGATTTCCTCCTGTCTGTGCTAGAGGAATGAGGATACCACTCTGTGACCAAAAGAGTGAAGGTCACTTTTGTTTGACTGAATCACAAAAAGGATTCTGAAGGCAGAAGAAATACGGCGCTTGGATAGTGACCAGAGTGAGAGTCACTTGAGTTCAGCTGACCCATGGAAAAGGTTCTGGAAGCTTTGCGGTCATCATTTGCTTCGTGTCCCCTACGCCAAAGCAGAGGGGAGTTTTGGTTGGCACTCATCCAAAAAGGACATTTCGCTGGGAGCACCTCAACAAGGGTTTCATGAGCTATAAACAATCTGTCACCCCAGTCTCTTTCACCCACTTCATGAACTGCTAATTTCATCTAAGGCCTGCATGTCCCATCAATTTCAAGCCTACATGTCAACACTGAATTTCAGAAACTGAATTTTGATCTGCCTTCCAAGAATTGTGCCTTGAGCTGTAGAGGTTTGGGGTACTCCACATACACACCAATATATCTGTGTATAATTGGGGGTTATGTTGTAGATAAGTTTGTTAAATTAGATAAAGTGTAATATTATTGTTTATTAATAATGAAAAATATTATTTTAAATATAACACTATCTAGGCTAATTTCTATTGCTGCTGTCTGGTATGTTTCAAATTAAAAAATAAATGTTGTGGGAGAAGATTTTGCATTTGGTGTGAAAGATGGTACACCACTTGGCCTTAACTATGAAGTATCTCAAAGTGAGAAATTTGAAAGCCACAACATTTTATAACAACATTCTCCTGGATCATAATAATGGAATGACAAAATTCTGCATAGAATGAGGAAAGTTATGGGCCAACTATAATTGGTTTTGTTATTGGATGGAATATCATTCCAATTAAAATCCTGCATCCGCAGGGTCTGGGCCCAGGATTGTGGCGCCTGTGCTGGCAGCAGCCTCATGGTGTTGCATACTCCAGGGAAGCAGAGCATTGGTGCAGGGCTCTAGAAAATGTGGAGAACACCCCCTCATTTGAGAAGGAGAAGCAGAGGAGATGATGAATGGGGTGGTGACTATGGCGGTGGGACACTGAGGGACTCTGCGGCAGAAGAACACACAGACGGTGGGCTGTTAGCCACTCCAGATGATACCCACACTTGCTGAAGGGGGCACCATGTATCGGAACCGGGATGCGAGAGGGTGCCAAGGGTAGGAGGGGCTCCCAATGGGGCCTTGGGCACTGAAGGCTTCCTGGTCGTGTTGGGGGTTTAGATGTGGAGCTCCAGTTGCCTATAGTTTATAGTTTTATGTGGCTGTAGGGGCTGTGGAAGCACTAGAGCTGAATCCATGGACAATTGGTGATTCTGAGGGAACTCTCTTTTGCTTTTCTTTCTCATACTGTAAGGGGCACCAGGCATTTTCTACTGATGGTGAATCTTTGCCTGACAGCAGACTAAATGAAATTTAGTGCAATATTACATCTGTTTTATTACATGACAATAAAAGAATCTCGAACCATTTATGCTAAATCATCATAAACCAGTGGAAAGAACAGTGTTGCAGTAGTGGGTTCAATTTTCAATCCAGATGCCACAAAATTACAAGGATTCATAAAGCAAATTCCACTCACTGATAAACTTACAAAATTTGTGGATTTGGTTGTGACAGTCACGCTGTACCAAATATGTTGCAAAACATTCTTGTCTTTGCCAGGAACTTGAGAGCTAACCATGCTCACAGTCAGCATGTTCTGTAGCTCCAGGCCTATAGTCAGTGCAATGCTGGTCAGATGTGCTGGAGGTCAGATGCCAATTCTCCCATATCCAGCAGTGGTTCATAAGAACTTAAAAAATAGGGACAGGAGTCGGCCATGCGTCCCGTCGAGCCTAACCTGCCATTCAATGAGATCATGGCTGATCTGATGATAGGCTCATCTCCACCTACCTGCCTTTTCCCCATATTCCTTCATTCCCCAACTGTAAAAATCTATCCAACCTTGTCTCAAGTATAATCACTGAGGTGGCCGCCATTTCTTCAAATGGCAGCAAATTCCATAGTTTCGCCACCTTCTGGGAAAAGCAGTTCCTCCTCATCTCCATCCTAAATCTACAATCCTGAAGCCTGCGGCCTTGTCCCCTAGTTCTCATCTCCTCACCAATGGAAACAACTTACCCACCTCTATCTTATTTATGCCTTTCATAATTTTATACATTTCTAAAGATCCCCTCTCATACTTCTAAATTCTAGCGAGGACAGCCTCAGATGGCTCAATTTCTACTCATATGTTAACCCCTCATCTCTGCACCACTTCCAAAGCCAGTACATTCTTCCTCAAGTAAGGAGACCAGAACTGTACACACTATTCCAAATGCAGCCTGACTAGTATCTTGTACAGTGGCAGTATAAGCTCCCTGCTCCTTAATCCCTCCAGCGATGAAGGGCAACATTCCATTTGCCTTCTTGATCACCTGCTGCACCTGCAACCCAACCTTTTGTGCTTGCTAAATGAGGTGCTGGATGCCCTTCAGATCAGGTCACTTGGCTTTACACCATCAAATATCGTGTGCCCATAATCGTCAACTTCAGTCAAGGTAGGCACTTTTTTCCTTTACTTGATTAACATTAATGTTTTAATCAATGTCATGCAGATAATATTATAATATTTTTTAATTATCTGGATATATTTCAATAGGTTTTAAATATCTTTTATTGTCAGTGAGATTTGGAATCAATCATAAAGACCTTTTACATCACTGTCAAAAACCATCAGTGTGGTCTCAGAGCAAAATGTCAAAATCTGTTTTCTGAGGCCTACATTTGTTCACTTCCTTCTACTTTGCATAGTAGCTAAGCCTCAAGGTTACTGGGAATCTCTTACCTGCAAAGCATAAATACAACCATGGAAATCATTTGGGGAAGCTGTCCTCAAGGTACGGGTCAGATTAAAGAAAAACAAAATGCTGGAGAAACTCAGCAGGTCATCCAGCAATGATAGAGGTATTACATACATATTCAATGACTTCCAAAAAAAAGGGCCTTCATTCTCATTGTTTCCCCACCTCGCACTACCTCTTACCAAATATATATATAAACCCACTGATCCAGGAAGACCCACTTTTTCCACTTGCTCTTGCCCTACAGAACTAGTACCATCTTATCTTGACTCCATCTTTTCTCCCCTGGTCCAATTCCTCCCCACCTACATCCACATTACCTCACATGCCTTTCATCTCTCAATTACTTCCAAATTACTTCAATTACGGTGCCTGCAGACTTTTGGGTTTTAATCCATTTTGTTTTATTTTAAGGTTTTTCTGTAAAGCTTTAGGTAGAGAGTTGTATTGTTTTAAATATGAGAAAGTTGGGTTCGTCTTGTAACCCTTGAGCTTCTGTGTATGTGTACCAATTGCTTCAAAGGCATCTAGGTTCAGCTTTCTGCTGTACAGGAAGAAACTTCTTGCCCTCTGGATCCTGATGTTGAGTGCCTAAAATGGAAATATTCATGATCTCCTGATATTGACATTATTATCTTGTTCAGTACAACATTTGAACAAAGTTTTTAAAAGACAAGGCAGGCTGTCAGTGTTGTGATCTGACAGTTTGTGTTGCAATCTGACAGTTTGTATGTGTCTCCGGAGGTTTTCCTGACCCATTTAACTTGGCTCTGATAAATCTAATTCGCTGATTCTTTCTTGCTACAGCAATTTTCCTCATTATACATGGAAAAGATTGTTCCCTCCACCCCTTCTGCTGATGTGCTGTAAACTTATTCCAAGAGTCAAAATTAATTTTTTTAGTTTGATGATTTCCATTTTTCAACAGAGAACAGAGCTGCAGAACGATGTTAGGCCCTTCCTTATGGATACTAAAAAAGGGGTACTGATGGTAGTGATCAGCCATGATCTGTAATTTGGTGGTGCTGGCTCGACAGGCCGAAGGGCCTACTCCAGTTCCTATTGTCTATTCTCTATTGTCTTTTGTCTTAGTCAGGTGGTCAGGATGGCCGATCTCCCAGGTCGAGGCTATCCCATTCCACTGTGGCTGCAATGTCCCCAAATGCAGATTTCTTAACTGCAACTTTTGTGTAAAAAAATTATTGATGTGCAATCTTTTTACATTTCAAAAATGAACTTCATTCATTATGTAAATGCATTACAAAAGAACAGTGCAAAACTCTTTACATTCTAAATGTTATTCTCTCTATATATTCAGTGTTACTGGTTCTGTGCAGAATATTGCTGGCATAGCCTTTCTTTTAGCACAAAACACCGCGTGGTCCCATAGGGTGGTCCAATCTTCCTTTGTTTAAGGGGCTTCCCTCCCATCTCAGCCCCTCAAAGGCTGAGACAGCTGTGGTGACGGCAACGACAGGAAGAGACGATGGTTATTGGGAGAACAAGAGAAGCAGCCGTGGCAGCAGAGGCCGATGCAACCGAGGAGAGTTGTGTGAAAGGGTCAGCTTACAGGAGGAAGATTGAAAACTTGGCTGAAACAACCTTGTCCTTAATGTCACCAAAACCAAGGTGCTGATTTTTGACTTCAGCAGGCGAAAGCCAGAGTTTACAATTCAGTGATTATTGGAATATCGAGGTGGAGAGAGTGAGCAATTTAAATTCCTGGGAGTCACTCTGTCATTGGACCTTTCCTAGGCACAACACACAAAAGTCATCATGAAGAAAGCACGTCAGTGCTTCCACTTTCTCAGGAGTTTGTGAAGGTTAGGTAAGTCATTGGAAACGTTGACAGACTTCTGCAGATGTGTAGAGCAAGTGTGCTGACCAGCTACATCATGGCCTGGTTTGGGGAAGCAATATCTCTGAGTGGAAAACCTTGCAAAAGATGATGGACTCAGCCCAGTTCATTACAGGCAAAATTCACCCCACCATCGAGATTATCTACAGGGAATGCTGCTGTCGGAGAGCAGCAATCATCAAGGATCCACACTACCCAAGACATGCTCTTGCTGCTGCCACCAGGTTCAAGAACAGCTTCTACCCCTCCTCCATCAGACTCCTCAACAACAAACTCAATCAGATTCATTTAAAGACTCTTAGTTGGCATGTATTGACTATTTACTTCCTGTATTTAGTTTGTTGGCACTGTCTTCTTGTTTACATTTCTTTCTTTTGTATATAGGCAGTCCTCGACTTATGACCGAGTTCTGTTCTGACCAACCGGTCATATCTTGAAATGGACGTCAAGTCAAAATTCACTGTATCCTTTTTATTGTTCATCAAAAACAACATGATGGCCACCAAGGCCAGCTCTCATGAGAGGTTGGCCATCCTTGATGTAGACACTATTTTCCATAGATAGGCCCTTACTTTCACCCCAAAAGCATAATTTTTATATTTTTCTTTATTTTTAAAAAATTTATGCAGTATTTGTTTTGGTTGTATGTAGGGATGGTCGTAAGTTGCATAGGTCATAAGTTGGGAAGAGGCTCTATGTATTTTTACTTGTGTAGTTTTTTTTGCATTACCGATAAGTAGAAATTCTGCCAGGCCGCAGGAAAGAGAATCTCAGGGTTGTATGTAATGTCCTGTATGTACTCTGACAATAAATTTGAACTTGAACTTTGAGAGTGATGGCTACTGGGCTGCGTAACGGATCCAGGACAGTGACTGTGGCCAGTGAGCCACTCTTACTGGGTCTCTGACTGATGGCATGGAGGGAGCATGAATGCCAGATTCCCATAACCTCCTGATGTGACAGAAAGCTGCCATGAATTAATCAAGTGCAGGAAACTTAGTGTGACCATTATCTTGATCAATCGTGTTACTTGGCATTTACCATATGGTTTTCCTGTCAATTAGATGGCATGCAAAACAAATACTTTCATTGTACAGTAAAACCCCAAGTATCTAGAACCGATGGGGATTGGTAGATGCTGGTTAAGCGAGTTTTCCGGTTGCTTATGGTTGCATGATCTAACATTGAGGTGCGCCAATTTTAAATTTCAATATTTATGCCTATTTATTTTCTGCAATTTTTTTGCCAGTTTCTTGAGGCTGCTAGTTGTTTGAAATCCAGATAACTGGGGTTTTACTCTACTTGGTAAATTCTGATAAACTTAGCTAACAAATGGATATGTTCAAGTTGTGAATCTCCAGAACTTTTTACCTCATGCTCCAAACCATTAATTATTCCAGTACTTTCAAGAACTATGAGGATTTGTAGGCTAATAGTAGAAATTGAAGTCTGTAATTAAGGACATATTAATGATGTGATAATTATATGTACATAGCTTTGGGCACAGAAGAGAAATATTTAAATTCCTGCCTGCAATAAATTGGTACATTTCTTAAGAGATAATCTTTTAAATGCTAACTTTTCTCCTTCCTTTTATCTCTCTCAATCCGATTTTTCTTTCCTTGTCTTTCTTATGTCACTGATTTGATTCCTTTTTACTTAATCCCATCTCTGCTATATTTATTTCAGAATGTTTGAATCTTATTGATTAAAGAGTGTTGCAGTCATTCACAGAGCCTAGATGATCCTGCACACATGCAAGACTCCTCAACTCTTCCTCTGCCTCATTGATGACTACATAGGCCTCGTACGACCATTGTGAAGTCATCAAATTCACTCAATTTGCTGCTAACTTTCACCCTGACCTCAAATTCACTTGGTCCATTTCTAGCTACACTTTCCATGCTCTTGATCTCTTTGTCTCCATCTTGGGAGATAAAGCTTTTCACTGACATATTTTACAAACCCACTAGCTCCCACAACCACCTCGACAACATTTCTTCACACCCAGCCCACTGCAAGGATTCTATTCATTTTTCCCCAATTTCTCTATCTCCATTGGATTTATTCCCAAGACGAGGTCTTCCAGTCCAGATTATTCGAAGATCATTCCTCAAAAAATGTGGATTCCCCTCCGGACCCCCCACCACCATCAACTCAGCTCTTACCCTCATCTCTTCTATTTCCCATTTATCTGCCCTGGTCCCCCTCTGCCCCAAATATAAAAAACACAGGATAAATCTTGTTCTCACCTTCCACTACCCTAATAGCTTCCACATCCAACACATTACCTCCTTACTTTCCACCACTTACAAAATGACACAACTTTGCCCTCTCCACTCCTCTTCACCTTCCATAGGGTCTACTCCCTCTGTAACTCCTTTGTCTGCCTTTCCCAATAATTGCCACTGGGCACCTCCCCCTGGGTCACAGGAAGTGCCACATCTCTTCCACCCCATCATTCAGGGCCCCAAACTGTCCTTTCAAGCTAAGCAATGGGAATTATCTATGGCATCTGGTGCTCCCATTGTGGCCTTCTCTGTAATGGACTGGGAGATCCCTTTGCTGAATAGCTTCACTCTGCCCGCATCAGTTGACAGGGATCTCCCAGTGGCCAACTATTTCAATTCTCCGTCTCACTCCCACACTGACATGAGTGTCCACATCTCATGTACAGTCCAACCAAGACCATCTGTAAATTGGAGGAACAACTCTCCAACTGGATGGCGTTAACATCGACTTCTCTGGTTTCTGCTGGCCTACTCTCCATTCTCCATCCCTTCTTTCCTCCATCTCTTCACCCCCTAGTCTCTCCATTCACAGAGATATCACCCCCCCCCCCCCCATTTGCTACTGTGCCCTCCCTCCCTTATACACCTATTACCTCCTGCCTTTGGGACTGTGCTCCTCTCCCTTCCCCTCCCCCCATCATTTTGCTCGAGAGCCTACCTACGTTTTGTCATATCTTGATAAAGGGCTCAAGCCTGAAATGTTGGTTCTGTATCTTTATCTTTGCTACATAGAGTCCACTGTTTGACCTGCTGAGTTTCTCTAGCATTTTTATATTTCAACCATGGTGTCTGCAGACTTCTATGTTTTACTTCTTGTTCTATACTCTCATTATGTTACGAGCCCAGAAGACCCCAAAACCCAGCAGCAATAGGTATTCACCAAAAAAAATGGTTACTTAAACAGAAGTTGCTTTTAATTATCTTTAAACATGAAAACAGAATCACACTTTAACTTATCACTGTTGACTTAACTAACCTAACTTAACCCTCTTCTAATTCTAGGCACACGTGTATGTAATGTGTATGTAAGTTCAGAAAAGTTCTTTGGTTCACAGTCCAATCTCACTTATTCCTCCAAGTTCACTGGTTGCAAGCAATTCTTATACTATGCACAGAATTTAACATTTATAATGTTCACCGGGCTTTGGTGCTTAAAAGGTAAATGGTTACCACTCAGGAAGGTTCTTGTCAGTTTTCAGAGAGAGATTTGTTGTTCCAGGACACCCACAACTGATTTACTTCCATCAGCCACTTCAGTTTCTTGCTGATGAAATTTCCCTCTCAGGGTTCTCCAGATGATAACCTCTTTCTTTCAGGTCACCACAGAGTTCCTTTTTGTTTCTCCTATTTCAAGTGAAACATTAGACAGCCAGTCCTCTCCTCTTGCATGAACCACAATGGCTTTGACCAGGCTGAACTAAGCACTCACAACCCGTCTTCCAAATGGGGTTTTCCACAAGCTTGCCAGCTTGTCCTGTTCCAGTTCCAGTTGCTGCTGCTGACTGTAAAACTGTATAACTGATCTCTGTGTGTGTGTGTGTCTCTCTCTCTCTCTCTCTCTCTCACACACACACACATACACACACACACACACACACACACACACACACACACACACACACACACACACACACACACACACACACACACACACACACAAACACACACACAGAGTAAAAGCCTGTTTGCCTCTCCCTGCTTGCAAAACCACATGACCCTCTTAGAACTGAAAGTTCTCCTCCAGGCTGTCTGCGGCTCCAACAAGCTCTTTCATACTTTTTTTTGTAAACAACAATCCATTAGTGAAGTCTCTTGGGCACTCTCCAAAGCTTTTGCAAAGGCTCTGGGGCCCCGACATGTCTAGCATTAGCAGAGCTCCAGTATTTTAAATAAGATCTGTTTTAAAGTGTTTTTATGTGACCTACACTAACAAACCCTGCCCCAATTTATCTCCCAAAAACATATCTATATTCTGTCACAGTACATTAAGCAAATTAAGGCACACTCAGGTTTCAAGAATGAATGCTGTGAGTATTAATTTGCCAAGAAGCCCCTCCCCAGCTGATCTTGCATG
This sequence comes from Narcine bancroftii, assembly GCF_036971445.1. NCBI lineage: Eukaryota > Metazoa > Chordata > Chondrichthyes > Torpediniformes > Narcinidae > Narcine > Narcine bancroftii. Next base: position 243,901,409 of record NC_091473.1, read on the forward strand.
CAAGACTTCGTAATGAGAGCAGATGCAACGTGGATGGAGGAATTGCGAGAAAGGTGTGGAACCTGTTGAGAGTTTGCTTCCCAAGATGGAATCAAAGAAATTGAGAAAGGGAAAAGTGAGGCTGGAGATGAACCAAGTGAATTTGAGGTCGGGGTGGAAATTAGCAGCAAAGTGGATAAAGTTGACGAGCACATTGTGAGTGCATGAGGTAGCGCCAATGTAGTCGTCAATGAAGAGGAGGAAGAGTTGAGGGGGCTTGCTTGTGTGGGCTTGTGCAAGGATTGCTCCACAAAAGCCAACAAAAAGGCAGGCATAGCTGGTACCCATGGTAACTCATTTTTCTTAGAGAAAGTATCTGCAGACTTTCATGTTTAACTCTTATTTTGCACCTCTAGTTCCTTTAAATTTAGGATATACACAACGGTAACAGACCCATTTGGCCCACGAGCCCATGTTGCCCAATTACACCCAATTGACTTACATCTGTGGTACGTTTTGAAAAGTGGGAGGAAACTGGAGCGAAATGCACACAGACATGGGGAGAACGTACATACTCTTTGCAGACTGCGCCGGATTCGAACCTTGGTCACTGGCACTGCAACAGCGTTGCACTAACCACTACGCTAACTCTGTGGCCCTTTGGAATGTTTTGCTCATTAATACCCAATTTTGCCTTCTGATTTTCCAATGTCTGGTTTAACATTGACCTCTTGTCATTCCTTATTTCTCTATCATCCTCCAATCTGAAAGCACTGAGATCTGTGCACCCCTCCAACTCTGGCCTCTACTGCACTTCCAATCCTACCTCTAATTATTTTACCTGAGTGTTTCCTCGGAGTTGAATGGTTTCACTCCATTTCTGATTTCAAGGTGTGATTAATTGTTCCACGACTGACAAACTTTCCTAAACTCTGGGATTACCTCCCCAATACTTTTCGTCTTTCTATGTGACTCCCCCTAAATCCTGCATCTTTAACTCAGCCATGGCCGTCTTACCAACATGGACAAGTCAAATTTTATTTCATATTTGCTCCTTTGAAGAGTTATGTTGAAAGCACTGCATCAAGAGTCAAGAACTTCAAATTTATGGGTGTCAACATCTCCGAGGGTCAGTCCTGGGGCCTCCATGTCAACGCAATCATGAAGAAGGCAATCATGAGGAGTTTGAGGAGATTCAGTATGCCACCGAAGACTCTCGAAGTCTACAGATGTACCGTGGAGAGCATTCTGGGTGGTTGCATCACAGAGGTGCCAAAGCTCAGGACAATAAAAAAACTCCAGAGAGTTGTTAACTCAGCCTGCGACATCACGGGCATCAGTCTTCACTCCATCAAGGATGTCTACAAGTGTCTTAACCAAGCAGCCTGTATCCTCAAGGGCCCCCACCACCCAGGCCATGCCTTCTTCACTCTGCTACCATCGGGGGAAAAAAGGTATAGGAACCTAAAGACAAGGTCAACTTCTTCCCTGCTGCCATCAGATTCCTAAATGAATAATGAACCATCGACTCTGCCTTACTTAGTCTTTTTCTTTCTCTTGCGCTATTTTTATTTATTTTGTGAGGTGATTACATAAATGTTTGCACTGTGACACTGTCAGAAAACATCAAATTTGTGACATGTTCATAACAATAAATTCTGATCCTGAGTTTGATTCTGATCATTGCAAGTTGCAGCTTTTATTCCCCACAGAAGCTTCCTGAAGTTCTAAATTTGATTCTGGAGACCTCAGCATTTCCAATATCTGTGGCTTAAGTTAACACTGTAGCCATCCAAGAATCCAGTACTTTTAAGAATCCAGCTGATTTTTAGGAAATTGCAGTAAATACATTTGCTCTTCAGCCCTGGGAACAAAACTGAAGGAAGGGTTTGTGAATGCTGATCATGCCACCTGCTGGTCACTGGTCAAGCTGTCAGATTATCAGGAGATTAATTAAGAACCATGGACTGTGTGAAATTAACCTTAGCAATGTACATTGGTTCGCTAACGGGAGATCCCATCCGCGCATGCGCAACCATTACATCCGTCTGACTTGCGAGGAGCTGCACACGTTTTTGGCGCGGGAGCAAAAGCGCGGAATCAGTGGGGAATCGCAGTAGAGCGATCCCAAAAAAGCATTAAATTAGTGGGCCTGCAGGAGCAGAGCCCTGAGGGAGATCGCAGGAGTGCGATCCACAAAAATGGAATCACACTCCCGTTCGAGCCCTTCGGAGAAGGAGGGGAGCAATAATAATTCCAGGACTGCCGGTGGGAGGTTCCCGGGTCCCGATGAGGGGGGGGGGGGCCCGATGTAGCCCTCCGGAGGTGTACTGAAAAAGGTCCGGGACAACCTGCGGGAGGTTCCCAGGTTCCGATGAGGGGCTGGGGTAGTAGCAGGGCGGCAAGAGCCCAAGGAGGAAGGCCTCAAAGAAGAACCCCCGTAGCTCTTCGTTAGTGCCAAAAATCCAGCGGGCCTGCCGGGGTGCAAGTCCCAGCTGAGGAGCAGCAAGGCCAATCTACCTCCGTTGGGGGGGGTTCAGGCAGCAGTGTCCTCCCTTCGTTGAAGGTGGGACGCGAGGCTGGCTTCACTGACCTAGCTTCGTTGAAGTTAGGGTTTGCAAAAGTTAGCAACGACGCCGATCGACCTCTGCTGGGGTTGAGTTCATGTGACAGGGCTCTACCTTCGCTAAAGGTGGGGTCCAAGTCTGGCTGCACCCATCTGGCTTTGTAGAAGCTGCAGCCTCCAAAAGCAAGCAATGATACAGTTATGCTGCTGTAAGAGGTGAGCTGCATGAGACAATTGGACCTCAGTACATCAAGTGGCAGTGAGGGGGAGTACCCCGCACAAGAGCAGGTAGGACCTGAGCCAAACTTAACATGTCGTGTACCGAAGCCGCCCACATCTCCATTATTTCCTATTTCGTTTTGTGTGATTTCTGTGGTGTGAGGTATAATTGGTGATAGAAAATTATATTGTATAAACCGTATCTTGAATTTATAATTGATGACATACTCTCCAAACACCAATCAGACCAGCATCTTTCCATCATTGCAACTCCTAAATCCGACTCTCATCTCTCTCTTGACCTCTGTAAACCTGGTTTTGCACTTTTATTTTGGAGAGTCTTTGAAGAAAGCCCATGGAGGGGGCTTTTTTTTTACTCCTTTCCAGGCACCATTCTCCCCCTTAGAGCGGGGTCTCCACCCTGCTACTACTTTTTACAGATTTTTTTCCCCTTTTTCTGAACATTTCGATACATTTTACTTCTGAACAATAAATCGAGACGGATCAACAAAAATTTTTTACATTAAAAAACACAACTTTTATTTAGTTCCATTACAAATATTTTCACAATCTTCTCCTTCAGCAATTTTAATCTCTTAATTTTTTTTTTTACAAACTTTGCAGAAAATCTTCCGCCTCATTCTTGGTCTTGAAAAATCACTGGTTCCCTTCCACTACTTCGGCCCTCAAAGTCACCGGATATATCATTGAGTATTTCAAATTTTTAGCACATAGTTGTCTTTTCACATCTTCAAATTCTTTCCTTTGTTTAATTAAGGTTGGGCTAAAGTCTTGAAAAAATAGTACTTTTTTCATGATCCACCTGAGGTGGATCATGATTCTGCTTAAAGTAATAATATGCTGCTCCCAGAATTATCTCCTGTTCACGGTAGCTTAGAAGTTTCACCAGAACTGGCCTTGGTCCTCTTTTGGGTCCAAGTGTTCAGTGAGCTCTCTCAATATGCAGTTTTTCTCCAAATTTGTCTTCTTCCAACACTTGTGGGATCCATTTTTGAAAAACATTTACCAGGTCTCTTCCCTCAATTCCTTCCTTTAGTCCAATGTTCTCAACCTTTTTCTTTCCACTCACATAAGTATTCCTTATGCCATCGGTGCTCTGTGATTAGCAAGGGATGGCCTAAAGTGGAATGTGGGTGAAAAGAAAAAGTGTGAAAACCACTGTTTTAGTCGTACCTCATTGACTCGTGATGTGCACGGTTTCATAACTCCAAAGGAAATGGCCAATGACAATTTTCCTCCAGCAAAATATTTCAGTAACAATTGGGTCTAGAGCAGAGATTCTCAACCTTCCCTTCCCACTCACAGACCACCTTAAGTAATCCCTTACTAATCGCAGAGCACCAATGGCTTAGGGATTACTTAAAGCGGCATGTGAATGGAAAGAAAAAGGTTGAGAATCATTGCTTTAGTCAATTAATTTGGACATTGTTCCATCAACTAAAGTTCTCCATATGGTCAATTTTGTCAAGCGGTCCTTATTTATCTGACTCCCATTCTTTGGCCTTTTTTTTATCCCCCAAAGCCTCAAGTTTTTCATGCATTTTCATCAATTCACTCTCTGTTCGACCCATTCTCTCCATCAGGTCTTCAACGATCTCTTTTATTTCGGTCATTTTCTCCATCATATCTCTCATCACCGTTTCAACACTTACGAATTGGTCACCCAAATTATCCATTTTTTTTCCAGGATGATGCACCCGACTACTCAGTTTTACCTGGTTCTGCTGGTCCCGTCGCCATTTTTTGCACTGCTCCCTTTTGTGCTTTCATCTGATGTTCCTGGTTGAACAGGAGCTTCTTCAATCTTTGATCTCGGTTGCCTTGTCTTCTTTGTGTTAGTTTTATCCATTTTTGATGAAGAAAATCGTGACGTTCAAGTTTTAACCATCTATTTAGTACTCTTCACAGAGAGCTCAACCCAAACAGGTTCATTAAATATACTTAAGAGGGAATTAGATATATTTCTTCAGTATAAGGGTATTAAAGGTTACGGAGAGAAGGCGAGGACGGAGTACTGAACTTTAAGATCAGCCATGATCTCGTTGAATGGCGGAGCAGGCTCGAAGGGTCGAATGACCTACTTCTGCTCCTATCTTCTATGTTTCTATGTTTCTATCCATCTAAGTCCTTCACATGGCCAAGCATCCCACCCATCCCACCTCCCCACATGAGTATACTTAAACATGAAGGGGTTGCAGTAGTTCGACACAACCTTTTCAAGGACAATTGGGGATAGACAATGAATCACGGTGTTCTTCACAGGCCAAAAAATAAACAAAATTCTTACAAAGCAAGAAGTGTGCAAGCCTGTTGGAAAAGAATGTGTCTAATTGGATAATCCACTCACTAGCAAATGAACTGATTAATTAAAAGACAGAAGGCTTTTTATTGGCAATGTGGGAATTAAAGGGTTTTGCTTCCAGCTGCTTCGTCTTTTACCTTATAGTCACATATTGTAAAAGAGTTGTTAACTGATCACAGGTATCCCTAATGATTGGTATTCAATCAGGAGAATATGTTGTTAGATGACACTAGCTTGGATTTAAATGAATGAAGATTAGAGGAGAAAGGCAAAAGTAAGGAATTCATTGGTTGAAGTCACATGTAAAAAAAGTTAAATCCAATTTCATGTGCTGATTCCTGAATTCTCACCTCCTTTTGGCATTTTCATATCTTATTTGTCTCCTATTTGTAACTAGCCTGGACACACATTCACTGACCTTCAATGCCTTCTTTCAACCAACTTCTCCACCATCTTTGCCATTGAATCTCTTCTGTCTCCATCCTGTTTATTTTTCTTCCTTACTCTGCAACTAAAATCATGTTTTCTTTCTCACAAAAAAAGTTAACTGACCCTCCACTGATGTTGCCTGAGCTACTGATTACTTTTCTTGTTCTTAATTTCTACATCCTACTGTCCTCTAGCTTGACTCATCTGGACAGGAAGAAATAACCAGATAACCATATAACCATTTACGGAGCGGAAACAGGCCATGTCGGCCTTTCAAGTCCGCACCGGTTCACTAGAACAACTCCACTAGCTCAAACCTCCTGCTCACCGCCAATAAACCTCCAACCCCCTCACCTCCATGTGCACATCCAACCTAGTTGGCTTCAATCTACATTACTTTATCGCCTTTGATTCTTCAACATTTCAATCGTGCTCTCAGAAGTGTCTCTTTGCAGGAAGAATATGTGACATTTTCAAAGATTTCCCTCAAATTCCAAGCCCTCATTCATTCCAGTTGCTGCCTTCCATATTTTTTCCAAGAATGTTTATACTTACCGTGCAAGCCACTCAGACATTAGAACAGGAAATTTTATTTTTCTGAAGGAAATTAGTCTAATTTGCCTAATGGTGACATTTAGTTCTTCAACACAGTCTTTCACTCGAAAGAATTAAAAAGATTTAAGTCATAGGATACAATTCAGTGAATGGCTGTAGAGTACAAGAAGGTTGGTGATCATGGTAATACCATCCTCGATAGTGAGATACTTTATTTCATTGATTTAAAAAAATTTAACATTTATGATGTGTTGCAAAGTCTCAGCATTTTTCAGTTAAATAAAGATCAAACACATCAAAAGGAAGGAGCACAACCTGACCATATCGGAACAGTTTTCTAGTGATGTTTGATCTTCTTTCTCAGCAGAAATCCATTTTGACACTTTCAAGTTGGACAACACGTCAGGAATTACAGTTTAAAGATCTTGCAGGAGTTATTTTATAATTTTATGTCAATTTATCTCTCCTCACAGTGAAGGATGTCAGTGATGGGAGATGGAATATTCTCCTACTTTTGTAACTTTTCTAAACATTGATTACAATGCAGACCAGATACAAAATTAAGTTTGCCCAGCACTGTCCATCAAATGAACCCATGGCTTGTCGACCCCATGTAAGAAACAGACCAAAAGTCCATTTATACTGTTCCATCAAACACCTCCAAATGGAACACAAACAGAATAAAGCTTCTGCTACACTACCACTGTAATCAGTTCTGCTCTCGGTGACAAATTATCAATTATAGTCCATCCTTAACAACCCTAGAGAAGCTGGTGGTGAGACACCACCTTGAACTGATAGATTTCCGTCAGCAGATATAGTCAAGGAGGAAGATTTCAGACACCCAAAGGTTTGAAAACCCTTGTTGTGATGAACTCCAGATCAAATGCTAGTGATTAACATCGACAAAACAACGGGCAAAGTTGAAGATGCCCCAATCCACCTCTGAAATGTTGCAGGAATATATGGAGAGTAGAAAATCTTTTCACAATTTTACAAGATAAAGGGAAAAAAGCAGGCCATTTGGCCCATCAAGTCTGCTCCGCAAATCCACCCTGAGCTAAACTGTTCTCACTTCTAGTTCCATTTTCCTGCCTTCTCCTATATCGCTGGATACCTTAACTAATTAGATACCTGTCAAGCTCCCCCTTAATCTCCCTCAATGATTGAGCCTCCACAGCTGTATGTGGCAATGAATTCCACAAATCCATGACCCGTTGGCTAAAGAAATTCCTTGTCATCTCTGTTTTAAATGGATACCTTCTAATTCTAAGACTGGGCCCTCTTGTCCTGGATTCACCCACCAAGCGAAACATTCTATTCACATCTACTCTGTCCAATCCTTTCAGCATTCGATATGTTTCTATGAGATCCCCTCTCATTCTTCTATATTCCAACAAATATAGTCCAAGAGCCTCTATATGTTCCTCATGTGTTAGCCCCTGTATTCCAGGAACGATCCTGGTAAATCTTCTCTATACTCTCTCCAACATTATTACATCCTTTCTAAGATAAGGGGCCCAAAATTGGACTCAGTACTCCAAATGAGATCTCACCAGTGCCCTCTAGAGCCTCATCAACACCTCTTTACTCTTATACACTATTCAAAATGCAACGATTTAGGATTTAGATATAGTATACAACAACTTGTATTTTAGAAATAGTTAATTACAAGGAATTTGTATCACAGACAGCTTATCTATTTCAGATTTTTTTTCTAGTGTCCTATATTTGGACTGGCATGGTCAGTGTAGCTAATAATGCTACACCAGTGGTTCTCAACTGTTTTCTTTCCACTCACATTCCACTTTAAGTATTCCCTTCCAGAGGTTCTCTATGATTAGTAAGGGATTGCTTAAGGTGGTATGTGGGTGGAAAGAAAAAGTTTGAAAATCACTGTTTTAATTGTACCTCATTGACTCGTCATGTGCAGGGTTTCATCACTCCAAAGGGAAATGGGCCAATGACAATTTTTCTCAAGCCAAATATTTCAGTCACAATTGGGTCTAGAGCAGTGATTCTCAACCTTCCCTTCCCACTCACCTCCCACCTTAAGGAATCCCTTACTAATCCCAGAGCATGATATGGGGAGATTTGGGCTCATGGGCTGAAGGGCCTGTTACTGTGCTGTATCTCTAAATTAAATTTAAAAAAATATATCTCCCCTATCTGCATAATTAACATATTTTACACCCTTTATACGATTCGTCATCCATCACTGACAATGATGAAAACAACCTCTTAAATTCATTTTGTTTTATATTCTTATCTAGCATCTCCTTAAATGTGTCTAGGCGAGCCATTCTCCATGGGGGATCTGGGCGCCACAGCACGTTGAAGTAAAAGCCGTGCTCTCTTTTCACCTCACAGAACATAAATATTTTTAATGTTTATTTTTACATAGTCAATAGGAGAGAAGTACAAAAAAAAACCCAAAACTTAACTGCTTCACAGGGAAAGGGGGCCCATAAACTTTAAGCAGAGTCCTGAGGGGGCCAGAGCAAAACATTCATGGAGAATGGCTGGTCTAGGCTATTCATCTCAAATAGAGCAATGATTTCCACATCTTCCCCAAACTCCAAATGAAGACTTTTTAAAAATTGAATTCCCTCATTAGATTTAGGAACGGTTCTCAAAAATGCACAAGCAACTTGGTCCGAGAACTGCTCGGCCAAAGACAGTAAGAAATTGCAGAGTTGCACACCAACCTCACCTTGATCCAGTTCATCAACTCTTCTTGATGTCTCAGGAAAGCTGCCAACATACCAAAGGACCCATCCCACCCCAATCTCATTCTCTTTTCCCAATCCAGCTGGATAACAGATACCTAAGTTGGAAAACAAACTACCAGAATCTTCCGTACTGTAATCGGACTGTTCAGTGACCATTGACTACGCACTGATATTGCTTTTGTACGGTTCTAAATGAAGGTTTTCTCCATCATACTGTACTCTGCACTCGCTGTGATACTGAAGGATATGCTGTCTTTCCTGGATAGCACACCAAAGCAAAGTTTTTCACTGTCTCTCAGTGTGTGTGAGACAATGAACAATTCAATTCAATGACAATGGAAGAGTTTGAGAGCAGATGATTTAGTGAGATGGGTGAGGAAGAAAGGAGGATAAAATGGAGAAAAGGGGAGCGGGGGAGTAGTGAGATGAATGAGAGAGGAAGAAGAAGAGCAAAGTGGAATATAGAAATATAGAGAGAGGAATTCAACAGAGAGAGAAGGTGGAGAATGGAGAAAGGATAACGGATGGAAGGACTTATAGAAAAGAAGGAGGGAAGAATTTTGCACAGAAAATGCCTTTCAATTTTCTGGTAGGTCACTTTAAAATCTCCTCCTGTCCTCTCACCTTCTTTGCTGTCATTCAAATTCCTTTCCTTATAGGATCTCGACATTAAAAAAATCATTACCTTTTTTGAGGTTTCCTTCCTCTTATAATAAAATACGAGAATAGTGAGAGAAAAATAAAGCGGCAGCTGCTTTTCAAAGGTTCTGATTTCCTTCTGCTGTCAATTTTGTCTATTTATTGAAGTTTCCCCTTAAAAAATATCATCTCTCACATTTGGCAATTTCAATCCATTGTCACTTTGAAATCCAAGGTTTATATGGCAAAGGAATTATGCCAATTCTTGTCCTGGGTAAACTTGTACCTCTCACTTTGTTCGTTTTAGATTGGTCACAGTGTTTGAGCTACCAAAAGAAAATAGACAAACACACCAAGAGCAGTTCAGTTTATTACAAATTCAAAAGCTGATTTCAAACTACAATATGCAAGCCCTTCCCAACTCTACTTATCAACACCTGGACTGGTCCCAACTGCCAAAACGAGGCAACGACTGCACATTTGTAGTAGTTTGTCTGGGCGCCGGTAGCAGCTTCTCCATCTACCCCAACCATGACATTGGTTGGAATCTAGAAGTTCTGCTTCTTCTTGCTGAAAGATGTTGCCAGCTCTCGGAGAGTCTCAAACTTCAGCAGTGGGACCATGGCTTATATTATCCAAAAGTTGTTTGCTCATAGCTTATCTCCTTGAATAAATGATTTAATTATCTTCAAGGTCTCCTGATAGTCTGCGACCAACAAAAGAAAACTGCATCTCTGGGCCTCATGGTGGAATTTAGATGTGTCTACTAATTCATATGCATCCTGGGCCTCATAGTGTAAATTCGATTATGCTTTCTGATTCAACTGCATCCCTGGGCCCCTTGGTGGAATTTAGGTTATGTTTTCTGATGCAACTGCATCCCTTCTTGCATAAGCTGGTCTAAATCCTCCATTACATTTCTCAATGAGTAGTTTTAGCTTGATTAACAGCATTGTGAATAACCCACCAGTTCCTCCACAACAAAGAAACAATTGCCCACAGGATCTCTTTTGAAGGGCACATAAGGTCAGGAGTGTAAAATAATAATCACCTATGTTGAAGACTTCTGCCACACTGTTAATTTTACAATGTGTTCAGTTGCAACATATATCAATCCACTCTTTTCAATTGTTACCTCCCTCTGCCTTTCAACTTAATCCACAGCAGCTCAATGAAGCCACCCCAAACCTCCAATCATTTTGCCTCTGATCATCCCCAGATTCAGAAGAATGAGCAAAACATTTTTACGGACAGGAATTTCAGGCAAAATTAGTTTGCTCCTATTTGTCTAATCGTTCCATCCGAATCAAATCAACATTCCTTTATAGGTGGTTTTGATCACCATCGGTGATCCCCGCAATAATCTGAATACAGTCTAGTCTCGGAAAGTAACTACTGAAAAAAAACTAACTTTGCAGGTGTCTCCAGTTTCTCTCAGCGTCCAATCCTTTCTGCTCAACTTTGTATTTTCAAATTGATTAAAGATGACAATAGGAAATACTGAAAAGCCTCAGATTTCTAACATTGACCTTCAGCCTGCAGGGTTAATTCTATTTCTATGGCTGCTGCCTGATTATCTGTGCAAAGCACAGGAGCAATGAACTTCCAAAGCTAATCTAGCGCAGTCATTTCATTTACTGGAGGTAGGGCCAATTACTCGATGATTCATTGGGCAAATTAATTGGCAGAGAGGTGCACCGTTTGTGATGTGGGTCTCAGCAGTCAACCAAAGACATCTTGGAACTTAATGCTCAAGGTTGACTTCTTCAAGTCAGTGCATCTGATGAAATTCACAAAAAAATTTTTTTTTTTAACTGAAACATTCCGATCCTGTTTCATTTCAGATCGCACATGCATAAATTGATGTCGATTTTGGACTCTTCCTCGCTTGAGTTACTTCTGCCTCCTACCATGTTTTGTGCACATCAAGTGGAAATGCTTTCCATGACGAGCACCCCAGCATCAGTAACAGGGACACACAGGCGCACACCAGGTGTAGCAGCTGAGAAAATCAATTACCTAACACCGTTCTGTTATGGAGTTATGCAACTGAAAATTAATTGCTTCTGGTGTGAAACTTGATAATGATCTCTTTGAGGCACTTTCACATCATGCTGGAAATTGGACGAGGCATTTTTACAGCAAGGACAACATGTCAAGTGGAGAACACTATTCCATACCCAACACCCATTATGAAGTTATCATGTCCCCCTGAGGGTTCCCTGTGGCAACATGATTTGACAAATGCAGCACTGGTCTAGAATCCTGCCAACTATGTCAGTTGTTTTTGTTAAGTTTAGGCCCACTGCAACAGCACCATCTCACATCCTCACAACTCCACTCCTGACCCCCTCAATGGAAGTTCAAGTTTATTATCATCCGATTGTACAACCCGATGAAACAGCATTCTCCTGACCTCAGTGCAAAACCATGCAAACACACATGCAGTCGTCGCACACATCCAGGCAAACAGTACACTTTCAGTACATAGACAGAAATAAATAAATATCCTTAGTAAATAGCAGAGTCTCAGAGGGTTTTGTATGCGTTGTTCATCATTCATTCAGCCCACGGCCAGAAGCTCTTTCTCAGCCTGCTGGCTTTGATACTCAGGTGTCTCTTTTCCGACGGGAGTAGCTGTCCATCCATGCTTCCCAATCTCATAATTTCCCCATTGAAAATGCCAGCTGCAATTTCACACTAGCATTTACTCCTTTGCTGAACCCCCTCAGTCACCCATCTCAATCCATTCATTGCCAACATACTGCCAATCCCAATTTTACCTACCACACAGGAAAGGTCAGGTGATGTGTGAAATGTCAGGCAGATAATAGTGAAAGCCATTGAAGATGTCCCTGTACAACTCTGTTCCTTCCCTCCCCCAAATGGGTTGACTTGAATCTGATTCTGTATCATGTCATCCAGGAGAACGTGAGATCTCTCCACAAAGGCCATGGTGTAATTAGTCACCTTGAGATCCAGCACTCTGCATCAGATGTATTCATTGTCAATTGCTCAATTTCTGTTTTCATGTGAAAGAGGTTGGAAAAACGTGGGATGAATGTATGGACAGTGGGCTGAACTAAGTACCACGCATTCCAGTGATGGCAGCATTGAATGTGTTGCTGTCCTTGTAACCATTTGATTTTTTTTTTTGGATGACATGATACAGTATTTCATCGATACAAATAAATTTTTAAAATTGTCTCATGAATATGAGAGTCTCAGATGATTATTGTGAACCATTCCTTTCGTCGTTCAGCATTCTCACTGCCCGTGGAAAGAAGCTGTTCCTCAGCCTAGTGGTGCTGGGTCTGATACTCCTGTATCTCTTGCCCGACAAGATCAACTGAAAGATGCTGTGTGCAGGGTGGAGGGGGTTCTCAATGATTTTGCGCATCCTCTTCAGTCAACGATCTTCGTGGATCATGTTGATGGGGGGTGGGGGGGAAGGGAGATTCCATGATCCTCTCTGCCTCTCTTATGGTCCTGTGGATTGACTCCGATCCATTTCTCTGCAGCAACTGTATCACACTGTGATGCAGCTGACCAGGAAGCTCCTCGTAGACCTCCTGTAGAAGGTCAGCATAATGTTGGCCATTAGCCTTGCCCGTTTCAATCTTTGCAGGAAGAGCAGTCGCTGTCGCACTTACCTTTTCTTTTTACTTTAAAAATATTTTTATTGAGTTTGACATATTGCACCTTCCTGTAAAGTGACGAGATGTTGTGTGTCCAATAGTGAAGTTTGCTCCATACTATCCCATTCCATTCTTCAAGCTTAAAGATTACACCACACCTTTGTATTAAAGATGCCCAGAATAATTCAATGGAATTTACAGCCAAGTTTAAATTAAGATTAAATCTTCAATTACACAGACACTACAAAAGTTGTCTGTGCAGGTGCAGTATGGGTAAGATAGAGAGTATACCCCTAATATCTATAATATGCAGCAGAATTGGTGGAATGTTGCTGGATATGGAAAAGAATCCCCATAATTTGCTCTGCAAATGTGCCCATACTTTAAAAATGGTGCTACTGCACTGCAATGATATTTCTGACCTCCGGTGCAGACTTCATATCTTCTCCCAGTAAGTGGCTGTGCTGATATCTTCACACATTCCAAAGGCATGCTAACTGATAGGTTAATTGGTTGTTGTAAATTGTTGCTTCAGTGCGTTGGAATCGAAGAATTGGAGGGAGTTGGTGGGCCCAGGAGAGTGGATAAATTACAGGGAAATGCTAGGGGTTGATGGAGTTGCTCTGAAAGATGGCAAGCAGTTGGAGAGCGGGTTGGCCTCCCGTGTGGAAGGGTACATGGATAGGAAAGGTTTAAGGCATATGAGATGAACACGGATAAATAGGACTAACTTGGTTGGAATTTCTTTTCAGAGAAGTCTATGGACAATACATTTGTTCAAAAGGTTTGCTTCCTGAAAAGTAATTGGGGATCTTGATAGAGAACTCAAGCTGAACACATGGAGAATTTAAAATTTGCTGTATCACCTAAGAGGTTGGAGAAACATTAAATTAACTTTCATTGAATTTAGCAGGTTTAATCACATAATGATGCTGAGATATCGTGTTAGTTCAACAGACCAAAAAATGTTTTGCCCTGATTTTCATTTGTATTCAGCGTCTGATGTCTCTTGCTTCAGTGTCCGACAATAGTTGGCCAGCATTGATGGATTCCAGCTGCCCAGACACCCTTTTCCATGGTACTCGTGAAACCTTTCACCATGTTCGTCACTGACTGCACCAAGACCAGCAGGGAAGACGTCCAAGTGCGAATGAAGAAATTGAATTTTCAATGGCATGTTGCAATTCATGGTTTTGTATGATTGAAGTAAACAAAACATGACAGGAAATCACAAAAATAGGTTATATCATTTTTAAAAAGTACAAGATAGGAATTGTTTAAGGTGATTTTCGCGATCAGCCGCCCAAAATCCATAAAATACATCCAAAAGTGTCAAGGAAGCAGGATCTTCATTGTCCAGTGTTGTCTTTCTGAGGTAATGTGAAATAAATCTTGAAGTACACTCACAGGTGTAAGATTCCACTAAGTTAGAGCAGATAGTCGGTTGGTGGAAAGAAGATCAAGAATCCGGAGATCATTTTTGAGTTTTCCCCTTTTAGAAGGCTGCAGTGCTTTCAGTTTAACATTTTATGTCTCTGCAATGGATTAAGAAGCCAACATTTTCTGAACTCGAGAACAGGGTGCAGCTTTAAATAATGACACCAATAATTGAAAAATGATATCATATTTGGATAACTAGGCTTTTGTCGAGAAATATTTGCAGACATCCAGCGCCCTTCGAATATTTAAATACAGGATGTGATGTTCCTTGGAATTAATAGGTTACTTTCTGTTGCTTCAGTTTAATTCATTTGGATTCGATTGAATTAAGAAGAATGGCAGGCGCTAGGACCCGGCGCCGCACTGGGCTGATGAACCCTGTCGTCGGATGCGCAGTGTCTGCACATGGACTCAGCGCCGGGACGGAGAAGCAGCTTCAGCACCACGGTTAGCGCCAGCATCCTTGCAACGTCAGGTACTCGGTTCAGCCCAATGCCTCCACGTTCGTTCCGTGCCTTTCCCACCTTCTTCTTAGATCATTGCTGTAACTGCAACGCCAAAGGATAGGAAGGTGGAGCGAGATTAAAGATTGCAACCACAAAAAATGCTAATTGTTTTTCTCCAAGGATTTGACAGCCAGTGTTACATTCAACTGAGTGAAATCCAAATGTGCCATCGACTGCAAAAACCCGTGTGTTCAAGCGCCGGTTGCATGCTAAAATAGTTGGTTATTTACAATAATCGAGGCAAGTATATCTCCGGGAGATTCCCGGATCACGCTGTAAGTGGATTCGAAGATAGAGTTTAATAATGTGGACTCTGAAGGGAGGCTAATTATATAAATAAAGAAATGACCTATACTATAAATAAACTTCAATCATCACCCCCACCCCCTCTCCGTTTCCATGTTAGTAAATCCTGCATTGAAGTTTAGTGTATGTGTGGGGAATATTCATTGGTTTATAATTGTTTTTGCCTTCTGAGTATAATATTATATAATGGTTCGAGATATATTTTTGTGCTTGTATGCCAGAGAGGGGGGGAGAGAGAGAGAGTGCAGGATGAGGACTTCAGTTTCTGTCTTCCAAGGGGGCAGGTAAAGACACTTGATGTAGATAGCAGTAGGAGCGAGCATGTTAGGGGTGGGTGGGACGATGAATTTCCAGTGATGATTGAACCCTTCCTTACTTGCTTTTTAAGTCATGGCTCAAAGGCAGTTTGATGATTCCTTCACCCCATCCTCCCACCTCAAATTGGAAGGTCTGACTTGAGTTTTGTTTCCTTGATGAAGGGCTCAAGCCTGAAATGTTGGTTTATCTTTGCGATATAAAGTGCACCGTTTGACCCACTGAGTTTCTCCAGCAATTGTGTTTTTACTTCAATCACAGTGTCTGCAGACTTTTGAGTTTTACTCTTGGGAGTTTGTTAACTCGGTTCCATCATCCAAGAACCAAGGCAGGTGATGAACTGGTCCTGAATCTGAGTTGCAAACACTTGTTATTTGTCAGGCATCTTTGATTTTTGTTCTCTGCCCCCACCCGATCTCACCTCTCCTCTCCCCCATCCCACCCCATGCAGTTAATATATGCTGAGTGCCTTGACCACCTTTCGTGGGTGAATCACAGAGTGAGAATAGGCAGATCAATTAATAGTGGCTATTATACTTGAGTCCAATCCTCTCCCATACTTAGTTCATATCCAGCTTCGGGGAGGGAAAGAGCTGATTTTCCTTCCCTGCCTTTGCTTGTGAAACTGAGCCCCAGTGGGTCTTTCAACACCAACCCTATCCCTCCCCACATATACACACTCACTCACATACACACACACACACACACACACACACACACACACACACACACACACACACACACTCTCTCTCACATACACACACACACATTCACTCACATACACACTCAGACACATACACTCACTCATTCACACATGCATGGATTGCGTATTTCCTTTAAATAGTATATAGGCATGGGATAAATTTCTGATACATATGTAAACCTTTGTGATTTAATCAACAAATTCCATATGTCGAATCCTACCTTTTCACTTCTCCTAATTTTGTATCCGAAAATGTTTCTCATTTTCTTGATGGCTTTAGTGATTCCTGAAAATTTTGTCCTCACAACAGTGGGGAAATTGCTAATGACGATTTATTTAAATCTGTGAAAGAATGAAATGTCCATTCAGACCCTTAGTTTCTTTCAGTTTCTTGGCTTATCTGTCCCTCAACTTATGTTATCTATCTTTGCTTCATATTTCTTAATACAGTTTTAAATGATCTGAGACCCCTCTAGATTTCTGGGGAGAAAATTCCAACCTTCCAGTGGCCTGCATGCGAAAAGATCTTTTCTGATCACATTGTTGAAAATCCTGGTTCAATCATAAAAATATGTGGATAGAAAAGAAAGCATTAATTAGACAGTCAATCAATCAGGACTAAACACCATCATGTGCCAGTGAGAAAAGCGTTCATCTGAGCCTTGATTTCAAGTTGAAATATTGGAATCTATGAGCAGGAGGTAGCTCATTTAGATCTTCTAACTTCCCCTATTCCATAGACAGTGGCTGATCTGAATTTGCCGCTATCCAACAGAACTAGGGCTTTTCTCTTTAGAGCGAAGAACAATGAGAGGTGACTTATGAGAGGCATAGGTAAGGTGAACAGTCAGTACCTTTTCCTCAGGGCAGGAGTAGCAAACACCAGAGAACATCTGTACAAAATGAAGGGAGAAAAGATTAGGGGAGATGTCAGGTTTATGGTTTTTTTTTTACACACAGAGAGTTGTGTGTGTCTGGAATACATTTCCAGGGGTAGTGGAGGAGGATGGAACAATCAGTACATTTAAGTGACTCTTAGACAAGCACATGGAGGAAAGAAATATTGAGGGTTATGAGGTCGGGAGGTTTCCGTGTTTTATTTGGTAGGCATAAGTCGGCACAACATCATGGACTGAAAAGCCTGGAACGTGCTGTGATGTTCTATGTTCAATCTCTTTGATTTTGTAACCTTTAATATTCTTACTGAACAAAAATCCCTCAATGTCAAATTAATGCACGCCAGTGATTACAATTTTTTTCGGTCAGTTTAAGGATCAATGAATCTCTTGCTCGTATTGCTCTTAGTGCAATAAAATCTGCTAAAAGATTGGGCATTTGTGTAAACTGGGCAACATTTGAAACAAAGCCATGGAAGATGGTATTAGGACCTATGACCATAAGCTTAGCCAAAGAATTTGGTTTGAGGAGATTCTGACGGGCTGCGAGGTTTTAGAGAAGGTTGAGCAAACTAGATTCTTTAACAAAGTTCATAACTTTCACATAACAATTAAACTTTAATATTCCCTTCACACGGGGAAGGTAGGAATGGGCAATAAATGCTGGCCTTGTCAGTGACGCCCACACCTTGAGAATGAATAAATCAGAAAAAAAAACCTTCTTCGCAAGAAGCAGATGGGGGTGAACTAAATCACCACAGCAACCAAATATTCTCTTCAGTGCAGCAAAGCAGTGACAGGAATATGTTTTTATTTATAAACGAATATTGTTTTAATCATGAGTCGTGTTTCATTCAGTTTGGGGTCAGTAATTGTGCCAAAGCAACTCTCAACATATCTGTGCAGTCCACTTAATTGGCAATTGACTGATGAGTGACAAAAATGTATCAAGAAATAATGTGATGTCAAATTACAATTAATGGGAAATGTTATCGGAATGTCCTCGATAGGCCAAATGGCCAACCCCTGCTCTTGTATCTTATGGATTTAACCCCAAAAATTCAGTTTTAAATTTGGAAGTTTACATACATTCAGAGAAGAAATTCCTGTTTCGGCCTTGGTAGGAGGGTCATTTGTGATTGAACAGCAATATCCAAGCAATTGCTTGTCCTACACCCCTACCTCTCATACCTCCATTTTCTACATCACTCTCTCTTTGTTCTATTCTTCAATGTTCACTTACCCATGCGCAATGCCAACTCCCTTATTTCACTGAGAGATGAGTTGGGATATGGAAATATGGAACCAAATTTGTTGGTGAGGGGTGGGGGGTTGGGGGCGGTCCACACATTCTTGGTGGTTTCTACTTACAAATTATCTGTCAGTCTGTGGGTTTGGAGCTTGTTGAAGCTCTTCAATGAGAAATAAAATCATGTATTTGATTATAGAGTACAGTGTAATGGAAATTTTAAAAATAAGTTACTCCATTTTTTACAACAGCTTTCATTACCTCAGCACACCCAAACATCTTTACACCAAATTGTGTCAATATATTTGAACTGGTAGCTGGTGTTATGTGTTAGCATCACTTTTTATTGGGTTGAGGGTCATTAAAAGTTGATCATTGAATGAGCAACGAGAGTGAGATAGGTTTCTGTCGGTGCATTGCATGAGTTTGAAGGTGTTACAAATTTGAAAAAACCTTTGTCATTGTAACAAGTTAACTAGGCTTGTATCAACTGTGCCTCACCTGATCAAAGGATTACCAGTTTGCCCTGATTGTGGACTTCTCAGTCACTTTCCTTTACCATACCATTGGCAATCATGATTCTATCCAGGCCTCAAGCTCTGAAATTCACTTCTTCGATCCTTTTGTCTCCTACTTTAAAATACTCCTTAAAACCTATTGATATCCAAATTCTCTGATAATCTTTGTTTTCTGTGAATCACCTAGGGGTGGTTAATGATTTTAAAAGACCAACATATCTTCAAGTAGACATTAACACAAAACAGTTTGAATTTAGTCGATCAGATTGAGGAATATGGAATTTCGGAGAATCAAAAAGGCACACTAAACAAGGTTGTTTCCATTGTGATCTGAAAGTCCATCAGGAGATAACAACCCCACCTCTTAGCAATGTTCAGATTAAAATCCAGATATTTGAGTGTTAAAAGGCCAAGTTGTTATTATAGTGTGATAGAGATGGGGGTGCCACACTTATGTCCCACTGAAAGTGCTTCATTCCAGATGAGTTTTAGAATTTGTCGAAGAACTCGTCTGATGAATTATTGGGATGGAGTGATCCCCAAGGACTAGAGTGCAATGTTGGCATTTAGGTGAAAGTATAAGATCCCATTGCACAATTTCAGAGAAGAACAGGGGTATTATCCCAGTTGATCTGGCATTAATTATCCATCAACAAAAGCACTACAAAAAGAAAATAACTAGTCATTAACAGTTTGCTGTCTTTTGAAGCAAGCAGGTTCCCATATTTTTTGCATGACTCCGAAAGTTATATATTTTTGTCTATGAAGCATTTCAAGGCTATACGAAGGACAATTAATCAATTTTTCTTTCTTGTAGAAAAGGATTTTAATTGAAAAGGAAGGTTAAACAACAAAAAAAAATAGTATTATGAGCTCTGTGTTTGCAGAGGTGGAGGCTCCAAATTAGTCTGACTAAGGAACTGGTCATATATTTGACAATGGAAAAGATGAAGAGTAAAGAGGATGATTAATTGGAGTAATATCTAGAAGTTTATAGAATGTGGTCTCCTCTACATCGGGAAGTAGGCTCAGAGTGGGAGATCAACTTGTTGTGGAGATCTCCCAGTGGCCACCCAATTCAATTCCCCGTCTCGTTCCCTTGATCCCATCTCAGTCCAGTCTCATGCCCTGCTGAACTGAAACTATCCGCAAATTGGAGGAACAACACCTCATCTTACATCTAGGCAGATAGCATTAACATCGACTTCTGCAGTTTCTGTTTAACACCCCCTTCTTCTTCCCTTTGTTGCCTTTCCCCCATCTCTCTATCTCTCTCTCTCTCTCTCTCTCTCTCTCTCTCTCTCTCTCTCTCTCTCTCTCTCCCTCCCTCTCTCTCTCTTCCCTTTCCCTCCATCTCCTTTCACACAGCCAAAATCAATTCTCACCTTTCCTCTTATATCCAATTACCACCTTTTGTTGGTCTGGACTCCTCCCCTGCCTTTCTTCTGTCTTTATTCTGACATTTCCTGTATATGGATGTTGCAAGACCAGCTGAGTTCCTCCAGGATTTTACAAAATACAAAAAGACCATTCTGGTTAATTGTTCTGCATTATTCCAGCTCCACCAAGACTCATCTTCATCCCAATCTCTGATCATCTTCCTTTTCTTCAAATGAATATCTTCCACTTTTCTACCATCATGCATGGCTTCTAGCTCAACTTTTTTTGTTGTTTGCAAGTTTAACCTTCCATTTGTTTTGTGGGTAAAGCAGTTTCTCCTGAATGGGCTATTTATTTATGTCTCCTGATTTTTGGGAGGAGACAATCATTATTTTGATCCAGCAATGGATCATGAATGATGACCTGATTGGACTCCTTGCATGGTATAAATTCTATGAACATATAACATAAGCAGTATTAATTAGACGAAGATGTCAGCATCTGTGATGGAGAAGGAGGGATGTTTTCAAAACTTGAGTGTACAATTTGCCAAAGATTAGCTAATTCAGCCTCACCTGGAATAATGTATCCAGAACAGAATAGGACTTCGGGAAGATCGCAAAGTCGAGAAGAAGAAGCAGGCTAGATTCTATCAGAATAATTGTCAGGTTGAAAACTTTAGCCCCATAGAAGGACCAAATAATTGGGAATATTTCTCCTAGAGCAGAGGAGTTTCACGGAAGACTAAACCGAGGCATGGAAACTTATAAGGGCTTTAGATAATGCAAAGAAGTAGAAGTTGTTTCAACTGATAGGACTGTCGGCTTCAATAAGACTCAAATTTAAGATAATTGGCAAAAAAATTTCTATACTGAATTGCAGTGATAGCTATGATCTGGAATGTACTGCCTAAAAGTATGGTAGAAAGAGATTAAATTTAAAAAAAAACTTACAAAGGAGAATTAGATAAATTATCTGAAAAGAAAAATAAAATTACATGACTCTAGGGAGAGAGCGAACAGAGTGAGGTTTATTGTAACTCCTTTTGATATTATTCGTAGACACAATTTTGTTAGTGCAGACTCCAAACCTCAGCCCTACAGAGCTTACCTTAACTACTTAAATTTAAATTTAGACATGCAGCATGGCAACAGGCCCTTTCAGCCTACGAGCTCGTGCCACTCAATTACACCCAATTGTCCTACCCCCCCCCCCCCCCGGGTAGGTTTCGAAGGGTGGGAAGGAACTGGAGCACCTGAGCACGCAGACAAAGGGAGAACACACAAACTCCTTATGGGGAGCCCGGGATTTAAACCCCGGTCCTGGTTGCTGATGCTGTATCAGCTACGCTGACCGTGCTGCTCTAAGTCTGACGGAAATAAAACAGAAATTAAAATAAATTAAGCATTTTATACAAGAAAATTGACTTCCACCAAGTTTTAACTGTCACTGATAAATGTTGAAGCTTTTAGCCGTTGTTCAGCACACTGCTGCAAGTTGGTGATACACTAACCCACCAGCAGAACCTCTACAGTCTCTGATATTGGTGAAGATCATTTAGAACTCAATGTAGTGAACCTGATATAGGTTAACTCGCTTGTCCTGGGTGAACTCAAGCACATGACAGTAAATGGAGACTGCTGACATCCTGCAAGTCACACCAACAGTGCATCTGTCATGTCTGAATAGCATGGATTCTGCATGAGGCAATGCTGCTAAATCTTGATCATGCAAACACTCTAATGTGATCAGGAGTTCTGTCTGATAGCAAAGTGCAGCTAGACAGGGCTCAAGGCAGAACCAATGGGAAGAGTAAAGATAGAAATGAAAGCAGAGAACATAACACAGAACATAGTAGCCCATTCTTTCTCAAAATCCCTGGAAGATGATTGTTTTATGGTATTTGCATTTCCTTTCTGAGATATCGTCGCCCTCCCATCACGCAGTCTCAGAATAGGTACAGCATAAGCTGGATGAACACCTGGCTTTGTGAGAGCTTTGTGAAGAAAGTTTTGTTGTGTGATTTGGTCCATTTTTAACCAAACTCTTGGAAATGACTGAAATCACACATTCATCATTGTCCACAGACTTTGTTTCTCCAACACTGACGACATTGCAAGAGTAACAGTTCACAGTTGTATGGACTGTTGAGGAATCAGCCAGCATCTTTAACTCTCCCCAGTCCAACAGCACCCCTGAGAATGACTAACGCCAAATTGGAGATGTGCGCATGCACTTCCAAATGCAGTTGTTTCCTGCATATATGTGCATTAGGGGAAAAAAATTTAAGCTCTTGGGAGTCACTATCTTGGAGGATCTTCCCTGGACCCAACACACTAATGGCATCATGAAGAAAGCACATCAGTGCCTCTACCTCCTCAGGAGTTTGTGGAGGTTTCATATGTCATCAGGAACCCTGGCAAATTTCTACAGATGTGTGGTGGAAAGTGGGCTGACCAGCTGCATCACAGTCTGGTATGTGGACACCAATACCCCCCCCCCCCCACCCGAGTGTAAAGCCCTGCAAAAGATAGTGGACACAGTCCAGGACATCACAGGCAAAACCCTCCCCACCAGGAAACGCTGCCATCAGAGAGCAGCAGCAATCTTCAAAGACCCAATACGCATTCTATTCTCACTGCTACCATCAGGAAAGAGGTGTGGGTGTCACGAGATTCACAGCAGCAAGTTCAGGAACAGCTGCTCCCCCTCCACCATCAAATGCCTCAACAACAAACTCAATCAGGGCCTCATTTAAGGACTCTCACTTACGCACTTTTTTTTCCCCTCTCTGTTCTGCACGGTCAGTTTTTTACATTTCTTTATGTGTTTGCATGTGTACATGGTGACATTTTTTTTTTAACTACCAATTAGTGGTGATTCTGCCTCTCCCACAGGCAAAAGAATCTCAGGGTTGTAAGTGATTTCATGTACGTGGTTTGACAAGAAATCTGAAATCGGAATGTTGAGCAGAGGATGTCACAATAATTGCCTTTGCACTTTGCTGACAAAGCCCCCTGGTTGCATATTTCTGTACCTTCAGATCTTTTGTTTGCTTGAGTCACCTTTTTCTCTGTGAACTGCACAGCAGAAAAGGAAAATGCAATAGATCGGCCCACTTGCTGATAGTCACTTTTGATCAGAATTAAACCAATGCACCGTAACTGCGATTCTTGAGAAATCAGCTTTCCAATGCCGAATTTTGAAAGAATTACACTGCTAAAGGAGTTGTCAATACACCAAAAATAAACTTGTTGGTACACATTGAAATACCCTCTGTTGCTCCATTGATGTCCAGTGGCCAAAATTAGGCAAACAGCATGTCACCTGAATGTCAACCAAAATAGTTTTCATTGTATAAGTCTGAGTTTAGTGAGAATCAGTTTACAAGTCAGAAATGTCCACTCCTGTCAATGTGTCTTTCTAATTCAGACCAAACAGGGACTTCCTGAAAAGCTCACCCCTGCTTTTACATCTTTGGATGGAAAGGAAGGTTTTCAAAGCTTGCAGAGTGATCTGGGACAGCTGGAAAAATGGGCTGAAAAATGACAAATGGAATTCGATTCAACGTGTGTAGCATTGCATTTTGGAAGGACAACCCTAGAATGGACATACATAGTAAATGGTAGGGCACTGAAGAGTGCAGTAAAACAGAGTGATCTGGGAATACAGATACATAATTCCTTTAACATTGTGTCATAAGTAAATAGGGTTGTAAAGAGAGCTTTTGGCACATTGGCCTTCATAAATCAACTATTGAGTATAGGAGTTAGGAGTTATGGCAAAGTTGTATAAGTCATTGGTGAGGCCAAATTTGGAGTATTGTGTGCAGTTTTGGTCACCTAACTACAGGAAAGATATCAATAAGATTGAAATAGTGAGAAGATTTACTAGGATGTTGCCTGGATTTCAGGAACTGAGTTGCAGGGAAAGGTTAAACAGGTTAGGACTTTAATCCCTGGAATGTAGAAGAATGAGGGGAAATTTGATAGAGGCATTTAACATTATGAGGGGATCAACAGAATAAATGTAGGTCGGCTTTTTCCACTGAGGGTAAGTGAGATACAAACCAGAGGACATGGGTTAAGAGTGAAATGGAAAAAGTTTAGGGGGAACATGAGGGGGAACGTCTTCACACAGAGAACAGTGGGAGTGTGGAACCAGCTGCCAGCTGAAGTGGTGAATGTAGCCTCAGTTTTAACACTTAAGAAGAAATTGGTCAGGGACATGGATGGGAGAGTTTTGGAGGGCTATGGACTGGGTGCAGGTCAGTGGGACTCGGCAGAAAAATAGTTTGGCACAGACTAGAAGGGCCAAAGCGGCCTGTTTCTGTGCCGTAATGTTCTCTGATTCTTGAGTTTTAAAATCCTGCTAATTAATTGACAAAAAGGATCCCAGAATGTGTGATGTGATTGTGATTTATGATACAAGTCTGGCCATTTGAAATCAATGATTTTGACCCATAATCACCCTCCATAGTGACCTGGTAAAGACTTGAAGGCCCTGGGCAATTTTGACAACAAACCTGCCATAACACTGCTCCCATGTTCTCCTTCATGTAATTGGATAAAATTTACTCTGTGCATCAAGGGATTTTAAACTCAGTTATAAGAAGATTCTCAGCCAAATTTTCTGGTGGGAGCTGAAGATAATTTTCCTATTTACATCAACATGAATCTACACATAAGTGACAAACCAATTCTTTTCGATCAAAGTTATAACGAAGCTAATTAAAAGTCAAAGAAGTGAATTCCTTTGATCTTTGGATAAAATGGACACAGTGCTAAAAAAAACTAGATTGCTACTGCTGCTATTCTTTTAGAAAGACTTTTAACTGTTCTAGAATTTTGGTAATTGGTGAAGCTTCTTCATGGACCACAATGGAAAGTGACAACCAAGTTTGAAGAGACTTGGAGATTATTATTGATAACAATTCCCTTTAATTTTCTTGTTATATTTAGTATATTTATGAGCTCCATTTCCTCCCTTTGAAAAGTATACGTTCATTAAGAGATGAGAACATCATAAGGAAGGACAGCATTATGGCCCACCCTGAATTTATCTTGAGAAGATGATGACGAATTACCACAATCCTTGTGATGGAGATCCTCCTGGAACGCTAGTGATGGCTCCAATAATGAATAAGGATCTGAAATGTATTTCTAAATTTGAAGGGTGGGTGACTTAGCACAGAATTTTAGTTGTGTAGTGTTGCTAAGAGCTTTCTGTTGTTGATGGTACTGCCTAGGAAGCAGTGGCAAGAAGAAAATGTACACCGCAGCAGTGTTAGAAGTGACAAGATAAAGATTACCCCAAATTTGTTCAGTATGGCACAAGCTTCCGATTTCAGATTTCGGATTTATTTTCGGAGTACATATATGACATCATGTACAACCTGCTGTCGAGGCAGAATTACTACTTATTGGTAGTGTAAAACAAAACTGTACACAATGTACACGTGTAAACAAATAAAGAAGTGTAAACAAATTGACTGTGCAAAATAGAGAGATAAAAAAGTCAATGAAGTGCCAAGGTAGGAGTCCTTAAATGAGTCCCTGATTGAGTTTGTTGTTGAGGAGTCTGATAATGGAGGGGTAGCAGCTGTTCTTTTGGAGAGTTCACAAGTCTCTTAATCCTACACTACTCTCTCTAGACAAAAAATGTTTAGTTTCATAAGTTGGTGGTGAAAGTCTTATGGCACCTGCACCTCTTTCCTGATGGTAGCAGTGAGAACAGAGTGTGTGCTGGATGATGTGGATCCTTGATCATTGCTGCTGCTCTCTGACGGCAGATGTCCTCAGTGGTGGGGAAAGTTTTACCTGTGATGTCCTGGGCTATGTCCACTACCTTTTGCAGTGCTTTACACTCAGGATTATTAGTGTCCCACATACCAGACCGTGATGCAGACAGTCAGCACACTTTCCACCACACATCTGTAGAAATGTTCTTGTTGTTTTCTTGTAAGGTGTTCAATATGTACTCAATACCTTTTCGATTGCACTCTTCACTTATGTCCTGTAGTTAGGGAAAGATTTTGGAGAATTCACCAGTCTCTTATTCCATACTACTCTCTCGAGGTGAAGTAAATTTAGTTTCATAAGTTGGCAATTCTGCTTTGACGAAAAATCATAACGAGTTCACCTGGTAAATTCCATTACATTTATAATAATTATATGAGAATTGGATACAGCACTTACAATTATTATTTTCCTATTTTTAACTATACAGGTTCCCTCGAAAAGAATTTATCTGAACCCAATGTCTACATGGTAATTTAAGCAGAAGATTAAAGAGATGGATGGAAAACACATACCTTTTCAAGTCAAGAAAAATGGATAATGAAATCTAGCTCACATTAGAAGTTGGAGGTAATTAAGCCAGTTAGAAACTGTTTCATCTAAAATATGCCAACTGCCTTATTGCTTGATGCTGCTGGCTAGCCACGGTTTCAATGGTTAGAGAGCAACAGAGTCAACCAACCACTAAGCAAGCTACTATCCCTAAGGAGAATGGATGATGGACTGGGAAGAACAGCTCTAGGATCTCCATCCTTCCATCACTTTACATATCCATGGCTGCTCCAGTTTCTGAGGAATGGGAATGGAATTCTTCCACTCTGGAACGACAACAAAGAGTTTCTCCAACTTCCATGTTCCTCAATAAAAGCCAGGTATCCACGGACAAAGATCTTGTCTCACAGTCGATTGGTCTCTTCTTAATGCTGTTGGTTGACATAGTCGGGATCATTGGAAACACTGCCGTGATGCTTGTAATTATCAGGACTCCATTATTCAAAAAATTTGTCTTTGTTTTCCATCTGTGTTTAGTGGACCTAACAGCTGTCTTAATCCTAATGCCTTTAGGGATGGTGTCCAACTCTGCTCTTTTTGATAACATAGTGTTCAGTGACACCTTGTGCCGGATATACCTCTTCTTAAGTATGTTATTCATCAGTGCATCTATATTATCTATCCTGGCCATTAATGTTGATCGATACTATTATATAGTACATCCGATGAGATATGAAGTAAGGATGACACAGAAGCTGGCGATGACTGTCATCATCTGCGTATGGATTAAAGCCATCTTAATGTCGATAATCTCAGTTTTGGGCTGGAATTCCCAAGGCCACATGAAAAATCAATGCTCCTTGCAGTGGGACGGCGAGATATACAGAAAGGTCTTCATAACTTTCTTTATCCTGTTTTATTTTTTGTTCCCTGTCTTAATTATCCTGATAGTTTACTGCAACATGTTCAAGGTGGCCAGGGTGGCCGCAATGCAACATGGACCCTTACCCACATGGATGGACACACCCCGCCAGAGGTCAGAATCACTCAGCAGTAGGTCCACCATGGTCACCAGCTCTGGAGCACCAAGAGTATCCCCACAAAGGACATTTGGAGGGGGAAAAGCAGCTATCATCCTCATTCTAGTTGGGGGCCAGTTTGTGTTTTGCTGGCTGCCATTTTTTGCATTTCATTTGCATTCTGCAATGACCTCAAATTTAATCCCCCCAGACTTCTGGGAGACAATTGTTACTTGGATTGGATACACCTCCTTCAGCATTAATCCCTTCTTTTATGGGTGCCTCAATCGACAGATCAGAGGGGAACTAAGCAAACACCTCGCCTGTCTCTTCAAACAGACGCTGGAAGAGGATCTCCGGTTACCCAGCCGAGAAGGATCCATCGAGGAGAACTTCATGCAATTTTTGCAGAGGACAGGTTGCAATGCAGAAACTCGGTCTAGCTATGATGCTTCCAGTCCAAAGTTAGAGCAGTCAGTACTAGGTTTCAGAATACCTGGTCAGATTGTAGAAGAAACATCAGAATTCCTTGAACAACACAGAGCAACGGACTTTACGATGTCCAACAGCTGTATGAGAATGAGCCGGTCACCAAAACATGATGCTTAATATGTGCGAGTAAAGTTAGCCAAATCATTTAAAGATAAATAGTTAAACCTCTCATGACTGTTTCCAAAAATAATCCTAACCGATAGGATGCCATGTATTTTACTGTCTTTGTTTTGAGATTCTTTAATGATTTGATTCAGATTTCAAGCTTCACTTTGATTTCAACTGGGAAAACAATCACATTCAGTATGTGTAGGGCACTGTCATTAACCGCCAAGTCTAGGCTGAGGGAACGATAGGCTTTAATAGACAGAAGAACCTTGCTGGCTCGGATCCAGGTATAGGAATGGAGGGAAGGGTGAGGTGGCTCGACCTTTATGGCCCAAGACCACGGGGGGAGGAGTCACTGGGTACAAGTCGTCAGTGGGCGGGCCAGCTCCACATATACCGTAGCCAACAATAATTATATACAATGGAGGAAACATTTCACCAAAGTGTGCTTTCTAAAATAAGCCACAAGTTCATTCTGAAATGTTATCAGATGCTTTTCTCATTGTTTGCAGATGTTGCCATTGATTCTGTTTTAACTTGTTTGTTGATAATGTACTTACTTCCTTTGTGAGAAGAGGGGACAAATACTTGTTGGAGAGCCAATTTAGTGCATTTTATAACAGCCTACATGGATATAAAGGCCTTAATGTCAAAAGTGCTTTGTAATCCGAGCAAAAATTGACAGTCAAGCTGCACAGAAATATGAAGGCAGGTGACAAAAGCTTAGTCAAAGGGGTAAGTTGTAAGGAGCAGAGAAAGAGAAGCTGAGGGAGGGAATTACAAGCCTCAGAGCAGCTGATAGCATCACCATTGTTCATATCCAGAATGCACATAAGCCTGATATTGAGGAATTACAGATTTTTTTTAAATAATTCAAGCATAGAGGCCCTTTCAGTTCACGAGCCCACGCCACCTAATTACACCCAATTGAGCTACAACCCCGGTGCATTTTGAATGTAACAGCGTTGCGCTTACCGTGCCACTATTGCAAAGGACTATAGGACGACAGGAAGAAGGAGGGTTAAGGCTATGGAGGAAATTAATTGAAGGATTGAGAACTTCAAAATAAGATATTCCCAGAATAGGAAACATTGCAGATCAGCAATATTGTAAGCGAATATGACAAGGCTGTGTCAGAACAGGCTGTGTCTGTTTTCCATATTGCAGTGGGAGAAATATCAGATGCCATAATGAATGCTCTTTTGCATTCATACTTCTTTATATTTTCCAAATTGCAGCAAACTTGAAATTATGTAATCTTATTTTCTTCCACTCATTCCACCATTCTTTTTTTAAAATTTAGACATGCAGCATGGTAGCAGGCCATTTCAGCCCACAAGTCCGCGCCGCCCAATTTACACCCGATCAACCTACACACCAGTGCATTTCGAAGGGTGGGAGGAAACTGGACCCCTGGGGAAAATCCACGCAGACACGGGGAGAACGTGCAAACCTCTCGCAGACAGCACGGGATTTGAGCCCCGATCCTGATCGCTGTAAAGGCGTGGCGCTAACCGCCTCGCCAACCATGCCACTTTGCATCACCTCTGCTCTTCTTTGTAACCCACTCTTTCAATTGAAATGTGTGGGTAAAAGACTGAAGTTCACTATTCAATGCAGTGAGAAGGTTTGAAAAGCAAAAAGGCAATTGCTTAAATCATTTCAAGCTTTGATTTGCTTTTTTTTGGAGTCTCCTATTTGTCTGGGGGATTCTGCGGATTTCAGAGACTGAAAATGAAAGCAGCGTAGCAGCTCCTGCGCCACGTTGCGGATCTCAAAAGATTGGACTCCAAACATCAGCTTCAATTTCTGGTTACTTGCCCTGAGGCTTTCAGCCACATGAATGTCCTGTTTCAACATCATGTGCCATATATGATATGATTAAGGTTTTATCTTGATTGGTTAAATTACTGTTCAGAATAAGAGAATATGGATATTTATTCTGAAATAATTCAATGCAGTGATATAAGGGTATGACATGGTGCCTCTACTGTAGTTAACGTTTATTAGGAATTGTTGACAAAAATGAATCTTCTCTAAAATATCACTGACAACAAACAACAATTAAGAATTTTCTTCATGAAAATAATTCAATGCCTTTCAATGCTTTCCCGTCATTGTTTGTGTGTCAGCTGCATTTTCACCTAGCACAGATACTCACGCTGAGGTCCAGAAAAATCAACAACTCCATCTCCCCATTGGCATTTTCTCCAACAGGGGTGGAAAACAACTTTTCCCAGCTGAATCAGCTGATCTCAGGGGTGCAGCACTAAAATAGCTTACGAGGGCTCTGGGTCAGGGAGGAGCAAAACTCGCCAGGGTTCTTAGACCTAAACAACATTCACCGTTCACAAACGCCTCACCCCACCCTCCTGTCTCATGTGTATGTGTGTGTGAGGTTAGGTTTCATTGTGATGCCCTCCTGCAATTACAATGTGCTCATTGAACTGAGAGATAACATGTTATGTAGTTCCAAATAGTGGTGTTCTGCAGTTGACTATTGGGCGAACTCAATCTTCACCAATATCGCCGGGTGCCTTAATGCCATTGGGAAATTTGTTTCTTCCATTTCTTGGCGGGATATTTGTTCTCCTTAGCTCTTTTTTCCCCCCAATATTTAAACTTCCCCCAGTGATAACATGAGGAGTGTAGTCCAGAAAATTTATGTGTGGTAAGATATTTTTTTTCCATTCTGACAAACAAATGCATACTAATTCACTAAAGACCCTTTTTATGCCTTCTTCTGAAACAGTCCTAATTAAATGACTAAAACACAAACTGCATCTCTTTGTCTCTCTCCAAAGCCTCGAATACAATTTTGCAGGCTTTGCCCAGGGAGGTCAAGGTCATGGTCCCTCTCAGCTTCCCAGCCTCAGGATCATTCCAGGCTGCTGCTATTCATCTCTGCTCCATCTCATTTCTCCACCTCTCGCTGCACTGGTGAAGTGATTCAACTCCATACTCCGGAAGAGGAGTCCTCATCTAACTCTTCCTTCAGCCCACAGGAACAGATAGAGTGCAGGAATCCCAAGGATACCCTAAAACGTTCTTACAGAGAACTTCTTGGTAAATGCCCGACTTGAGGGTCTGCATATGGCCGTGGAGAGTCTCCGTTACCCCATTGCAACAGGAAAAGACACGTGGGCGCGATCATTCAGCAGCCTCGCCAGGTAGCACTGACCCCCTTGGAGCACTCACCCACTTCCTTCCACCATGCAACGTCCATTCACTCAATATCACCTTCCCACAAGACTGGGTGAGCCTTGCCTTGTGAAAGAAGTGTTTGCAAAACTGCACCAAGCGTACATCATGTTAGGAACTGTGAGAACTCGCCATTTAAATGGGAAAACTGCCCTGAGAGCGAGAAGGAGAGAATCAGTGCTGCAGGGCATCAGGAAACCTCAACAATGTTATTCCATGAAGTGAAATACTCTCGCTCCTTTTTTCATTTTATCATTCAGATGCCCCACAGCATGAATTAAAGTGTCAAGCAAAAAATGTGGGTGGAGACATTTGTAGGTTCAACAGCCACTTCCTCAATTGTTGATGGAACAGAATAGGAAGGGGCATTTTTTTTAGACATACCATAAAATAGGTTCAAAGATATTTAATGGGAGTGCGTGTAAACTTCTTTCCTGCTTTTTGTCTAAGCTGTCAATCTCAGGACTGCAATTTTCAATGGGCCCCCTGCCTCTTATGTTTCTTTGGAGGCAAGGGTCCATAACCTCTTGGTCAGTGAATATCAGATTTATTTTCTCAATAAACAGTCACAACCCAAAACGTTGACTGACCGTTTCTGGCCATGAAGCCTGACCCACAGAGCCCCTTCCGCTTCTTGTTGTTTTCTCGAGATTCCAGCATCTGTAGTTTCTGTGCTTCTTTTCTGGTTAGGGAATGTCGGCTGAG
This sequence comes from Narcine bancroftii, assembly GCF_036971445.1. Classification (NCBI taxonomy): domain Eukaryota; kingdom Metazoa; phylum Chordata; class Chondrichthyes; order Torpediniformes; family Narcinidae; genus Narcine; species Narcine bancroftii. The sequence goes on from NC_091473.1 coordinate 243,933,617, forward strand.
CACAAGACCTGAACCAGCTAGGTCAATACCAAGCAAGACTGGTTAGTGTGCCCATCTTTACTAGTCCTGAAGAGTTGGCGGAAGATACCTTCTTCACAAGCCACTTCAACTTGAAGCCAATCATGGTGTAAGCTCCAAAATTATAAAATCATAGAATATAACTGTTCCAAAAAGTTCACTTGACATTATGCCTGTGCTAGCATTTTAGTCAAGTTGTCCAAATAATCTCACACTCTGCCTTTTCCCCAAAGTTCCATAATGTTTCTGCCTTCAAGTATTTGTCATGCTTTCTTTTGAAAAGCTGATTTAAGCTGCTTCCACTACACTCCTGGGCACTGCATTTCAGAACATAGCAGCAAAGAGAAAAGGTCTCTTACATCACCTCTGGGTCTTACATATCACCTTTCATCATTCTTCTCTGTTTCCTAATGCCACTGGAAACATTTCTTATTATTTTTCATGAATGATTTTTGAAGTCTTCTCTGGCCTGAGATTTCGTTCTGCTGAGGTCTGGACTGGCAACTTGAAGGATGGCCACATGGATGAGGATGAAGGTGTCAGAGGAAACAGTCACCCAAGGTAGCCAAAAGCAGGAAGAAACAGACACCTGCCTCAATAACCTCCTTCAGTCTCCTCCTCACTAATTAAATGGACCCTTACCAATAGAGAAGAGAGGAAAGTTTAGGGGAGACATCAGGGGTAAGATTTTTTACACAGAGAGCTGTGGTTGCCTGGAATGCCTTGCCAGGGGTGGTGGTGGTGGCTGAAACATTAGGGGCAACTAAAAGACTTTTAGACAGGCATATGGATGAAAACAAAATAGAAGGTTACGAGGTAGGAAGGGTTTCATTTTTTTTAATAGGAATGTATGGGTCGGCACAACATTGAGGACCGAAGGACCTACACTGTGCTGTTGTGTTCTAGATTCTAGAGAGGATATAAAGGTTTTAAATCTTGTGCCTGTCACATCTGGGTGATTGTGCAGTCATCCACGCTGACCTACATTCTACAATCTTATACTAATTTTCTTGTCCTTGCTATCATATGTATCTCAGAATCAACTTCTTGCTGCGTGAATTTGTGTTCAGTGAGAAGGATTTTGTGACGATTTCAAAGGGCAGGAGAGACGCAGTCAGCATTTGTACATGTTGGTTTCTGGGAATGTCGCTTCATAACAACGAGGTTAACAGGGTAGTATTCATTTACCACCTTGTTCCATTTATTCTTTGGCGTTTCTGAGTTTCAACGAGCTGAATTTGTCATCAATCCTGATAATGAACAGCCTTCACCCAGGATAATACTATCTTTGTTGATCCTGTCTTTAGTTTCTTGTTCCCTTTTCTGTCCTTCTCTTTATTTCTGCCATTTGCTGTTTCCCACACAAGATTAAGGCTTTATGCCCCACTTGTAACTTAGTTTTGTCCTTCAGAGTCCAGAAGGTGGAGGATTATAGAATGGTTCAATAGATCAATGGGACGAAATATCATTAAGTTGCATTGTATTCCCAGGACAGAAACTGACCTGTTCATGATCGTGAAGGATCTAGTCCCTTCTCAGCCCATTGTCATATTCTTTTTACCCTTTCTCAACTTGGTTCTTTTCCAGTCTCTCTATATATAGAGAGAGAGAGCGCCTTTTTATTTTCCGATCAAAGCACTCAAGTTTGTTCTTGTGATTCCAAGGTGAAAGGGCCAAAACACATTATAAAGCCATACCGTTGCCAAAAAAAATCTTTCACCACATGGACTAAGGCAGCTCAGTAATTTTTTTCAGAGATGACCACATCCCAGGAATTAATTTTTAAAAAAACACTTACCAGAGGAAAAAAAAGTAGTGAGTACAGTTCGTCTATGTCTTCTAAAGTCGACAAATAATCCTGCTTGGATGCAGGAGGGAAATTCTTGTAATACCTTACTCTGTGGTCATTGAAGATTTGGGACACATCCTGGCCAAATAAAAACCACATTCAGTACAGAAGGGCTTCTTGTAGGATCTTACGTAAAGTAGTGATCGACACATGAAGTAACTTCTCGACCTTTACAATCTCCCTTGACTACCTTTGACCTCTGACACTGGACCTTCACAATCTTTGATCTCTGCAAACATAGGACCTCTATGTTCCTTTGATCCCAATCCAAAAGGCCTCCTGACATTCTGAGACCCCAATACACATGACCTATTTCTTTATTCCACCCCTTGCTCAAGGAACATCGACATCAAAAAGTATGAACCCCTTTGTGTTTGTTTTTATATTTTACCTGGATGTACATTTCATAATTTATTTGTATTTCACATTCCTGTGTAGATTCCACAAAATATTATTTGTGATTTAAATTAAAAAGTGCATTAATAAACATGGAATGACTTTGAATCATATTATTCATCACTGAGCATGCTCTTCTTTCACAGATCCCATGGGCATTGAACTGCCGTGGTGTACATTCTTTCCTGTAAATGTTTTTATTGAACTCTGGCCTCGGTTTGGGATTTTGTTCTGCAGATGCATAATTTCGATTTAGACATCATGTCAGCATGAAACACTTCCTTTGCAGGTACAAAATGCCTTAGGACCTGAGTTAATATTCCTCTACAACAATCCACCAATAACTCCCAGGGCAAAGGCGAGTTGTATATAAAGTAAAATCCCACCTTCATTGTTCTATTCAACAGTCCAAGTGCAGATTCAGTACAAGTCTGATATAGTGTTTAGTTTCCTCAAGATGCACACTGTAAGTCTTTGCATAATGTAATATTCATATAAAATGTGGAACCAACGTACTGTGGGAATTTTTAAAGTTCAGCATATAATGTGTGAATTTTTACTTTGTCCCATGTTACAGTCTCAGTTCCAAATGGCATTAACAACCTGTCTCAATCCTTTCTCCTCTCTGGAGAATAACTTGGCTAACTGATGAGATGGCTTGTCCCAGCATTGCTAATCATTATGTGACCTGAGTGAGCCTGTGTCACCCGTGAATTGATTGAATCCATGACAACCTGAGTGATTATTAAAGTACTATTGTTTCTCCTTCAATTTTCTCCACTGCTCTCTATTTTTCTGTGAAAAAATAATCGCTCTTTGGATGAGGGAGTCAGATTGACAGACATTACCTGCCTCTATTTTCCCAAGAGAAGGCACCATTGTGGTTTTCCTTTTCAAAATACTCCAGAAGTTACTGTCAACTGAGCCAACTTGTTATTTCAGAGGACAAGCATAGCTCGGGTCACAAATGATATATGGATTATTGCTTCTGTCCCAAAAAATTCCATCACATATCAGGTACAGCACAAGTGAGATAAACCATCCCCCATTAAGCTTTGAAGAGCAGAGACAAGTGTAGGTCTCACATAGTACTTAGCTCCCACTCCAACACTTGCAGAGACTGACAATCTGAAGCATTTCTGGCAGATGTTCATATATATGTTGAACATTTTCCAGTCTTCCTTGCTCTAATACTGGGCTTCCCATCGATTTGTGCACTCTTTTCACACCATATTTGCTGTTAAATCAGGACACTGAACATTCATCAGATGAAACCTCAGATTTTAGATTACTTGTCAGAGCACATACATGACATCACATACAACTCTGAGATTCTTTTCCCTGCGGGCGTGGCAGAATTGCCACTTATCGGTGGTGCAAAATAATTGTACACAGCATAAACATTGTGGTGAACTGTTGTCTATCCATTTATCTGGCTCCGTCCCTGGCTGTGACTGTACCTGTGGCTCCACCCACTTGACCCTGTATAAAGGCTTCAGCGCCGTAACACCGCCAACAGAGCCAGCGTGGGATACACTTTGAGTTTATTGTGAATAAAAGCCTGTCATTCTGTAACTCCAGCCTTTTGAGTTATTGATAGCACATCACGCACGTAAACAAATAAAGAACTGTAAATAGATAGTGCATGTAAACAAACTGACTGTGCAATACAGAGAGCCTATAAAAAAATGTTAAGTGCACAAGTGCGAGTCCTTAAATGTATCCCTGATTGAGTTGGTTGTTGAGGAGTCTGATGGTGGAGGGGGAGCAGCTGTTCCTGAACCTGGGGGTGCAAGTCTGTGACACCGGTACCTATCACAGATCCAGTGACACCATTCATTTCAAAGGGCAGGAACAATTCTGGAAGAGAAAGTTGATGTAATATACTGAAGATGGACATCACTGTGGCAATTCTATTATTAATTTCCCTCTGATGCTCAAATGATGTCACAAAATATAAAGTAGTTTCACAGAGTGAAACCATTCAACTGTGTAAATGAGATGTTTATTTTATGCACTGAATGATCCTACGAGGATATTTGGGAATAAGGATAATGTCATCTGTGTAGGTGGTTATGGGAGGAAGATGGGGGTTCTTCTCTGGGGCTGCAGAGCTTAATGAAACCAAGTTTGAATTTATTGAAGTAAAAGCATAATGCTGGAGAAACTCAGCAAGTCAGACCGTGTACTTTATACAGCAAAGCTAAAGATACATAGCCAATGTTTCGGGCTTGAGCCCTTCATCAAAATGTAGGTAGGCATCTGAATAAAATGGTGAAGTGGAAGGACTGGGGGAGGTGCACAGGCCCAAAATTTATTAAGGCATTGAAGAGTCAAGATGGCCTCACGTTGGTACCGTAGATTAAACTGAATGTGTAGAAAGGGTACGACAATTTTTTTCATGCAAATGACATTGCAGAAGAGTCCACGTTGTTCAGACGCTGGATGTGCAATTGCTTTTCATGAAAGTAGAGATTTTTAGGGATTCTTATGAACGGCAATGAACATAAGATTTCCTTATATTCAGATGATCTTTTGCTTTTTGTTTCTAATCCATAGGTTTCTTTACCAATCATACTGGCTTTGCTTTCTCATATTAATCAGTTTTCTGGGTATATATTAAATCTGCTGCGCTGGGTGGGTCACGTCTCCAGAATGGAGGACCATCGCCTTCCCAAGATCATGTTATATGGTGAGATCTCCACTGGCCACCGTGACAGAGGTGCACCAAAGAAAAGGTACAAGGACTGCCTAAAGAAATCTCTTGGTGCCTGCCACATTGACCACCGCCGGTGGGCTGATATCGCCTCAAACCGTGCATCTTGGCGCCTCACAGTTTGGCGGGCAGCAACCTCCTTTGAAGAAGACCGCAGAGCCCACCTCACTGACAAAAGGCAAAGGAGGAAAAACCCAACACCCAACCCCAACCCACCAATTTTCCCCTGCAGCCGCTGCAACCGTGTCTGCCTGTCCCGCATCGGACTTGTCAGCCACAAACGAGCCTGCAGCTGACGTGGACTTTTATCCCCTCCATAAATCTTCGTCCGCGAAGCCAAGCCAAAGAAGAAAAGAAAAGTGATCATTTACCTTTAAATGGTTTTATATCAAGTTATTCTAATTTGCTTTTAAGATTGTGCAGAATCAATTTACTTATCTCGGCATTACAATCACAACATCTTTTTAAGGAAACAAAATTCCACTCTGTTTAATCAGGTGAAATTATTACTATCGAGATGATCGCCTGTATCACTTTCAACAATTGAATGTATTAACTCTATTAAAATGAACATTTTACCTAAATTTCTTCCGTCTTTCAATCTGTACCAACTTTCATTGCTAAATCTTTTTTTGATTAATTCAACTGCCATATCCTTCCTATATATGGCAGGGGAAACACCCTCGCTTAAATAAAGCTCATCTTCAAAATGCTAAAAGGAATGACGGATTAGCATTCCCAAATTTTAGATTAATTATTGGGCAGTCATTATTCGTGAATTCATTCTTCTGTTACATTTTGATCATTTGATTGACCGCCCTTCATGGGTAGAAATTGAATTAAATTTTACAAAGAATACTTCTTTGTTAGCAATCCTTTTCCCCCCTCTTTACATAAGTTTACTGATAATTAAATATGTCAACATAGTTTGAGAATATGGGCACAATTTAGGTTTTTTTTGTTTTTCAGAACTTTTCTCTTGCCAGCCCTTTTATATCTAATCATCTTTTTCAACCTTCTTAGTTTATTCACTGGTACAGATTGGCTATTAAATGTTTTAAAGACCTTTTTATTCAAAACAATTTTGCTTCTTTTAAACAATTGGTGGTAAAAATTTACCAAAACTCTCATTTTTTTAGATATTTACATTTGTTCAATCTCAGATTCCTGACTTTCTGCAAATTCCCAAGATAAATATTCTTGATTTACATTTTGATTCAATATCTCTTACTTATAACAATTTGCTTGATTTAAGAATGGCCTCATTAGTTAAGATCAAGAGAGACTGGGAACAGGATTTGAATCTTTCATTTTCTGATGAGGTTGGGACTTTATTTGTAATCTGGTTAATACGACCTCCCTTTGTGCACAAAATTGTTTATTGCAATTTAAAATGGTTCATAGAGTACATATGCCTCAAGTTAAATTATCTACTTTTTATTCTGATATAAATACTGTATGTAACCAATGTAAAATTGCTGAGGCTTCTTTGATTCACATGTTTTGGAATTCCCCCAGTTTAGAAAAAATTTGGAAAGATATTTTTCAAGCATTATCGGTGATTCTTCAGGTGGAATTGGAAACTTGCCCTTTAATTGCTCTTTTTGGATCATTCCAAGATGATGATGTTTTATTGATTTCAAAACCGAATTTTATCTTTTACTCTTCTTTGATAGTCAGACATGCAATTTTGATCAAAAGGAAAGATAACACTCACCTACCCATACACAATGGCTAAATAATATTATGCCTTATTAAAATTAGATATACCATTACATATTCAAATACTAATTTCCTAAAGACATGGGCTCCTTTTATGGATCATTAACACAATCTAAAGTTTGAGGGCTGTTTATAAGCTTCGATGCGGTGTTGTCTATTTCCAGGCCGTTGCCACTTGATATCCACGTTTGTTTTTTTTCCCCTAACCTTGTATAGTGGTAGGGATTGGATTTTTTCTAGTAATTCGTATTTCAATATATAATTGTTTTGTTTAATTTTTGATTTATTGCAAACAAGAACAACACAATGAGAGGCTCATTAAGGTGCTACAATGTATCCAGAAGAATGGATTAAAGTTAAACATAGAAAAATGTCAGTTTGGTGTGAAGGAAATTACCTTTCTGGGAGATAAGCTGTCAGAGGCAGGTGTGGAGCCAAACAAGAGCAAGGTGAAAGCAATTTTAGAGATACCCAGACTCACGGACAAAAAAAATGAATATTGAGAGTACTGGGAATTGTTATAGGACAAATGTGATTTCAAGTGGACAGACTACCACGAGGAAGAATGGGGATGACTGAAGACCTTTCTAACTACAGAACCAGTGCTTTCAACACATCCAGAAGGACAAAATTATCTACAGATTGAATAGTGCCATACTACTTCAGAAGTTTGGAGGCCTCTAAATACACATCAAGGGCGATGACAACATCTGAATATGCATAGATTGATATGCATAGATTGAGAAAGAGGATCTAGGTCTGGTACATGGACTCAAGAAATTCCATTCACGTGTATGGTCGACAAACATTCATGGCAGAGACACTTGGCATTAAATGACCTTATGAGGATCATATCAATTTTTAGCTGATAATAATCCTGTGATGCAATTTGGCACATTCATTATCCTGAAAATGTGACATAAATGTTAATCTAATCTTCTTGAAAACTATACACTAATACAAAGTATTAGTTTAGGGATAATCCTACTGCCCATACATCTCACCCAACAGCTCCAGGCAAGTTTAAATAGTTTGTAGAACAGAGCCGATAGCAGGTATTACCACGCAAATTCTTGGAGGACAATGCCCAAGAAATGTGAGTCAGCTCATACTTCCAGGCCTGTGGAGTCTGAGAAAGCTTTGCACAGGGCTCTGTAAGAACACCCCTCACATCACCACTGAGAAGGAGGAACTTAGGAGATGACCATATAGAGTAGGAAACCAGAATTAGCAGGTTCCAGCTCAGAGTTCTGCAGCTGAAGGCCTTGTACCAGACCGTTGGCTGCTGGTGACCAATTTCTGTGAACTGGCTATTGGGTTCAGGAATTGTGAAGGTGCCGATGGTGAGCAGGGCTCCCGAAGGATGGATTCCTAACCCTTAAGGAATTTGGAACCAGTGGTCAAGGAGATTGCCTCAAGCTCAGGACAGGAGGCCATGTGATCATGGAGGTTAGAGGGGCACAGGAGGCAGCGACATTAGAGCAGGTGGCGGGATCCACTTACATTCGACATCTCTGAAGATACTCTCTTGTTTCGCTTTCTTGTCTTGAGAGTAGTGTTGTATTAATTAATAATGCTCTTTGTATGCCTTTACAAGGCAAAGAAAGGAAAGATTTTTTGTGACATTAAAATTTAAATTATTAAAATAAAGGTAAATTTAAACAGTAACAGGCCCTTTCGTCCCACGAACCTGTGATCCCCAATTATACCAAATTGACCTACAGGCTCTGTATGTAGGAAGCTAGAGCCTCCGGGGAAAACCCATGCAGACACGGGGAGAGCATACAAACTCCTTACAGAGAGTCCCACATTCAAACCCAGATTGCTGGCACTGTAACAGCAGTGCACTAACTCTGCAAACCACCCCCCCCCCCCCCCCACCTCCCATTAATAGATAGAATCTTGACTATTAAAATTGTTTGCTAATTATTTATACCAAAACTATGCTTGGCATGATGGTGGAGACACACTTAATTGTGATTAAATTAAGAGACCTGTTCTGACCTATGATGGTATTGCAAGGAGTGGTCATCTCCCTCCCGTGGAGAATGAATAACCAAATGATGCAATCACTGATGAAAACCAAGAATAATTAAGAAAGACTTCCATTTATACAACACAGTTCACAATCCCAGGCTGTCATAATGTAACTTCAATCAATAAAATACTTTACTGCAGTAATCTAACAAAAATGTCCGCAGTCTTTTTGCAGACAGAAATAAAATAATGATCAGCTAATTTCTTTCAGTGATGTTAGTTGATGGCCAGGACAATCAGGAGAATTTTTAATTTTTTTAAATTTTAAATGTAGACATACAGCACGGTAACAGGCCATTTTGGCCCACGAGTCCGTGCCACCCAATTTACACCCCATTAACCTACACCCCTGGTATGTTTTCAACGATGGGAGGAAACCGGAACTCCCCCCAGAGAACACCTATACAAACATGTGGAGAATGTACAAACTCCTTACAGACAGCGTGGGATTCAAGGTCTTGTCCAGTCCTGACCGCTGGCGCTGTAAAAGCTTTGCGCTAACTGCTATGCCAACTGTGCCGACCTCTATGTAGAGAGACTCAAGAGACTGCAGAGACTGGAAGATGGAGCAAAAAATACACTGTTGGAGGCGCTCGGTGGATCGAGCAACTTCCGTGGAGGCAAAGTGATGGGTCAATGTACCAGGTCGAGATCCTGCATCAGGCCTGCATGTGCCCTGGTGTGACGTCTCTACCGGAAACATTGAGCATTCCTTCGTCTTGACAGATGCTGCTTGATCCACTGAGTTATTACAGCGGTTTATTTTTTTCGAGGCTAGAGGAGAATTTCTTTGCTCTGCTTCAAAGTAATGACCTGAAATTTATTATATACCCGGTCTGTCATGGTTAATCCTATGAAATAACCACAATTCTAATTGCCATCCAGTTGGTCATGGAAGTGGCAGGCCTGAATTAACAAAGGTCCAAGTTGTGACTCTGGACAGTTTGATAGGACATAGAGACACTGAACCATAGTTTGCAACGCCTGTCAGTGCAACATGATAATCCCTGGATTGCTAAGGATATGTGTAGGAGGAAAATATAAATATGTTATATTTTAGCAGTTGGGTCAACAAAATCTTTGTGCCTTCTGTCAAGTCTCTGCCAACCTTTGAGCCAAATGTGAGGAGAGATGATAGGAACGTTCATTTTGGCCGAGATTTCTCAGGCAGCCTCTTGCGCAGACCCGTGACCTCTACCTCTCGGAAAGGCATGAGCAGTATGAGCAAGTGCAGTAATGGCTCAAGAAGGTCATCTCTCACAGCCACGTCTGCAAGGGGGCAATTAAGCATGAGTGGATTTTTCCAGCAAATTGCTTCCAAGAATAAGTGAGGCCAAAAATCAAAGGAAATAATCTCTAAATCAGCCGGAATCAAAGAAGTGATACACAAGACCAAAAGAATGAGTGATGGACTTTCTCTTATGGCACATGCCAAAATAGATGCAAGTTCCTTGAGGATTCAATCCTATTACTTTTTAGAAATGATTTACACTAATCTAAAAATGGAAACTGTTACCGAACAAATGTGAATTCAAGCAGTCAGGCAACAACGAGGAAGAATGGGGACAACTGAAGACCATTCTAACTACAGGATCAGTGCTTTTGACATTCTTGCAGCTCAAAGGATTATTAATTATAATACAGTAAGATCCCCATTACCTGGAATTCAAGCCATCGGTAGCCTCAAGCAACTGGCAAAAAAAACTGTGAAAAGTAAATATGCCGGGATATAAGACAGTCCTTGAACATTAAAAATGTTACCCCAAAACCAGGCGTCATTTTATACACCAAGTATAAAATATGAACATTAACAGTGAAGTCTCAGAGCTCCCCTGTGTCAAGTATAAAATCCGAACCTTAGCTGTGAAGTCTCAGTGCTCCCCTGTGGGGTCCATTCGCCCAGTCTGATTGCTGTTAACTCTGTAGAGGTTTTATAAGGCATGTTAAAGGAGCTGACGGTGGTTTATTTTAAAATATGTTGTTAAAATTTAAACCTTTACTGGGTAATTTGCTTTTAAAATATTGTGAATTACTATATTAAATGTGCCTAGCAGCTACACCCCACTGGTCAGCGGTAAGTGCCAGACTTGGGCTTGTCTTACACATCGAGTATAGCTCAAAACCTGCATTTTAGGTGGAAATTTGGAGGTTTATGTTATACACGAGTCATATGTGGTATAAACGATAGGTTAAAAAAATTAAATTTAAAATTTGCGCCCCCTAGCGGTTAGTTCGCCAATCACGCAACATGCGACCTCAAGCAACCAATTCCCATAGGTGCCGGATACAGGTGGTTTTACAGTACAATGCGGAATTCCAAGATTTCCCAGATAACATTGAGTACATGGAATTTGCTACAGCAAGCACTAGTTGGAGCATTTAGGACATATCTGGATAACTATGCAAAGATCCAGGAAGGACATTATTGAAATGGATTGGCGTCATCTTGCATGGAATGTTGAAACAGCCAGGTCATACTGTTGCTAGATTCAAATTCAATGTATTTTGAGCTGTACTGCATGGACGGTTAAAAATAAAAGACAAAAATCTCCCGGACAGTCCAGGGAGTATTAAACCTGGCACCTTGCCGGGTTGGTTGAAGACCAAACAATCGTAAGTGCCAATGGGTCATGCAGCTTAGAAACTGGAGGGAGGGAAGGATGAGCTTTCTGACTCACCCCTTTTATCTCACATCAGAGAATGTCAGATACACTACCTCTTCTAAGAACTCTTCCTATCTGACCTTTCAGCTCAATGCTTTTGCTTTCAGATGTTTAGCGGTTTTCGATTTCCCCCTTTTCAAATCTTAATTCCAATTACATCCGGTTTTGAAAAATATTCAGCCCCCTCATATTTCATTCCACTCCTTTCGTTTCCTTAACTTTCATAGCATTTTGGTCCCAGTGGGGATGAACTGTCCCTTAGTACTTTGTCCAACCGATTTAGGGTGAGTGTTGCTTGATTACACGAAGTATCTCAACCAACTCCACCGGCCTTTAAACAACTACTCAGTTTGGTTCAGTTAAAAATAAATCAGAGCATGGGTTGATCACATGGCCCTTTGCCATTCGATATGATCATGCTTTATCGCTAATTTCCTGACTGTCTATATTCCCGTGAGGTAATGTTGCAGCTCTGTAAAACTCTGATTAGACCACATTTGGAGCATTGCGCTTAGTTCTGGTTGCCTCAGCGCAGGAACGATATAGATGCTTTGGAGTGGGTGAAGAGGAGATTTACCCAGATGTTGCCTGGATTGGAGGGCATGTCACATGACACATCTAGGGTTTTTTTTCTCATTGGAGCGATGAAGGATGAGAGGTGACTTAATAGAGGTCTAAAAAAATGAGGGTCTTAGATAGGGGTACACAGCCAATACCTATTTCCCAGGGTGACAATAGCAAATACCAGAGGACATATGTTTAAGGCAAGTGGAAGAAAGTTTGGGGAAGATGTCAGAATTAAGTTTTTAACACCAAGATTGGTGGGTGCCTGGAATGCATTGCTGGGTGTGGTGGTGGAGGCTGGTGCAATAGGGATATTCAAAAGACTCTTTGATAGGCACATGGATGTAGGAAAAATAGAGGGCTATGGATGTCAGGTAGGGAAGGATTAGATTGTTGTGGAGTAGGCTTACATAAATCAGCACATCGTGGACTGAATAGTTCTGTAATATTCTATGTTCTATATACTCAATGAGTATCTGTATCCCTCTGGGTGAAATTTACACAGTCGCTATCCACTGACTGAAAAATGAATCTGTTTATTTCATTTCCAGTTGCCTGATCTTTGCCCTGTCACTCTTTCTCTTACTTTCACACTCGTTAGCCAGGGGAAACAGCCTCAGCCCAATAAGAATATAAACACCCCCTAGACAACTTAACCTGGGCCTCCACTGATCCAACTTAGGCCTGGGCTGAGTCTGCCACGAACCAAGCCAGCTGGGACACCCAACACCAAATGTTAGTGCAAATCACATTGTGGCATTGAGGATGTCAGAGAATTATGTTGGAAGAAATTCTTTGATGTTTTTCTCTACTTCGCCTGGGTGAATGGACCCACGGCAATATGAATGGCCCAGAAAGCCCCTTGTTTAAGGCATTTCAGAAAGGGTATATAAATATTAGCTTAGCAGTGATGCCCCAATGAATTAAAATAATCTGTGGTCAACAGTTTGTGTGACCTGATGTGATAAGAGGTCTGTAGTTACTAATTCAGACATAGAGCAGGGTAACAGGCCCTTTTGGGCATAGAGCCCAAGCCGCCTAATTATACACAATTGACCTAGAACTCTCGTACATTTTCAAGGGTGGGAGGAAACTGGTGCACCCATAGGAAACCCAAGCAGACTCAGGGAGAATGTACAAACTCCTTACTGACAGTGCCATATTCAAGCCTCAGTGGCTGGCACTGTAACAGCGTTGCACTAACCGCCACGCTAACCATAGCTCGACTGCTCGACTTCTTCACCTCTGGATTGTTCTGGACAGTGGAAACAATTGAAACATTCCACAGATCACCCACAACCTTTGCAAGGCAGTACAAGTTCAAGGACGGCAGAATTCATCTTCTGTTTAAATAAAGAACTAGAACCCAGATGACACAAATATGTGGATTTGACCAGGTAGCCATTCTCTGAAGGTTCAGGTGGGCTTTGTGGAAGATCACCAAACTGTGTGAAGTGGGAAGGGGCAATCCCATTATGCAAGTCCAGTTTGTCCGTTGTCACCATCAGAAGACCTGGCAGGTTAGTGCCTGGCAGATAGGAACCTGCTTATCTCTCAAAACAATTCAGTTATTATATCAGGCTGATACATAACCATCCTCTGAATCACTGCCTCATCAATCCTTTGGCAACTCCAGGAAGTACCCGAGAGTGCATTTCAAGTCAAATCAAGTCAAGTTTATTGTAATTTGATTGTACAAGTACAACCCAACAAGACACCGTTCTCCAGTCCTCGGTGCAAAACATGCAGACATACATATGAAGGTCAAGCATTCATCTAATACAAACTAATAAATAAATATTATTTCATGAATAGGAGAGTCTTGAATGGTTAATGTGAGCAATTCCTTTGGTTGTTCATCGTTCTCACTGCCCGTGGGAAGGAGCCATTCCTCGGCCTTTTGGCACTGCCTCTGATCCTCCTGTATCTCTTCTCCAACAGGAGCAGCTGAAAGATACTATGTGTGGGGTGGTAGAGGTCCTTGAAGATTTTGCACGCCTTCTTCAGACAACTATCTCGATGATCATGTCAATGGGGAGGAGGGAGACTCCAGTGATCCTCTGCCGCTCTTATGATCCCATGGATTGACCTCTGATCCATCTCTTTGCCATCACAATCACAGCCATGTCCCTACTACATCACAACTCTCATACTACCAAACTGGGAAACCCCTGCAACATTGTGCCTGCTTTTTTCACCTGCCAGCCTGTGCTCTCTGCCTCTCCCCCAACTTTTATTCAGACCTTCACCCTTCCCTTGCTATTCTTGATGAAGGGTTTCAGCCTGTTGACTACCTACTGCTTTCCATGGATGCTGAGTTCCTCCAGCATTTAGTGTGTTGCTCCAGGTTCTTATCGCACTCAGAACAAAAGACATGCAGGAGAAACAAGAAGAAGAGAAAGAAGAACAAGGTGGTGGGTGATGAGAGAGGCCCTTTCTGCTCATTCCGTTAATTGCCTATCTTATCTCATCACTGAATAAAGACTCATGTGAAGAGCCAATAATTCTTTAACTTTGTCTACCATAGGATGGTTGGAGAGTCACCACTTTGTCCAGCGAGGAGAGAACTTACGACCCCTGGTTTACAAGATGAGTGCTCTAACCACTGAGCTATCAGAGCCTCATACTTTAACATCTAACCTCTCGGCCTACAGGCAACATCAGGGACATTTTGTATGGAATTATACTTGGACTGGCTAAAAAGCTGTTAAATATACTGTAATTAAGGTGTCAGAACGTGGCTGCACAAGGAATTTCATTCACTTGCAACATAAATGTCAGAACTTGTAAGATAAATGCCTCCACAAGTGAAGCTCCAAAGATACTCATTCACCATATAGGGTCCTGCTGATGTATCTCACTGAACACTCATTAAAATCCACCATTCTTAATTTATTGGCTATTTATGTGATTAGCTTAGCAGGGCCAATAAGACCATCCTCAATTACTCCAGAGTTATAATGCACCTCTACCTCTTTCCTGATGGGAGCAGCGAGAACAGAGCAAGCCCTGGGTGGTGATTGCTGCTGCTCTCCGAAGGCAGCTTCCATCTGCAGATTTTCTCGATGGTGAGCAGAGTTTTGCCCAGTTCCCCTGATCTTTTGCAGGGCTTTCTGCTCAGACTCAAACTTAACCTAAGTTCATTAACCAAACTTTGATTTTCAGCTAAAGGGGGCCGTGACAAGGTTGAATCTCAGCGATTGATTGTGGCCTCAGCCTTTCACCTTAGCAGCCGTGAAAAGAAGGGTATGCTGCTCTACTTTATTGAAGTATTGCCAGATACATCATTACTGATATATGAGCGTAATGTGATAGATGAACATCCCAAGCATTTCTGAAATTCCACAGTGAAAGACATAGATGAGAAATGTTGGTAATTTGCAGGCAAAATTTTTTAAAATTTGGAGCATTTTTGGGAACGATTTAAAATCAAAGTATGTTGTGTAAATTATACCAAGACAAAAATTGACAGTAAATAATTTGGAACTGTGAGTGTCTGAAGGGATAATTAGGGATTTCTTTTCCTTGAGTCAACAAGCTGAATGTTTTTCAACAGCAGTTTGTTGGTTCGTGTCTCCAAGCCACTGGACTTGAACATGAACTCCAAGCCAAGGCTCTGCCATGCTCTGGGCAATGCTGGACTATGGGAGGAATTGGTTCTTGAGAAGAGGTATGAAATGAATACCCTCCCAAGGCACTACTGGATGAAGATGGAGCTTGATATCGATCTTTAAACTCCATGAATATTGAAGTCAGACCTTGGACATTTCCAAACTGTGGTTTTTGTGACCTTATTGAATATAAACTGGCTGGCACTTTTCCATCAAAATTAAAGTATTTCTTTGCAATGTGGGGAAATTCAGAGGTAGTAAAAAGTAGTGGAAGAAACCCAAGTGCACTTAGCAGTTCAGAGGAGGGTGGTCATATACAGGGGTGGGTAGGGGGAGACAGGGCACATGTTTTCACATAACTGGGTCTTAAACCAATGTCATGCCCTTGAGTTTTTTCCAACTCTCCACCACCTTCCCTCTCTAATCACCCAGCCATCTCTCCTCCCCTTGCTTGCTGCTGTGCCCTCCCTCCCTTCTCCACCTATTACCTCCTGCCTTTGTGACCCTCCAACCTTTTGTCAATATTTTCCCATACCTCGATGAAGGGCTCAAGCCCGAAATGTCAGTTACAGTATATATTTTTATCTTTGTTACATAAAGTACACTGTTTGACCCGATGAGTTTCTCCAACTTTGTGTTTTTACTTCAACCACGGAGTCTGCGGACTTTCATGTTTTACTTCTTGGAACAGATACCTTGTCTGGAAGGGAAATGTCTCGTGGGAAGAGATGGATTGACAAGGCTACTGTAGCTGACAGTGATTAAGATGCACATTACTGAGCTCTAGTTAAACCACCCTAAGATTTGTTATGCTAAGAGAAGACCAGCTGGTGACAGAGAAGTGGCAATAATTGAGAGGCCAGTTCCGAAATGGAATTATCAGTGTTGAATTATTCCACACTTGAATCCTTGGTTGGATCGGCCCCTTCTATTTTTGCTTTTCCTTGTAGGATCTGTACTAACATTGCTGTTTGAAGTGTGTTTCATTAAAATATTGGTTCTTAATTTACCAAAATAGCCTTTTGTGCTCTATTACCATGGTAACAAAACGATAAAACCACTCACTGCAGCTATTGAACAGTGAAATCAATTTATTTGAGATAAAAATAGCATGAATCTGAGCAGTTTGGTGCTGTGTTTAAACCACAGACAGAACAAAACAACAAGGTTAGTCACACGCCAGCTCGATGTCTGTGCCACCAGGACACCCCCCCTCCCCACCTAATCCTGCAGAAGAAAGCTCCCATTGGGCCTACTCCACAACTGCAGATCTACCCTTCAGTGGGGTTGGGCTCTCCCCTTTCTTCCTGCTTGCTGAAAGGTGCTATCTCCTAGCTGCAGAATAGAGGGGGGGTCGGGTCATTCCAGTGGCTGACCGCGTGTGGGTGGGGAGGATGCCAGGGAGATTAGATCGAAGGTCACAATACTGATCCCCCAATCCCGATCCACTCCAATATCGAGGCATTCTCATCATTTATCATCCAGTGGTAAGCCGGATTAGAAACCTTGACGCATCTGCTCTGCTCAATGAGATTGTGAGATTTCTGTATCTTCAACTCCGTAATGGTGTATTGGGTCACAGCAACTGTGTCCTTGAAACAGTGATCTAGAATATTAGCCTAGGGACATTGTTTTAAACATCACCATGGCAATATGTGAATTTGAATTCAATTAATAATTAAGGTTATTGCCCGCAAATTAAATTCAAGTTCATTATTAACTGACTCTGTGTGTGTGTGTGTGTGTGTGTGTGTGTGTGTGTGTGTGTGTGTGTGTGTGTGTGTGTGTGTGTGTGTGTGTGTGTGTGTGTGTGTGTGTGTGTGTGTGTGTGTATAAATATATATAACTAGACAAAATAGCATTTCTCCAGGCCACCATGCACATAAATACACTCAACATACACAGAACATAATAATCACATTTCTACATAAAGATATAATTTAACATAAATACATATAAATATTTTGGGGTGATTTACTTGGTTACAGGATACTGTTCATGAATTTCACAGCCTGCAGGAAGAAGCCTGACAGTCCTGATTCTGATGCTCCTCTTGAAGGAAGGGATTATAAAAACCTTACTGGATCTTCAACATCCTTGAGGAAACTAACCAGTCTACCAAACATGTGATCACTGCCTTGGGGTTGACTCTTTATCCTCTGGAATGGCTTAGTTCGCCATTCAGTGAATTTAAAGCTCTACAAATAAGTAGAACCCTTCACCACACAGAATACACCAATTTAACCCTTTGGACTCTGGCCATTTCTAACCTTTCATAATATATTCTCCAAACTGGGTCCAGGGGTAAACTGCAGTTTGCACACCAGTATGAACTAGCTGGTGGTTGGGTATAAAACCAGTCCTGGATAACGGGGGCACGGAGTCCAAAGGGTTAACATAGTAACTCTCCAGCACCTTATCAAGGACAATGAGCCTAGGCAATTAATTATAGGTCTGAAGCATGATTACATTTTAATAATTTAGAAGACTGAGGGGTGATCTGATGGTGTTTATAGAGCATTCAATTAAGTACGTGCAGGAAAATGTCCTGTTTTGGGGTACATATCCTGATAATTCAATGGTTTTTAAACGTATTACATTTGTAACTTAGTGGGATTCTTGATCATCTGCACACATTTCTTTTATTATTAAACCAGAGCAAATGGAAGATAGAGCAGCCATGATGCATATCCCTTGCACTCCCTCACACACACACACACACACACACACACACACACACACACACACACACACACACACACACACACACACACACACACACACACACACACACACACACACACACACACACACACACACAGAATACATCGGGTGATTATAAAGGGAGATTGTTAACTTCACCTTTCTCAGCAGCTGAGTTGGAAATGGGACAAAAAACTTGGCTGGTGTTCTCCAATAACCTGCATCATGTGCTTGGTCTATGCCAGGATGGTTAATGCAGAACCTCTTCCCAACTGATCTTTAATTCACCATCCCACTCCCACTCCCACTCTGGCAGCAATAAGACCCAGCTCAGACTTGAAGAATAACACCTGATCTTCTCTCTGGGCACATCGCAGCTGGCAGACTCCATTTCGAATTCTCTAACTTTAGCTAATTCACTTTCTTTCTGTCCACGTTACACTGGATATTTGCACACATCATCATTTTGGGTCAGGCTTTTTTCTGTTTTTCACTTCATCTGGCCTGCCGGACCCTTTCCATTTGCAATGCATCACACAAAGAAACTTAATCTAGTCTTAACTGCCCCTCAACTGCCATATGAGATTATCCAGTCTCACTCTACTGGAGATACTTCCTTTGTTCCACTCATTCTCCCCCTCCACATTCTTTGCAACCTAAAACTAACTTGACTTCTCTTTCCCAGATCTGATGAAGCGCCAAGATCTGAAACATCAACGGTGTTTCTCTTTCCACAAACCTGCCTGATTTGCTAAATACTTCTGGCATTTTCTGCTTTTATTCTTAACAACCTTTATTTTAAGATTTCAGTTGAAGGACACTATCTCTGATATTAAGTGCAGCACCACCTCTACATGTCTTTGTTATACTTTTAGCTTGTCTGGTTCTTAATTTCTTTGCATTGCTGTTATTATTAGACAATTAAGACTAGAAAATATACCAACCATGATGCAGAAATTTTTTTCTTGCTTTCTTACATATGGACATTGCAGTAACATGATGTGTTTATATATAAACTCATTCTAGATAAATAGATCGAGACGGTTGCACAGATAGATATATAGATGGATAAGAACATAAGAAATAGGAGCAGAAGTCGGCCATCCGGCCCATCGAGTCTGCTCCACCATTCAATAAGATCATGGCTGATCTGATCAATGACTCATTCCCACCTACCTGCCTTTTCCCCATATCCCTTAATTCCTTTATTATGTAAAAATCTATCTAAATCAGTGTTCTCAGCCTTTTTCTTTCCACTCACAGACCACTTTAAGTATTCCCTATGCTATCAGGGCTCTGTGATTAGTAAGGGATTACTTAAGGTGATATGTGGGTGGAAAGAAAAAGTTTGAAAACCACTGTTTTATTCATACCTAATTGACTCGTAATGTGCACGGTTTCATGACTCCAAAGGAAATGGGCCAATGACAATTTTTCTCAAGCAAAATATTTCAATAACAATTGGGTCTAGAGCAGTGATTCTCAACCTTCCCTTCCCACTCACACACCACCTTAAGCCATCCCTTACTAATCACAGAGCACCGATAGCATAGGGATTACTTAAAGTGGGATGTGAGTGGAAAGAAGAACCACTGATCTAATTGAACCTTAAATATGTTGAATGAAGTAGCCTCAACTGTTAGAGAATTCCACAGATTCATTACTCTGGGGAAAAACAGTGGCTCTGGTAGACAGATTGAACATTGTAAGACATAAATTGTTTTAAAGTATTTCTGAATAGCTTATTCCATACCACTGAATAACCAAGGATATTAACCTCTTCAATTCACACGATAAAGTTCATATTCAAACATTCAAGTGAGTATTATCCAGTTTGTGAAATATCCTCTTAAATATTCTGCAAATACAAGCAGCTAGAATTGATGTCATAGTTTATAAGATAAAGATGGAAGTGGGTCTTCATCAACTTTACCAATTCTTTTTTTGACTGTCCATTTCCACTCCCATTTCCTTTCTTCCTATTCCTTTCTCCAGTCTTCCTTGCCCTTCCTTCATGGCACTCATCTCACACTTTTCTTGCTTCTTAATCCCTCTCTGGATCCCTTGTCTCCCAAGGGTCCACCATTTCCCTGACTCTCTCACACAGAGACTCATCTCCATTTGCTAGGTCGCAGATGCCTAGATTTCCATAATTCCCTTTCATTTCCTGTCCCTCTGGGCGCAGAGGAAGGAGGGAGTAAAACTTTCTGGAGTGGCATAAACTGAGGTTCAGATTTTCTGAATATTTCTCTTTGATTGGAATGAAAAGGACTTTATCTTGTACATGAGTTTTATTTAAATATTGTTTGATATTCACATAATCTGACAACACTTGAAAGAGGAAAGGGATGTCAATTTTCTCTTTTCTTTTCAAAGATTTACCCAACTATTTTGTAATCTACAATTGGTTCCATTGCCCTGTTATGGTTATAAATGTAATAAAACAAATTATTCTTCTCCTATTCCCAGCTCATATAACAATTTTCTTCATTCTGATGACAAAGAGATGTTGTCAATGGCAGCATGTGAACAACAGTCTCCCACCATCACCCCACTGACTTTCACACCACCCCCTCCCCAATTGTTATCGTGTCATATTTGGTAACCTGGAGCCTGTGTCTCTGAGGGCAGTGTCAGAACATCATTCAAGAGAGTGAACTTTTGCAAGGCATCAGGCCTTGACAACATACCTGGCAGGGTAGTGAAAATCTGCACCAACCAACTAATTGAAGTGTTCATTGACATTTTCAACTTTTTATTGTGACAGTCAGAGGTTCCCACCAGCTTCAAAAAGGCATCAATCATCCCGGTACCCTAGAAGAGTAGCGTGGGCTGCCTCAGTGACTACTATCCAGTACCACTATCTTCTACTGGGATGAAATGCTTCAAGAGGCTGGTCATGGCCAGAATTAACATGTACCTAAGTAAAAATCTGGACCCACTGCAATTTGCATATTGTCACAATCGTTCCACAGCAGATGCAATATCGCTGGCACTCCACACAGCTCTGGATCACCTCGAAAACAGCAACTCATACATACGGCTGCTCTTCATCAACTACAGCTAAGTCAATACCATTATTCCCTCAGTGCTGGTCTGGGCCTCTGTACCCCCCTCTGCAACTGGATCCTTGACTTTCTCATTGGAAGACCACAGTCAGTACAAATTTGAAACGTCTCCTCCTCCCTAATCATCAACACAGGCGTATCCCCAGGCTGTGTGCTTAGCCCACTGCTCTACTCATTATTTACCCATGACCGTGTGGCTAGGCACAATTCTAATGCCATCTACAAGTTTGCCGATGACACCACAGTTGTCGGCAAAATCACAAACGGTAACGAGGAAGCGTACAGGAGGGAGATGGATCCACTCGTTTGAACGGTGTAACGACAACAACCTTGCGCTCAATGTCAGCAAAACCAAGGAGATGATTGTGGACTTCAGGAGGAAGTCAGAGGAACATGACCCAGTCCTTATCGAGGGCTCAGTATTGAAGAGCATCAAGAACTTCAAATTCCTGGGTGTCAACATCTCAGAGGATCTGTCTTGGAGCCTCCATGTTGATGCAATCACAAAGAAGGCTTGTCAACGGCTATATTTTGTGAGGTGTCTGAGGAGGTTCAGTATGTCATCAAAGACTTTCGTAAACTTCTACAGGTGGACTGTGGAGAGTATTCGGCTGATTGCATCACTGCCTGGTATGGAGGCGCCAACTCTCAGGACAAGAATAAACACTAGAGGGTTGTTAACTTGGCCTCAACATCACAGCCACCAGACTTCCACTCCATCGAGGACATCTACATGAGGTGATGTCTTAAAAAAGCAGCATCTATACTCAAAGACCCCCACCACCCAGGCCATGCCCTCTTCATTCTGCTACCATTGGGGAAAAGGTACAGGAGCCTGAAGATGAGCACTCAGGGGCACAAGGACAGCTTCTTCCCCGCTGCATCAGATTCCAGAATAATCAATGAACCAAAGACACGGCCTTACTTTTTGTGTCCTGTCACTGATATTATTTTTTATATAGTAATGTTGTAAGATGGTTATAATATGAACGTTTGCCCTATGATGCAGCCACAGAACATTGAATTTCATGACTTGTTCATGACAATAAATCCTGATTCTGACCCTGATTCAATTAAACCTCAGAAACCCACACAATTTGAAGAGTGAGAGGAAAATGTGGCACCCAGAAGAAACACATGTAGACCCAGGGAGAATGTACAAACTCCGTACAGACAGAGCTGGATTCAAACCCGGGCCGCTGGTACTGTAATTGCATTGCGCTAACTGCCACACTAACTGAGCTGCCCATGTTGTCCTTTTTGTTTCTCTTTAGTTTCACTAGGTCCTTTGCGATGTCAAATCTCCATTAAAGGAGATCAATCAATCCCAGCTTCTCCACATACCTGAATAGCTTCACCCTGGGACCATTGTAGAAAATCTTTATTGAACTTTCCCAAAGGCACAAAGCAAGGTGCCAAAACTGCAGTTAGGACTTGTGCCTCCATTCATTGAATCCGGGATACTTTTGTGCTTTTTTAATCCACTTTAAAATATTTAGCCGTTATTCTCAAGTAACACATTGGCTCTTGGTTCTTGCCCCTCCTTTATTATTGTTCCCTTTCTATTGTATTGACCCTCCTTACTCTTCTTCCAAAAGGCATCATTTCACACTTGTGCTAAATTCTCCCCACCACATGCCTGCCAGTTCTCCCAGTGTGCTTGTCCTCACAAAGTTAGACCTGACATCCATGTCGTTATTAAATGATAAGGAAGATTTGAGAGGTGTGGTGCGCTCTTAGCCAGAATCAGACACACACAAGGTAAAGACTTTACAACAGGTTTTACTCCACAAAGACTTGCACAGAGCCAAGCTGGCTGTAGCTGCAGTAACTTTGAGTGAGACTTCAGGAGGCCGGCGCAGGCTTATATCCCGGAAGGTGATTGACACGCAACCGGGTGGGTCTTGATCCATTCAGGTTGACTGAAAGCCGGCCAGATGTTGTCCTGTCCCCTTACACTCCTGCAGGTACAGAGGTTGCCCCTCTGCAGTAAGCTGGCGGTACACTCCTGCAGGTACAGAGGTTTCCCCCTGCAGTAGGCCGGTGGTACACTCCTGCAGGTACAGAGGTTGCCCCTCTGCAGTAGGCCGGCGGTACACTCCTGCAAGTACAGAGGTTGCCCCCTGCAGTAGGCCGGTGGTACACTCCTGCAGGTACAGAGGTTGCCCCTCTGCAGTAGGCCGGCGGTACACTCCTGCAAGTACAGAGGTTGCCCCCTGCAGTAGGCCGGTGGTACACTCCTGCAGGTACAGAGGTTGCCCCTCTGCAGTAGG